>NC_136628.1:24968269-25053269 GCF_933228915.1 Telmatherina bonti | reverse complement strand
TCACTCTCAGTCCAACACCCTTGTTGCCTTTTTAAGATGTGCACAGAAAATTACTCACAATAGCACAACAAAAGAAGGCAAGCTCTGACATTGTCTTAGTTTTCTTGTTCGAAATTGGTTTTTGTCACATTTTTTCATATTATTATTATTATTATTATTATTATTATTATTATTATTATCATTATTATTAGTATTATTATTATTATCATTATTATTATTTAATCCTGCAGTGTTGTAATGAGTTTTCTTATCCTGTTTTTCCTGGAAGACTTTCTATATCACCTAACATCCTTGCAGGAAATCCATTGTCAGCTTTTTGTTTTTGTTCCTTCACCAGAGTCCTTTGAACTGATATTACTTTTTTCACCAGAGTTATCAAAGCTGACATTTGGATTAATATACTGTATTATGAACTGAGCTTTTCTGCTGTTAGGGATTGTGTCAGGGATGCCATTAATATGTTAAGTTTATTGTTTTGTTTTTCTCTTTTGAAATCAGTCGAGATGCTGTGTGATGCTGTTGCTACTCCTCGACTATAACTGTACCCTTCCCCTACTTCCAGCTTGTTTCTATCATCCCACTCTCTGTGCTGGATGTGGGTGAATCAACCACCTCTGCCTCACCACCCACACAGTCATTACATTATTTCCTCCCATACTGTTATTTGCTTGCCTTCTATTTTACATCACAATTCCTTCCCTTTCTGTGTCCTCATACGTAACATGCCTAAAATTTTTGCTGTATGTTTTTCATAACATGAGCTGTGTGCATTTGCATAAAATGTTTGGCAATTTTTGTTTTAATACCAATGCTTTTCCAAGTAAGTGTGCTTTTTTTTTTTTTTAACGTAAATTTCTCATCCTAAAGGAAAATCTTCCCCTCCTTGTTGAAGGGAAAAATCCCATCATTGGAAATGGATGAAAGCAGGATAGGTCATGGTATACATTCTAAACCCAAAGCAGCAGTCTCACCACCCACACATCATCTTAAAGCCATATTGAAATTACATGAAAGTGGAACTGCTTGTCATTTTCCCTTGTCTCTGGGGAGAGGGGGTTGCATAATTTAGTCAGAGCAACCTACCTGTTATTAGTGCTGGTTAAAAAAAAAAAAAAAAAAAAGTGTTCAGGGCACTGAAAAATAAAATGAACCAACTAAGAAAATGCTTTTGGTTTGGTCCATGTTGTTGGAATCCAGTTCTGTATAATGAAACTGGTATCAGCATTTATTGCATGAGTCTTTTGTCCATGTTAAATCTTGTGGGTGGCTAGAAAGCCAGAGATTACTTGATGAATATGGAATTGAAATATCGATTTTAAACTGGCTTTAGTGTAACCAGTAGAAACCATTAGTATTGCCTCTCTGGATGTTATTTCTGGTTTCTCCTCGAAAGAGGACCACATGGTTTTATGATGGTGTTCTATAGAGCTGCAGCTGCGCTCACTTTCAGTAAAAGTACTCAGGTTCTGAATTTTTATGACGACACAGTGACCTGTATACAAGCTTAGTTTTAGACTTTCAGAGTACCTCAGCACATTTTGTCTTTAGGCTTGTTCTTATTCTGCCTTTGTGAAAATATAACTTGTGAGATTGCAGCATTTTATAAGAACAGGTGCATTTAGTGAGATTTCAGATATATAACTCCAAGTCTTAAATGAAGGAGCACAAGTAAAACATAATTTGCAACCTCAACTTCGGGTGGTCACTGAAGTGTACAAGTAGAGGATTTGAAGAAAAACGAAGCAAACATTCACCATTTTAAAAACAAAAAACAAAAATAAGAATATTTTGTGCAGATATTTAATTTGATTTGCTTAATTCGAAGAGTAAACCAACTGTACAGGAATCATCTTAAACATGGAGTTTAGTTTTTTGCTTACAGAGGTTAATTTGACCTTACTATGTCTGTGTTTTGTATGATTATTTAATGTCTTTCTCTTATAGGATCCAGCAGGGATCTTTGAGCTGGTCGAGGTTGTCGGCAATGGGACATATGGGCAGGTGTACAAGGTGAACCACAATGGCTACGTTACATCACAGTACACACTGACTTTTGTGGAATACTGAGTCATCCAGGGCTTCTTTGTTAGAGACCATATTAAATGTTTCAAATAGTTATTTTTGAGCTTACAGCCGTCTGATTTTATTACTTTGTAAGTAGATTTTTCAGCCTTAGGCTGATAACTATAAAGTGGTGGTTACAGCAAGATAAGATAGTCCAGAGGAAGAAACTTTACCACAACAGCAGCTGGGGAAGTGAATAATGTAAAGAAGCAAGTAAACAATCTGTAAAGGTTTAAAGAAAATTTTTTAAAAGAAATTCAGAAACGTGGAGTAAAAACTCACTGAACATTGGTAGTGATAAATTTTGTTGTTCTATCAGGGCCGTCACGTGAAGACAGGCCAGCTGGCTGCCATTAAGGTGATGGATGTTACGGAGGAGGAGGAAGAAGAGATCAAAGCTGAAATCAACATGCTGAAAAAATACAGCCACCATCGCAACATAGCCACATACTATGGTGCCTTTGTCAAGAAGAGTCCACCAGGGCACGACGACCAACTCTGGGTTTGTTCTCACTGCTGCCTGATATTCTGATAGAAGCATTTGTCATGAACTGGACCTACTAGATTTGTGTTTCTCTGTCTACAGCTGGTGATGGAGTTTTGTGGAGCAGGGTCAGTCACCGACCTGGTGAAAAACACCAAAGGCAGCTCCCTGAAAGAGGACTGGATTGCTTACATCTGCAGAGAGATCCTTAGGGTGAGAAATCATAGCCCCAGCAGTCAAATAGTCTATGCTGCAGAGGTTACTGCTTACTGACCTGGTCTGACTTCTTTGTGTATGAACAGGGGCTTTCTCACCTCCATGCCCATAAAGTTATCCACAGAGACATCAAAGGCCAGAATGTGCTGCTAACAGAGAATGCAGAGGTCAAGCTTGGTATGTTGAATTAAAATACTTTTTTTTTTTTTTAATGTTTTTTTTTTTTCTTATGTAGTTCCGCTTTATGCTACCCTTTTAAACAATCACCTCTTCTCCTCCTCTGATCCTCTTCTCCACAGTTGATTTTGGGGTGAGCGCTCAGTTGGACAGGACTGTTGGTCGTAGGAATACCTTCATTGGCACTCCTTACTGGATGGCACCTGAGGTTATTGCCTGCGATGAGAACCCCGACTCCACCTATGACTACAGGGTAATTGCAGCAGTGCTGTTTTGTGTGCATGTTTGTTCACTATGTTGTAAGAATAAAAAAACAAAACAAAAAAAAAACACCAAAACAACTTTTGTGTGTATGTTACAGAGTGATATTTGGTCCTTGGGAATTACAGCCATTGAGATGGCAGAGGGAGCTCCACGTAAGTGCATATTTTCCTTTGCATGCCTGCTTTACCTGTTCTATGTTGGCTTGTACGTTTCTACTGTGTCCATGAGATACAGGATGATTTCTACTGTCAAAGCCGGTTCTAGAGATCATGAATGAGTGTCTTTCATTTCCAGTCTTACTGTCTGTGTACTCAGATGGACAGCTGACTCAGTAATCAAGGTAGTGTAGTCGTGAGCTGGCAGTTGGCATGTGGAGGCTGATTGCACAGATATCTCTTGTCTGTGGGGAGATTTGTCTGCCTGGGGATTTGATAGAGAATATATTAACGTGTAGATCCACTCTAAAACGTTTTTTTAAAGAATAACATGGCCACTGATTAAGCCTGGTGGATCCCTTACATTTACAATGTTTCCAGCTTTTAAAAATGATCCAAGTACAGTCTCACTAGTAAGGTTTTAACCTTGTTATTGTTTTATTTTATATAAATGTGGCAACCATTTCCCTTTTCAGTTTAATTTACAAGAACAAGGTTACATATGTGGCTAAACACACTTGGGTCAAGAAAAATTTAAACAGTGTGATGATTTTCTAAGTTTTGACCCTTCACATCACCAGATCTAGCTTAGCAACAAAAGCATTATAAATACAGTGAAAGTACAGAAATAAGCTTTAATTTCAGGAGTTAAAAAATGTCATGAGTACTGGGGACATTTTAAACATGTGTGTCTATTTTCAGAGGCTCAAATTTAACATATAATTGTCCCAATAAATTTTTTTTTTAAACAATTTAAAAATCTTTTATTAGTTTTGACTGACTAAAACCTGTAACAGACAAAAATCAAAGAGGTTTAGTCATTTGAAATGATTTTCTCGAATTGGTTTCAGCTTTGTTGTTTGGGACTTTCTACTTTTAGTTTATATCTGCAGCAGGCAGAGTTCCACTTCATCAGGTTAAGATCAGATGACTGGGTCACAGACTTCAGTTGCTCCTTAGTTGCTTCACAACATGCTTTGGTCTGAATCTGAGCTGGTCTCAGTACACATCAGAATTCATCTGGCTGCTTCTATCCTCTATCACATCATCAATAAACATAAGTGAGTCAGTGCCATCGGAAACTACTCGTGCCAATACCATCACTCTGTCTCCATGTTATTTACAAGTGATGTACAATTTCCATTGTGAGCTGTTACAAGCCTTCTCTTTGTATTGGATGATTTTGCTTTAATCTGTCAAGAGTGATGCTCCAGAGCTACTGCTCTAATTTTTCATGTAGTTTTTTCTCTCCTTTTTTTTCTTTTTAAGTTTCTTGCATTTCTATCTTTTGGGATTATGAGCATTTTTCACTTTTTGGCGAACTCTATTTACTCTCCTCAAGTGGTTTTATTATGTTCAACTTTGTCTGTCTCTAATGTGTACCTTCTTTAGAAGGTTTGTTGGTTATGAATGCTGTATGGACCTTTTTCCTAAATATTTGTAATTTCCAAAAATTGCTTACCGGTATATATTTTGTTTGGTTTTTGCAGCCTTAAAAAGGCTTGCTTTATGTCTACCGAGAACTTTTTATTTTTATGAACTCACACTATGAATTCTAACAGTAAATGTCACATTTAAAATCTAATCCTGACTGTTTACCTGCATTATTGATGAAGAAATTATGAATAGCCCCCATCAGCCGGTGAAAGCTCTTTTGTGGCTCTCCCAACTATACTTGAGTTTTAGAGAAAGACATTAGAAAGCTATAACTAATTCTTCCTCAAATTGGAAAGTGTGTAACTTAACAAGTACAAATTTATCACATTACCATATTTGTGTTTTTGTAAATGGCTAAATTGTCTAAATTTGTGTCTTGTAAAAATATTTGCTGAACCTGCTGTATGTCTTGTTTAGTTGTCATTCTTTCTGGTGCAGAGTTTGTGTAGCTGATTTTAATGATATTTTAGTGGTTTATAATTGTCTTGACAATCTTCGGCCTTTTTCTGCATCTGACTTTTTAATCTATGAGCCCTCGCGACACTGTCATCCTCTGGTGCCGGCCTTTTAGTTGTTCTTAAACTCAGGGCTAAAATCTACAGTAAGGCCTCTGAACCTCTATGGCCCTTTCCTGTGGAACAACCATAGGCTGTGTATATAAAGAGATGCACAGAGCCTCTGTGACGTCACCCATAGGTTTCTGAAGAGCTGAATTGAAGCTCGGTTGACGGTTCCTACAGTTGCCATGTTGGCAGCGTCATGTGCGTTGTCTCGCCCGGAAAATACAAATATGGGGAAAGAAGTGGAGCTGAGAGGGGAGCCGTGAGTGCCATGGCGGATGATTGACATCGAGCCAAATCCGAGCTTTCTGTAGCTAAAAGCTAACTGAGCTAACCCAGAGATAACGGGAGCTAATCAGCTAACGGAGGTAAGCGGGCTAAAACTAAGTCACGTTGTTAACCGGCTAAAATACCGCAGTTGTTCTACGTTCTTCTGACTTGAAGCCGGAGATCGGTACCTGTCAATCAAAAGGACCCGCCCCTAAATATGCCGAACTCCAGAGATTAAATTACTTTTAAACGGGTGAGTTAGAAAAAAAATTCAACACAGTTGTCATGAAGGTAAACCTGACCTATAAACCGAAAATGGATTTTTGAACCAGGCTGTAAACATGTTTATTTCTGCTGTGAAGTTGGCCTTTTTAACATGGGAGTCTATGGGGATTTGCTCTGTTTTGGAGCCAGCCCCTAGTGGATGAAGGGGGAACTGCAGTTTTATGCACTTCTGCATAGACTTCACTTTTAACCACCGGAGGTTGCCGCTTGGGAACAACCTATCAGAGAACCTCAGGGCTGCAGAGACTTAAGGATTTAAAAAAAAAAAAAAAAAAAAAAGGGACTCAAGACCTACCCCTTTTTTTTTTTTTTTTAGCTTTTTCTGGTGTGAAAGACTATAATGTGTGTGTGTGTTTTTTTTTTTTTTTTTTGTTTTGTTTTTTAAATGGCTATATTATGTACTTTAATGTGTGAAGACAGTTTTTTTTTAATTCACTTAAATTGTTTTCATTATTTAAATCACTGTTTTGTGCATGAGCTGATTTGGTTTAGTTTTTCTCATAACAATGATTGCATGTACTATCATTATTTTAAAAAACGTTGCAGAAGTTGTAGAAAGGCTTTTTCACATTGTCGACAGAGACCAGAGCTCCTCCAGTCTGCTGCTGTGAGTGACATGCAGTATGGTCTACAGGCCAACTGTCAAGCTGGTGTTGGTGTGCTGTTATAAATTATGCAGCGTGTACTTACTCACTCCATCAGTCTGATTACTGAAGTAGGTTTATAGAGTCAATTAGTATTTGTTTTTAGAGTTTCTTTTTCAATGGTAGTGCTGAGCACATTTATGACATAATTAGTTTCCTAGATTAAAAGAAAATATTTTAGCCAGCTTTATTAAAATATTAAGTTGCCTGCTAACTGTATAAGTTGACTTTTCTGAGCACTACTAGACAAAATAAGCAATGTCAAGATTCATTTAGCGATTTAAGTACATTGTAGATACTGTGACACTATAAATGCTTTAATTTCATTTTCGTGGTGATCAAGTATCATTAGTTACCGCTCTGATTCTTTTTTGTACTAACATGAGCTTTTTCCTTTATAATCACAATGATTCTAACAGCTACATTTGTACAGCTACGTAGGAGATTAAACAGTTACGGCAGCAGTTACATTTCTGACATCTTTGCTTTAACTAACCAAGATCATGTCTGTAGATTTTAATCATGTATTTAATTATCAAAAAAGTCTTATGCATGTATATGTTTGACTGAATGCTGTCACTGTACATGATATAGTAGGAAATGAAATGCCCTTGCAAGGCAACTAACATTGGCTGCTTTTCAGTGTCATACAAGCCACCAACCATATGGTGACATGTTTATTTTTAGCTTGTTTTAAACCTATGAATTATTAACCTTCTCTTGACTCTCTTGAGAAATCATTTAGCGGCGTCAGACATTATACCTCTGTTTTTGTTTACCAAGTGGTCAGTATAGTGATTAAAATGTAATCATTTACATTACAGACTTTTTGAAATTTCTATACACCTTATTGAACAGCCAAATAAAACATACCGTACATGCTGACTCCAGGAATGTTATAAAACTGGTACTTAGATGTCAGAGCTGCCAGCACATTATCAGTTTATCTGTAAGTCATCTCATCTGATAATGCTCTTTAAATGCTGAAATAAAAAAATACCCTTTGCCTTTGGCAGTCTCGGTCACGTTGCATATGTCCAAAAGACTGTGTTACAAAAGCCTATTTACTGTGAGACTAAAGCTAACCAGTCAGGTTTAGCTACCTACCTACGCTGGGAACACAATGACTCACAGTCCTTGCTCTTACATTCAGTGTAACAATAAGCCTGAGGCACCAGTAAAGATTGGATAACAACAGCTATAACCATGTTCCAGAATACAAAAAGGGGCACAAAGAAAACATTTGTAACAGTGTCTGATTATTTGCAAACTAGGCAAGGTTAGAATAGTGTTACATCAAATGTATTTGATATCTTTATTTGTTCCGCATTGGTAGGATTCAACTCTCCTAATCTTCTTTCTGTAGCTTTGTGCGACATGCACCCAATGAGGGCCCTTTTTCTGATTCCTAGGAACCCCCCTCCAAAACTCAAATCCAAGAAATGGTGAGTGAACAGTCATACTGCTATTCTTTTGGATTTATCTGGAATGCCTTTTTTCTTTGTTTTGAATGGCCTGAGTTTATTCTGTTCAGATATTAATCAAGTTACAAATACATGTGTATAAAAGTGGAATGTAAAGTCAGACAAAGTGGTTATCTAATGACTAGTGACAAAATGACTACCACACGATGTTAAGCTACATAAACTACCGAGCGCAAATTACCAAAATCTCTGAAACTAACCCAAAGCCATATTTCATGGCCTCACTAAACTTCTCCAACACGTCAGTTTTTGTTTTCAAAACATGGATCTTGAATTGATTTCACAATTAAAATCTTTGCAGCCTACAATGACCTGATACCACGTGCACTTATAAACACCTAATTCTTTATCATAGTTTTTGTTGGGATCAAACTTTGATTAGCAGAAACAGCTAACGATAAAACACATCCCAGGTCCAAATCAAGCTGGGTGCTGCTCCCATTAACACCCTTGCAGGTTTCATTATCATTGCTTACAATAAAGTCCCAAAGCTGAACAACTGAGGCCCTAGATGCACTGTCCAACACCCAGAGACCTTAGCAAAGCTGGCAACATTGAACTGCAATTGGGTGCATAAAAACAAATGTCAGAACCTTGACCTGACCCCAAGACACTGGGACATGGTTCTCTTTTTCACTGGGGGCAAAAAAAATCAGTTTTTGTTGTGTTGAAGGAGTCTACAAGTAAGCCTGTTCACTTCCTCCAGTCCTGTTGCCAGTTTCTGTAGCTGGGGATTGAACCAAGGATTTGCCTTGTACTGCCACCAAATCCACTTTTGAATCCATCATTAAAAAAAAAAACAAAAAAAAAAAACAGCATCATAATGCCAGTATTGTAACATGGCTCATAAATAGTGTAATAATAACGGGGCTAATTACATAGAGAATACAGAGAAAGGAAACGACAATGAATGTACCAGAAATTACTGGATAATTTGCAGCTTTCCAAAGCTGCTGATATGCTTCAGAGCACTTCCGATGCATTTATATCAGCTGTTCCATATCAGATTGTCTACTGAGACTGAAATATTTCAAACTAATTTATCTGAGGATTAGTTTTTCCTCCTTGTTCTTTTCCTGCTACTTAACAAACTCCCTCAGTGACGTTAATGGTCATTCAGCATTCATACTCCAGTGTTTCTTTTTTTTCTCCTTTTTATTTCCAGTCCATAAGTGCTCTTCATTGTCTTGACAATGTGCAATTTTAAAAACATGAGAAATGGAGACAGGAGGAACTCTTAACTGCATGTTGAATTTGAAAAAAAAAAACATATAATGTAAGAAGAATTCGTTTGGTATTCACAACATTGTGTCTGGTGCATTTTATGGTGATCTTATTCAGACATTTTAATGACAATTTCAGGTAAATTGAGTTGGGCAGCAGGTTATTTTTTCATAGTTTTTTAGACTCGTTGTAAAACTCATTATTTTAACTAGTTAAAACATATTTTCTCAATTGTAAATTGAACAAAATCTTTGTCAAAATGTCTTGTGTAATAACAAATGTTTTTTTTAGAAATATTTATTCTGTCTTTACTTATGTATAACATGATTCCCCCCTGGGAAAAACTGTGAAAGCTAAACCTTGTCACCGTGAATCTCATGAAAATGATTTGTCAAAAATAGTTTTCAACAATTAAAAGTCCTCTCATGTTTTCCAGCAGATTGATCTATTTCCAACTTCCCCTCCCTTGCAGGTCCAAGAAATTTATTGATTTTATAGAAGGCTGTCTAGTAAAGACATATACCAGCCGGCCTTCTACAGAACAGCTGCTCAAGCATTCCTTCATCAGGGACCAGCCCACCGAACGGCAAGTTCGAATTCAGCTCAAAGACCATATTGATCGTACGCGCAAGAAGAGGGGTGAGAAAGGTAATGACATAAAATGGAAAGATGTTTATCAGGTGCAACTCTGGTTCCATTGAGTTTAAATGACAATTAAATGAGATTAAAAATGATTTACTCATTTTACTTTTTTTTTTTTACTTTTCTTTATTCCTATTTGTTTTGCAGAAGAAACCGAGTATGAGTACAGCGGAAGTGATGAAGAAGACGAAAATCGTGGAGATGATAGAGAGTCAAGGTAGGAGTTTTATCTTTTCATGCCAAGTACTGAGGATTGAAATGATTGACTGGTGTGTTTGCCCCTGAAAATCCTCCCCCATTCTCAATCTTCATTTTTGGTTATTAGTTCAATCCTCAATGTGCCCGGTGAGTCCACTCTGAGGCGGGACTTCCAGCGACTGCAGCAGGAAAACAAAGAGCGCTCAGAGGCTCACAAGAGACAGCAAGCCCAACTGGCAGCGCAGCGCCGTGACCCAGAGGAACACAAAAGGCAACTGTTGCATGACCGCCAAAAACGCATCGAAGAGCAGAAGGAACAACGCCGTCGACTTGAAGAGGTAATAGTCACCTGTAGAACTCTTGCACAAAATCACGCAATTAAGACGATAATTTTCTAAAGAACCATCTGAAGTCACAACCAAGTGATGATCAACAAAGCTTAGCTATAAAGACACAAAACTTGTCTAATTACAATCATAAGAAATGCAGAAATGCACAAGACATTTGTCCTGGCAGCTACTGTAGATGTTTCTACACAAAATGCTCGATTTATTTTTATGAGACAAATGAGATTTCAGATAAACATTTTTTTAAAAGCTATGAATACAATTAGTCGTCAGTAACTTGTATCTCTTTTGGACTCTTGGTTTTAAACTTCACTGCTGTCACTTAGATGAGACCAATATCATTTACTGAAATTGACTTTTTGCTGAAAAGCCAACATACAGTAGTTACTCAAATAAATAGAAAATGAAAAAAATTCTTAATTAAAATTTGCGAAATTTTATATATATTATTTTAGAAAGATTCACTGCTTTTGAACTGTCGTTTAAGAGAAAAATGGAAAGAAAAAAAAAAAGCAAAAAACAAACTGGTGTGTTCAGACCAAACGCTGAACGCTCGACGCTGGTCACTAAACTGCCACTATTGTGTCTGACGCCCAAAACGCTCCCAACGCCCCTGCCGCATCTGCCGCTTGTCTGGAGCGAGCGGCAGAAAGAGGGGGAAATGCGGAGCTTTTCTTCCCGTCAGTCTGAGGAAAATCCATCAGCGAACAGTAGCTTAGGTGAGCGGATGTAGCTCAAGGAGAATACCCAAGCGCAAAATACTTTACTGCGAATAAAAGTTTCAATAGCGCCCCAACCTCCTTGCTTATAGTCCTCCACGCAAGGTCCTTTCTGTTCCTATCCCGGTAATGAAAATGAGAAACGTTGTATATTACCGGCTTTGCACATACAGCCACGATAAGTTTGTCTTCCATTTTCCACTTCCTCTCGCTGAAAAATGAGCCGTGACGTATATTGCTCTGATTGGTTGATGCCCCGCGTCAAACGGCAAAAGTTCAGCTTTGCCCGTCGAGCTTAAAAAACTCCTTAAATTTTCGGCGCCTCCCCATAGACTTTACAAACCTGCCGCTCTCGATGCTCAAAACGTGTTTGGTCTGAACACACCGTTAGACATTTTAGAGCACTTGATGGATGGGCAGTGGGCCAGAATACCTACCAGCAGGTGCAGAGGTCTGATTGGCATTTACAGAAAACACCTGATTGCATCGATTACCTTAAAGGGTCGTTCAACAAAGTAGCAGTTTCCGGGTCCCATTATGATTGTTTTTATTTTTAATATTCCTTTGAACCCTAATTCAGAAATTATGTCAGTTTTTGTCAATATCAACTCATTTTAGTAACGGCTATAGTACCTATTTAATAGGGGGGGAGCCACTTCAGTTCAATACAAATGTAAGCATTTCTTCCTCTCACTATCTCAAATTCTCCTTGAATAAATTATGTGTAAGCCACTGAAGAAAACTTGTTTCACCTTGACTAGTAAGATTATATTAGACTTTGGTTTTACCTACCTGTCACGTTGAAAAATATGGAAACAATTTGCACTAGTGTGAGAAGTAAAGTGAAAGACATTCCAGCTACATTGAAAATGTTCATACATTTTTAATAGCGAAAATATTTGGTGTAGTGAGATGATTTTTCAAACTTAGAAAGGGGTGTAGAACATGATGTAAATCTGTAAAATGCACTATTAAATGTGAAAAGGTTTTCTTCTCAAGGAGTTTGAAGTTTAGTGACTTGTATTATAAGCCTCGAGTCCTTCTCTACATTAACACCACTAATCTCTCTGTATTGAGGTTTAGCAGTTCAAACCAGCCCCAGAGGCCAAATCAGATTATTTCACTAATGTATTACATAAAAACAATACACTTTTTTCCACACAGTAGCTGGAAAAAAAAAAGTGTGCAAAAAAAGTAATAAATGAATATTCAACATTCACAGATAAAAATAAGCTATTCCAGATCTGGATTACTTGTGAAATGTCAAAATCCTCTTCTTTTATCTTTTTTGTTTGTTTTTGTATATAAATACACCCTACCACAATGTTTTTCCCAGTAAAATCTTTCATCTGTATCAGCTGAATATGATAGCAGCTAACAAAGTGTTATTATGCACACTCCATGAATGTTTATCCACTGCAAAGCATGTAATCTTCTCCCCTTTTTATCTCAATTTTCAACTTGACATTTAATTATGGTATTTGTAGAATGTTACCTATAATTTATGAACTGGAAATGTATCCTGTTGGAAAAAATTAAGACATATCTGCATTATATCTGCTAATAATTGGTGGACTGCTTGCTAAGAAGAAGCATCTCTGAAATTTTTTAGCAGATGTCTGAGATTTCAAAGTGGCGCATGTAGTTTCACCCATAAAGAGATAGTTTCTAAGTATTGTGCAGTAAAGTATTTTTACGATAGACATAAATAGTCATTTTTATAATACTGTCACCTTCTGCTGTCTTGTCTCTGGCTCTTTTCTTCCTCAACAGTAAAGTCAAGATCACAACTGTATTATTGAGGGTAGACAGTTTTGTTTTTTTTTCTGCCAAATTGAGACTTTTTTTAATCCACAAAGAAAACAATATTTGATTTCAGGGAATTGTTATAGATTGGACATTATTCTGTAAAGACTGCTTATTGTCAAAGGTGAGAAACTGACTCTTTAACCATGGATTAGAGCTTCACACTCGAAAGATAATCTGAATGCAGGTTAATTTTTGTTGATGCAAATGCTTCCTTTATCTGTTTTCAGCCCTTTATTCCTCCTCATTTTATCCATTTTTTTCCAGCTCTTCACAGGGGAGAAGTTCCACTCTGCAGTCCTGGCTGCTATGCTCATTTCTCTTTTCCTGTCACCCCTCTCTCCCAGCAACAGAGAAAAGAGCGAGAGATGGTGAGGCAGCAAGAAAAAGGTCCTCATAGGAGACTTGACGATATGAGACGGGAGGAAGATAGAAGGATGGCAGAGAGAGAGCAGGTAACCAACCACAAGAGGCGCAGAGCTTCAATCAGCCAATCAATGTGAAATGTGGGTGTGTCTTGGCAGCAGCACAGTGCAAGTTGCTCTGGTGGTGAAATTCCATGAGTAGGTTGCCATAGCAGCAAGGGTCTAAATTAGTGTATTTACTCAGAGATGAGCTTTATGTGGGTGAGCTCTGAATGTCTCCTGTGCTCTGTTTCCAGTCTGCCTCAGGGGCATCAGAGTCTGGCATCAGGGCACCTTTTATCGCTACTTACTGTATATATTTTCACCTGATACCTGACGACAGTCACAGTTTAATAATAAAGTATTGAATTATTCAATTATTTCACTTTGGTCTGGTGCTTGTAGTGCGTCCATGTTTCTTCTGCTTTGACTTAGTATCTCCTGTCACCACACATAGTTGAATCTTTGATTTATTCATCTGTTTTAATCCATACTCAATTTCTGTCAATAGAAAGGTGCTGCAAGGTGTTATTTGTTTGTCTTCGAGCTGTTACAGTTCTTTTGAAATGTCTTATACCCTGCCTCCTTACCCCCTAACAGGAATTTATCAGACATAAGTTGGAGGAAGAACAACGGCAATTAGAAATTCTTCAGCAGAAGCTGCTTCAGGAGCAAGCTCTGCTTATGGTAACCATTCTTTATCATTATCATTCTTTTGCTTTTTCTTTTTTTTAATTTTTTTTTTTTAAATTGTGCTTGTATGTTTTGCACTTCTTCATATACTTATTAATAAAGGAGATTTCTCTTCATTTTGGCCAGCTTCTGTTTAAGTAGGGTTTTTTGTTTTTTTTTTTTATTTAGGGTCAGATAATTTTTAATAAAAAGTCAGCTGATATATATATATATATATATATATATATATATATATATATATATAAAATGTATGTATATATATATATAATGTATGTATGGTATGTGTGTATATATATATATATATATATATATATATATAATGTATGTATGGTATGTATATATATATATATATATATATATATATATATATATATATATATATAATGTATGTATGGTATGTATATATATATATAATGTATGTATGGTATGTATGTATAATCTTTTTTAACTAGACTTTGTAATTGAAAGATGAGGAATACATAAATAATACATAATAATAATATATAGGAATACATACATAATAATAAATGAATCAATATGAGGAATACATGGTATTCCTCACACTAATTTAGATATGGTTTTAAATGTTGAGGATACATTTGTGAGTGCAGCTCACACAAAATTGCTTAAAAAGGCATGCAGTGACCTAGATATTCAGGGAGTTTTGCCAGTTTCCAGTGTACAATTAATTTTTTTTCCCCATTAAAATGTGCACTTACCATATTCCTGGCATATTTATTTTAAACTTGCACCTGTGGAATTAAGATGTGGCTCTCATTATTTTATGTATTGGTATCAGCAACGCAAATCTGACTGCTATATGTGTGAGGTAGTTCGCAATGCCAATATGATTTCTATGTATATGTATGATTTCATGTTGACCTCAGGACAGGGTCCTTGTTGCAGTTTTAGGGGATCACTGCATTGTCCAAAGGCCATTAGCAAAAATGGTTTAATTGTGCTTGAAGATAAATGTTGAAACACTGCTCTTATATAGCCATTGTACACAGAAAATATAAGTCATTTTCCTGTTTGCTCACAGCTGGAATACATCTGCAAGTAATGAACTCTCATCCTCCTCCTGCTATTTCAATTAAGTCTGCCAATGCATTCCTAATAACTTCCTGCAGCTGTTTCACTGCAAGTGCCTTTCATTAGTTGTAGTTGATCTACTGGTAGATTAAACCATAAGTAATGCAGTTCAAAAAGTTATTTGAAAACTAGCAGAAGTTATAAATCAAGAGCAAGCATTGGGCATAGTGGTAGCTAGATGAAGTGTCTTCTCAGCAACACCATACAGATTGATTCCTAAGAAAAGAATATTAAATATAAAATACTAGTGTTGGTGTTGTATTTGGGAGTAATGAAACATCAAGATTTTGAGTTTATATGATTGTATAAAAAGTAACAAAGTTCAGAGCTATGCTTGCAAATGCTGGATGCGAAAATTGGAGTAAAGGTCTCAATGTTTGGCTACATACATACAGTCATGTGCCCAATAACTATAATGTAAAATTCTCAAACTCCAATGGATTGAATACAAGAAGGCATTGCCTACCCAAAGAAACTGACATTCTTTGTATTCAGAATTGGTAAATCAGTATATACAATGAATTATCTCCCTTCTTAGTAAGAATGTAACATTATACAAGACAGTTGGCCAGCTGTTAATAAATAACAGATTGAAGTTTAATCTTCGTAGAAAATCACATTTAACATGTAGCTTTAATATTTTAGCCTGTGAATGCAGTGACTATCAAAAGGCTTAGAAACATTCTTTGACTTGAGGTCTAATAAGGGAAAAAAGAGATTTGTGTGTATAATGTTATGCATCTCGCAGAAAAAGTTTGATCTACAAATATGATTTCTCTTTTCTACGTAGACTGGTTTATATATTTAAGTCTGAATATATTGCTTTAATAAAGTCCAAAACGTTTCTCATCTTGTCATAAAGGCGGTGGACTGGTAAATATGCAAACCTCTGCCCAATTTGACGTTTTCATGTTTGCTGCTTTATAAGATATGTGACTCAGGCTGTATTTTGATTGACGTACTTTTCTTTACTCAGGAGTATAAGCGCAAGCAGCTTGAGGAGCAGCGTCAGTCAGAGCGGCTGCAGAGGCAGCTCCAGCAAGAGCATGCCTACCTGGTTTCTCTGCAACAACAACAACAACAAGAAAAGAAGCCCCAGCTTTACCACTATAACAAAAACCTGGAGCCTAACAACAAACCTACATGGGCCCGTGAGGTAGCAGTGAATCGTGCTTTTGAAATAATCCCATTGTCAACTGTTTGTACACTACAGAGTATTTCTCATTTTTGCTGTCCTTATTCCAGGTGGAGGAGCGAAGTAAGCTCAACAGACAGGGTTCACCTAAAATCTGCACCACTGTCTCTGACACTGCCATTCAGTCACGCTCGGACTCTATTAGCCAATCAGGAGTGGTCCAGTCTGCACAGACCCCACCAATGCAGAGGCCAGTAGAACCCCAAGGGGGGCAGGGCAAGGTGGGTGCTTTCAAAGGTTTCAAGTTCAGTTCAGCAGAATACGCAGCTACTTTGATGTTGTGCCCTGAACTCTTTAGCTGCTTTACCTTTGGTAGTCTGTGCTGTCTTATTTATGCCTTCCTTTCTTTTCTCTTCTTTCCTTGTCCATTCTTTTCTTACATGCAAAAACCTCTGAAACACAAACACATGTATGCATCCTTCTCCTCTTGGCCCACTTCCTTGGCGATCTTGCTTGCCCTACCTTCCACTTGGCTACTCCTTCCTGCTGGTGTGCCGCTGCTCCTACTCTTGTCCTCTGCAGTTCCAGATGGCTCACTTAGTTCCACTGAAGCCTTATGCTGCCCCTGTCCCTCGCTCTCAGTCCCTCTGCGACCAACCCACTAAGAATATGTCCGCCTTCCCCACTCAGGATCCCTCCCTCACCCCCACACCTCGCCCCATCCATTCCAGAGAGCTTGTACGTCAGAACTCAGATCCCACATCTGAAACCCCGGCACCACTGTCACATCAGATCAGGGAGGATCGTGGGCCCTGGATCCGCCTGCCAGATGTAGAGCTTCCTCCCAAGGTAGCAGCCAGTTCTTAGTTCTGACCCAATGAGGGGCAAACCAAAATATCATCTCACTTAACTAGAACATAACTTTCATATTGGGACACAAGTAAAAGCAAAGGCATTTTGTTAGTTTTCATTAAGTTATTGTTAATAAAGACGAATGAAAAGTGAAAATGTATCTTGTTACTGTCCTTAGATTCCCCAGAGGACTGCATCTATTGCCACAGCTCTTAACACCAACCTAACTTCTGGTATTAGGCATCCAGTAAGAGCTAGGTACTGAAGATGTTCAACTGTTTCGATCAGTTATTTCCTTAAATTAATGGCTTTTTTATGGCACTTAGTTGAAATTCCAACTTGAAATCATTGTATCCACATGGCAGCAACCCAGATCTCAGCCGCAATGATCGCTGGGAGAGAGGAGACAGTATGAGCATGTTATCCAATATGCCCCAGACTGGCTCTCTGGAGAGGCATCGCATCCTCAGTGAGTCCCTGCCTTCCCAACACTTGTTCTGACCAGACTCTACAGTAAGTTTTCCAGGATTGTAATTTTACTCAATGAATTGTTTTTCCTTTCAGGCACATCCAAAATGGATTCTCCCATTCTGTCCCATGAAAGTCGTCACAAACCAGGGGAATCTCGAACCTCTTCCCGTCCTGGACGCCCTGCGGTAAGTGATTATTTAAATAACAATATCAATAACTTTACTGAAGAGGTGCATGTCTTAGATAACCAGCTTTGGTAAAATACAAAATGGCACCAACTGGTTTTTCTGCTTACTTCGATCTAATATTCCAGACTGACTCAAAATTTTATCTACTAAAAGTCCATTTCAGATATGTTGCACTTTCTGTTAATATGACTCACATTAATGTAGGACTTTTAATACTGTAAAAGATTGAACTGCAGATAGCCATGTTGACATGCAAGCATGAGTATTCAGTCTCAAATGGCATTTATTCTGCTTTTAGAATGGTCTGAGAAATCACATTGTTTATTTTATTAACAGCAGTGTCTCAACTTTTCCTGCTCTACTTTTTCTTGTGGTTAAACTTACTTGCTTGTGCCAAATGAACAGGAAACAAGATTCTGCTGAATGCACATTAATTTTTGGATCCAGCTGCATCTTTCTCTTAGCAAATGCTGACAACACAGAGGTGGGGAACCCATGAGAAGTGATATACACATCTAAAGAACAGCTACTCTAATGAAAAGCCAGTGAGAAGCAGCAAAGATCATTGTGTTATGATCAATGTCTGAATAACTGGCTCCTGTCAGACTGAAAAAACATCAATACTAGATATATTTCATGTCTGAAAGAGGATTACTTTATATTTCAGGCATGACTGCTATTATTCCTTATGTGTCTTCTCTTCTTAAATCCCTCTTTGTTGAATTTACCTCAAATGTGCAGAGTTACAAGAGAGCTATAGGGGAGGTTAGTAACAGTCTTCTTGTGTTGGTGATGCTTTGTGCTCATGCATGAATCTTTTTATTGTATTTAAAGTTCATATACTAAATGATAAGCATGTCCTCCCTGTCTTCATACATTGGGTTAAATACGTTTTGTCTGATTTTCTTTTATTGCTGATAAGACCCTTATATGTGTTTTGCGTTCATCATGTTTTTTGGACACCCCACGCTTTTGCGACTCACTTGGAGCTGTTTCAGAGCTCATCTACTTGTTAGACTTAATCATTAGATGTTTTGGTTTACTTTTGTGCAAGTTGAACATTTATCTCTAAAGTGTTGGAGTTTTGTTTTTGTTGTTCTTGTTTTTTGTTTTTCTTGTTGATCTTTGACAAGTTGTGTAATTTTAATGTATTAAAGCCAGTTTAATGCTTTATAAACAATAATCTATCTGTGTGCAGGACCATGGGCTCTTTGCCAAGGAGCGTGCTGAAGAGCCACCAAGGCCCCCAGTCAAGGCCAATGATTACTCCTCTTCTTCAGAAAGCAGTGAAAGTAGTGAAGAAAGTGAAAGTGGAGAGGGAGCTGAGGAGGAAGAAAGCCCAACGGATCGGTAACACTGACCATCAGCTTGAACAGCTTTGTCCTATATAGAATAACTAACACATGGTTCATTAGTATGTCGGAACAGACATTTTTCATTGAGGCTGTTTAGCTGCTGTCACTACACAGATCTGTTATATGTGCTGCCACAGATTTCCAAGCTTACATAAACTATTGCAAATCAGCAATACAATTGTATTAATATGAATCCTTAACATGAGTGAAAGCAACCACTAACTTGTTCCTAACACTAACTTGTTATAGATACGTTAGAAAGCAACATCTTTTTTTTCTTTCTTTTTTAGTTTTTTTTTTAAAGAGAGTTTAATTATTTTAGTCATTTTCATAGCAAAGCTCTCCTAACCTTATATTCTCTTAGTCACAGGGATGCAGACACTGATTCAGTCAACACCATGGTGGTTCATGAAGATGAAGGTGAGGGTGGAGAAGGAGAGCAAGCTGGAGGATATGGGGATCAAACCATGCTGGTGCAGAGAGTGAGTCATCTCGATATGTTTTGATGTTTAAAATGCATTATGATTTTGCAATACGTGGCAGAAAGTATGGGGGAGCTGTAACTTCTCTTAATCCATTTTATTGGTAGGTTAGTTTGTTGCTATATTTATTTATTTATTCATACATACATACATACATACATACATACATACATACATACATACATGCATATATATATTTACAGAAAGTGAATGGCCAGTTGAGTGTAAGAAAATACCTGAAATCCAAAAGAGATTCAGTTAAGTGGATCCATGCCATCATTGTTTCCTGTAAAATTGTCATAAAAGCAGAGATTAGTTCTCCATGACTGATTCTTAGAACCGCTGACCCAAACTGGTTTTGGGGGTTTGAAGTAGTTTTATTAGGCAAGTGTGATGTTACAGGTTCTTTTCTGTTTTTCTTTTTATGTATTAGCCCCAAGAGCTGCACCCTTACATGAGATGTACAGAAACTAAAAGCTAAAAGGAGT
Source organism: Telmatherina bonti (assembly GCF_933228915.1). Taxonomy (NCBI): domain Eukaryota; kingdom Metazoa; phylum Chordata; class Actinopteri; order Atheriniformes; family Telmatherinidae; genus Telmatherina; species Telmatherina bonti. The sequence goes on along the minus strand of NC_136628.1, from coordinate 25,033,133 downwards.
CAGAGACATTTGCTAAGACATTTTTCAATTCAATTCAATTCAACTTTATTTATATAGCGTCAAATCACGGCAATGCCATCTCAAGACGCTTTACAGACAGAGGGGAAAACATAATGAAGGCCAATTCATAACAGCCTATATAAGGAAACCAACAGATTGAGTTGAGTCCAACTCAATCTCCCATCCTGAGCAAGCACACTGGCAACAGTGGGAAGGAAAAAACTCCCTTTTAACAGGAAGGAAACCTCCGGCAAAACCCGGCTCAGGACAGGCAGCCATCTGCCTCTGCTGTGTGGGGGGGAAGAGGACAGAAAGACAACAGGAACTGCTACTCCCGGCCAGGGAGACCTGCTGAGACAGGAGACATACATGTTAATGATGCAACACTGTTATTGGGGGGGGAATAAAAGAGAGAGATAAAGAGAAAGAAGCTCAGTGTATCAGGAAATGTCCCTCAGCAGTCTAAACCTATAGCAGCATAACTAAGGGATGCTAACCATCCCTAGCTATAGGACTTATCAAAAAGATAAGTCTTCAGCCTAGTCTTAAAGGTGGGGAGGGTCTCTGCTTCCCTAACACTAACTGGGAGCTTATTCCATAAGAGAGGGGCCTGATAACCAAAGGCTCTGCCTCCTGCTCGGCTCTTTGAGACTCTAGGAACCACAAGTAAACCTGCAGTCTGCGAACGAAGTACTCTGCTTGGTATATAAGGAACAATGAGGTCTTTGATATATAGTGGTGCCTGGCTGTGGAGGGCTTTATATGTAAGGAGAAGGATTTTAAATTCTATTCTAGATTCAACAGGCAGCCAATGAAGAGAGGCTAAAACTGGAGAATTATTTCATTGATTGACAAATACATTTTGACTGTATTTGTCAGGGAGAACCCAGGCCAGTCTGAAAACTTCTTGGAGTTTGTTTACTGAAACAGACAGCAGAATAATATTTCAGATAAATATTTACAACCACTGCAGACAAATGGTAGCAAACTGGTGAGATAAGACACAACCAGCTTGAACTCTTTAGTATTGATCATTCTTATTATTGTTACTATGTACCCAGCCAAGCATGTCATCTCCTGGAAAAGTGAGTATATTGGCTTGAATTTATGTTTGTGACTTCATAAGTGCATAATTCGTTGGATTGTATGTGTGTATTTATTTTACTCAAAAGACCCCAGAGAAGAGGAGCCATAATGGCTACACTAACTTGCCAGATGTGGTGCAGCCATCACACTCCCCCACTGAGTCAGCTACTCACTCCTCTCCTGGGAAAGACTCTGTGTATGATGTAAGTTTTACTGATGTAGGGTGTACCAGTTCTAAATGTGTAGTTTATGTGGTCTGCACAACACAGTTACAGACCTGAAACCTGTTCACACCACATTAGATTCACCAGTTTAGTTTAACGTGTTATCATCAATAATGTAAATTGCGATGCCACACTGGCACAGAAAACATAAGTTTTAAGTCGTTTTTGTCTGTCAAAAGAATATTTCTACTGTCTTGATGCTTACTAAATGTGTACAACTCATTCCTCCACTCTTCTCCATCAGTATCAATCCAGAGGCTTGGTGAAGGCATCTGGCAAATCCTCCTTTACCACCTTTGTGGACCTTGGCATGTACCAGTCACCAGGAGGTACAGGAGATAACATGTCTATAAGTGGTGAGTGACAATCTTTTCAAATGCCAACTTTTAATTGTTTTTAAACATTGACCTTGAAGACATTGACAAAAAAATCTGGACCGTTTTTTTTCTCTTCTTTTTTTATTTCTGTTTATTTGCTATTTGTGTGTTTTTAACTGGTTGAAACTTGACAAAATTGAACGTTCACTGAAATCTTTATTTCTTATACTGTGATGCTGATAGTTTTTAAATCACTTCCATCTTAGTGAAAATGTTTGAATTTTATAGTAAACTGTTGCCTTGCCCGAATGTTTTGCCTAAAGTCTTGACCTGTTTTCAAAATCATCACATTTACCATGATTTTGTTGAAATTGGTTGTTGAAATACAACATCTGCTCTGAAAGGGATGGCTCACGTCTCTGATCTGGTCTTAGTCTGAGTCTTAGTGCTTTTTGTTATAGTTACAAGCATGTGCATGGGATGCACATATGTGTGCGTGCAAAGCCTCTTTCCAAAGTTATATAATCACTGTGTCTGTTATCATCTGGACAAATAAAACAAAAAATAGGTGGACTTATGTTGTGAAGTATTATAGTAACACTGGACTGTGTTAAACATGGAAGCTTTAAATAATTGTTTAGGTATTTGCTACACTAGATTTTTTTTTTCCTGTTATAAAAACATAGTTAAATTAAGTGATTCCTTCATGAAAACTCATTGATATTTTAAGTTGCATTACAATATAATTTTGATGGAAATGTGACTTCAAATTATTTCAATTTAATTGTCAATGGATTAATGGTACTTTGGTTTTTTTGTCTCTCTTGGATAAATTTGTCATGTTTTTGTGTTTTTTTTTACTTAAATAGAACGATTTCCATTTGTTACCTTCATGTGTAGGTTCCAGGTTTGAGCAACTGAAAATGGAAGTAAGGAAAGGATCCATGGTGAATGTAAATCCCACCAACACTCGACCCCCCAATGACACACCTGAGATCCGCAAGTACAAGAAGAGGTTCAACTCTGAGATCTTGTGTGCTGCACTTTGGGGTGAGAACAGATTCAATACTTGTGCCATTGTAAAGAAAAAAAAAAAAGTTCAAACATATTGTAGAGATTAAGAATTTTATACTTTTTTTTTTTTTTTTGTAAAATTAATTTATATATGGGGAAAAAGGTCTTAGGTTGCAGACATACTAAATAACTGAACTTGCTTCAGAGCGGAGTTATTTTTTATTCCTCACATCTTCTAAAAAATGTGACAGCTCTGGGAGGGCATTGGCTGTTGTGATTCAGAAAATACTTTAAAAACAGTTTAATAGAAAAGACACTGGCAAAAACCTTGGTAATAAGAATGTTATTAGACAAAATGATCAAGTTCTGTTTTGGTGCATGTGTGTCTGCCTCCAGGTGTGAATCTGTTGGTGGGCACAGAGAATGGATTGAAGCTGCTGGACCGTAGTGGTCAGGGAAAAGTTTATCCCCTTATCAACTCTCGCAGGTTTCAACAGATGGATGTTCTGGAGGGCCTCAACCTGCTCATCACTATATCAGGTCATGACTGCTGCTCAGTCTGCCTGATCGCTGACCAGCTGAAAAATGTGTGATTTTTGTTAGAAGACCACCCTTTTAGATAAAATTCCTAATACCAGAGATGAAACTGTGCTTCATATCACAGTTTTATTTTACAGTTATTGATTGACTGATTATTTATCAGTTTCATTAAAAACTGAGGTGAACTTGGATGCGTTTACCAGATATTTAAGCCACATACTGAAATATTTCTACTTTTTATTTTATTTCCTGTCCCCTCCTATCCTTCATAGCATGAATCTCTAATATTTGTTGCCAATTTTTAAAGGGTGTATCTCCATTTGGTAATTTAGGCAAGAAAAACAAGGTGCGTGTCTACTACCTGGCATGGCTGAGGAATAAGATCCTCCACAATGACCCTGAGGTGGAAAAGAAACAAGGTTGGACCACTGTGGGGGAGATGGAGGGCTGTGTACACTACAAAGTGGGTGAGTGTCTGCTGTCATTTTGTTCCTCACCACAGAAATTCTTATTAATATATTTAACACAGTGAAGTAAGTGTTCAATGCGATATGGCCTTGTGTTTGTTCTGTCTAGTGAAATATGAGAGGATAAAGTTCTTAGTAATTGCTTTAAAGAATGCAGTGGAGGTATATGCTTGGGCACCCAAGCCTTATCACAAATTCATGGCCTTCAAGGTAAGACCCTGCAAAGGCAGTCAACCATGAGAACATTCAAGTTGATCATCTTCTCATGATCACTTTGTGCATCCATCTCCCCCTCCCATTTTTTTTTTAAAACCAGTCTTTTGCAGACCTCCCTCACAGGCCTGTCTTGGTTGACCTGACAGTGGAGGAAGGCCAGAGGTTGAAAGTCATCTACGGCTCTTGTGCTGGCTTCCATGCTATTGATGTGGACTCTGGAAACAACTACGATATTTATATCCCTGTTCATGTAAGTTTTACAGCTTACAAAGTCTCGGGCCACATGTTTTCACTTCAGTGTTACAAGTGCTTATCCTATCCGCTTTCATGTTCAACAGATCCAAAGCCATGTGACCCCACATGCAATTGTCTTCCTGCCCAACTCGGATGGCATGGAGATGCTGCTGTGCTATGAGGATGAAGGCGTTTACGTCAACACTTACGGGCGTATCATCAAGGATGTCGTCCTGCAGTGGGGCGAGATGCCAACGTCTGTTGGTACAGCTCAAACCCAGTTACTTTGGCATAGACCAAATTAGATGTGTTACTTGTATAAAGGTGAATTAGTTTGTTATTGATAATCTTCCTATTTACTTTTTAGCTCATATTTGCTCAAATCAGATCATGGGCTGGGGAGAAAAAGCCATAGAAATCCGCTCTGTGGAGACTGGCCACTTGGACGGTGTCTTCATGCACAAAAGAGCTCAGAGGCTGAAGTTCCTTTGTGAGAGAAATGACAAGGTAAAGAGCAAAACTTCTTGAAAAGGTGCAATAGTACTAACTATACTAACATTTTTTACAAAGAATTTCAAGTATCAACACTACTCTCATCTGCTTGTTATATATAAAGTAAAGAGAGCATCCCTTGCAGCATATTTGCGAGTTGCAATGAAAATAGCTTTCCAGGCTTTATTAACAGAACAATATGCAAGACAGAACCTCAAAGTGGCTAAAACAGCTACATCTCCTTTGGTTTGGTTAGTAAAAAGACCAAAGTATAAAAGTGGAAATCTTCATTTTTAGGATGTGCTGGAATGTTTCTTAACCTAATCATCACATTGAAGCTTCCCTGTGATTAAAAATAATGCTCTTCACCAAGATGTCCTTTTGTAACTAAACAGAAGGTAGAATAATCAGCTAGTTTCATGTCTCTTCACATTAGCAAGGTTCCTATGCATTCATGAAAAGTATTGAAAGTATGCCATTTTCTTTTACCCATTTCCAGATCCTGATACGCTTTTAAAGTCTGTTTTGCAATTTGTTTCCCCTTTTTTATTTCTTGTTGCATAAAAATCTGAATTTCATCAAATCAGTGGGCAAATCAGTGTTTTGTTTTTTTTTGTTTTTTTCCATTTATAACCCTTGATTTGGAGAACAGATGTATCCAAAATGAGTCACCTCTTGGTTTTCCTACAATGTGGAACATTTTAGCCATCTCCACCTTGGTTTTTGAGATATCACAGTATAAGTTACTGATTGGTTCCACACAGACGTTAGGCATGCTCATACAACAGGATGGATGTCGTAGAAGAACAGCTTGCCTACTAACTGTGAGGCTTGTGTTCAGTCTGCATCCTCTCTATGAATACTCAGTCCCAAGTTGCTCCCAATTACAACAGCTTGTATGACTACTGTGTGTCTGTCGGTGAATGAGAAACTTATAGTAATGGATTTTATGAACTTTGCTTAGATACTGTCTAAGCACAGACTGGAATATTTTGAACATGTTAATCACAACTCAAAGCGTACCCTGATTGCTGTCTGGTAGTGAGAACATAGTTTTATAACATTGACAATGTTATAGTGAAAAACTTGAAGCGAGTAGTTATGACCTTACACCTCTGGTTAAAATGAAAAGAATTCTTTTTTTTTTTTTTTAACGTGTTGATTAAATTAAAGACAAGACTGATCAACATGTCGCCTATGTTTGTGCTGCTCCTCAGGTATTTTTTGCTTCAGTGCGTTCTGGAGGCAGCAGCCAGGTGTACTTCATGACTCTGAACAGAAACTGCATCATGAACTGGTGAAGGAACAGCTGCTCTGGTCAGTGTATTGAGCCCAGCAGGGTCCAGAGGGGCCATGTGCATCCGCAATCCTCACATACGCATGCACACAAATGTGAACATCACTCTCTTTCTCCACAGGTCTCATACACTCAAGCACTCGTACTGCAAAGACAAATGCACACAGTCGCACACAAAAGTACACAGATAATCTCTAAATCCATTCCAGCCTACACTCCTTACGATGCAGTTTCTACAGAGGCCCCTTGATGACATTCTCCCTGAAATCCTCATGAAAAATTGCTGATGAGCTTCAAATGTCAATACCATTCATTAATTTGTACTCTGTGTATATATATATATTCTTGCTTGATTTACTTTTCTTGGTGGATCTGTGTTTAGTTGTATCCATTTAGTTTTTAATTGTGAAGTGTGGTAACATTCCTAGATATCTATCTGTAAATCGATAGTACCTGAGGCTCATAATAATTTGCAGATGTCTCACTTAGCCCCTCTTTGTGGGAACATTACATGAAAAAATGCTATTATGTCCATATATTGAAGCTTGTGGACCTTGATTAGTTTATGGTTTCCTACGGTTACACAAAGGCTTCAACAAAATATCTGATAAACATACACACAAAGATACATTGAAGTCAGGGGGCAAAATGGCTTATTTGAATATTTTAGTTCTCTTTAGAAGATGGCCCAAAGCTTGATATAATTTTTTTTTCTGGCCTGAATAGCAGATGTTGCTACAGAAAAAAGTTCACAGAAAAAAGCCTTGAATGTTTTAAAAGTAAATAATCAGCACCAATCTGAAGTTTCATGAATTCGCAACACCAAGAAGTACGCTGCCTTCTACAGTGTAGGTAAATCCATTTATTATTCCCCTCTTCAGAGTTATATTTGAACTACTTGTTTTTAAATAGGTTTATGAAATACACAAATTTGATATTTATCTTGAGTGATTCTGTGTTGGTAATAGCCTGTTTTTTTTTCTTAATTTACTGTAATTCAATTGCCAATATAATGTAATATATATACTATTCTTGAGGAGTGTTGGACGAGGGGAGGTAATGTGTGTGACTTGTAGTGTGAGGCTCTGCTTTGGAGTGGAGATGAGAAAATTGTCTGAAAAGGGGGCTATTGTTGGCAAATAGTAGGTTGTGTTGCCTTCCTGTCACAGTGATCTGCTCTACTGTATTATATTTTAGTTATTAGATTATTTTGTTTATGTGGATTGTTATGTGAGAAGTGTTTGTCCAGGGGATCTTGGTAGAACAGCTCTTTGCATGGTATAGTTTATAACTCGTCTTGGGCCTGTAGAAAAATGTAATGTATGGGGACATGGCTGTAATACAGAGCACTCCATCTCATCAGGCTCTTTGGAGAACACAGTTGGAACTTGTGAGACTATATTTTATTTCTTTCATTCTGCCAAAGTTCACAAGATATTTTACAACAAGATGTGAATCAAGGCCAAAGGACGTGGAGTTTGAATAGAGTGTAGATGTAATGAGAGAAAAACTATTCGCACAGATCACTAACCAGTATGTTCCTCTGGCTTTTTTTCTAGTTCTAGCTGACTTTTTGTTTATGCAACATTGTCATCCTGTTAGTTATTTTTGGAACTTCCTCTAGAGCTAGACTCTTCTTTATTTCTGTTGTTTTTACTCCTTTTTATAGAAGACTAAACCGCTTGGTCGAAGCATCTGAGTTGGGCTTTCAGCCATAAGACAGTACAATATTAGTATGATACTTGCTTCACACTTTATGAATAAAGTTTTGTGTAATTTAGTTTACTGTGCTGCCACAGCACTTTGTTGGCTTCTGGTGGACATATTAAATTCAAGATGGCTGGACTAACTCCTGACCCACAATTGAGTTGATTTTATTTTATTTTTTTTTCCTTTTATCTTCTTGCATGTGTCGTGTTTAATGGGTTTACTAGGATGAAAAGCTTTCGGAAAGTATGAAAGAAAACCAGTGATCAGTGGTAGAGTCTGCTAGAGCTTATCCTTTAACATGGGGATATATATAAGTGATACAGTGATGAAGAAAAATATCAAGAACGAGTAAATGTTCAGAGCAGAGAGCATAAAGTCAGACTGTACAGATAAATGGTTTCTTTTACAGTGAATATCTGAAACTGTAAATGAGCACTGAATGCTGTTGTACTTTAGAAAACATACTTTTACAAATATAACTCAAGCAGATACGTTAGTGTGCATGTAAGCCATTGAGATAGATTATATAGTACTGTATCAAAAGTTGTTACCACTAAAGCAAATGTGTTTTTGTTGTTGAATATATTTTATGTGCCATGACCTACAGTACAGATTTCTCTATTACAATCCACAGGGAGCATTGTCTCTCTTTTTTTTTTTTTTTTTTCTTTTTTCTTTTTGATTTCTTAAATCAATCTGCCATGTTTACAGTCTTTGCAGTGCCTTGGAATTTGGAAGGTGATAGGTTTTAGGAAGGGTTGTAAGGCCCCCTGCCCCACCCTCACTTGTCTCTTACTTGAAATCACATGATAAAGAAGAGGCACAAACGTATTTGCTCTCTTGTCATGATTAACATCCGGTGCCAGTTAAGTGCACTTAAACAAACTCATGAATATCCCTTAAATGATCTTGAGATGCCTTTTTGGCACCAAAAATAAAGACTTTGAAGGATTAACACTCAATTATCAACTCAGAAAAATGGCAATAACTAACAAGATATTACACGTTAATTGAATTTGCAACCTGTAAAGGATCCAGAGTCAGAGCCAGCATAAGGAAAAGCCATGTGTGTGAAACTTATTTGTAGAGAAAAGGTAGTTTTTGCGTGTACGTCAGCTCAAACGCTGTGGTGTCTGCTCAGATAATATAGGCTAATGCTGCACAGACTAAATAAGCGCTTATTCTTCAATTATGTTGTTTGTGTAATCTTATAGTGGGGAGAGTAGCTTGATATATTCTGAGAAACATATTTTATAAACTGTAAATTTAGTCTATATTGAGAAATAAAGGTGAATGTACATCTATGGCAGGTGTGTTTATATAAAAATGTGTTCCACACTATTAATCTAAGCACAATGTATTTTAAGATGGAACCATCAAAGCTATAACTGAGTGTCACAAACGTCTTTTTTTTTTTTTCCTTCTTCTTTTCACATTAAATCAGTCATCAAGCTTGTTAGTAAGAAATCAATCTAAATAATTGTTGCACTTGAGCAAATATTCAGCTGAGTTCATATGGACGGTATCAAAAAGTGGAGCATATGCGATGTTAGACAGAAATTTAGTAGTTAGAAGAATGGTGGCTGCTATGGTGATTCACATACTGGTTGTTGATTGTGAGCTCTGGTTGTGGATCTAAAATCCCCACAGCCTGACAAGCTGTCAGTACTCTCAGGTGATCATCATAAAGGCAGAGCGGAGGTGTCTTTAAGAGCCTTGTTTTGACATCGGTGCTCACAAAAATATCTTAAGAGAGTAAATCAGCTTGTTAACAGATAAGAGGGACAGACAAGTTGATTGTCATGGTTGACAGTTTAAGTTATTGTTTATAAAATATAATGGTTAAATCTGCAATTTTGCGCATCAGTCTTGTTCACAGGTGTTACTGCATACATATGGAAAGCTTGTAGGACGTTCAAAGAGCTATAAAGTCTTATAAACTGCTTAAGTGGTTCCGAAGACCAGAAATCTAAAAGTAGGAAGGAAGAAACAAAAAGAATTTTCTGAACCTGGTACAAACTGTGCATTAAACTTTGATGTGTAAAATTTTGTCTTTGGTTGATAAATATTGTCAAATCTTCGTTTACAGCTACATGAGATATAAAATGTGTAACTTAAAACAGACACTATACGCTTAAATGCTGTAAAAATGAAAATTTTGTAAAAGAAGTTCAACTATCTGTTCATGTAAAATACAACAAAAAATAGCATCATTATTTACTTAATAGAATCATTTCAAGTATATCATTTGACTTGTAACTCTATAAAACTGATTATCACAACTTAAAGAAGTCATATCTAAATCTGGTCTGCTGATCTTCTGCAGCACAAGTTACTACAGAATATCACAGTCTGAAAGCAGAAGATACGTTTTTGGGTTGGTTTCCCTAAAAGTACCTTATGATGTAAAAGTGCTGTTTCATTTGTGCCAGGGGCCGGAAAAAAAGACCTGAACCTCACAGCTCTTCTACATCTAGGAAGTTTTGTTAGTGTGGCTGCAAGTTTGAATAGGGTAGATTGCTAAATTCATGCAAGTTATCTTTGTGCAGCCAAGATACAAGTTCATCATCAGAAAGACACGCTGTTGAGATGATGCTTTTGTTTAATAAGCAATACGAGCATTTGAACTAATCAAAAACCCTGACTGACCATCTCAGTGTGGCTTGCAGGAAGTAATTCTCCAGTGGCCTTTGGCAGACTAAATGTAGGCTGGTTTGTGTGTTTCAGAATCATTCTGTAATTTTGTCTGTAATCACAATAAATGAACGCTTTTGTCTGTCAGCTTAACTTCACCTGTTGGGATGCTTCTTAAGATACAAAATCTCAAAACCTGCCTTTATTTGCCTGGTATAAAATGGTCAACATATGATTTAATGTTCTGAGGCGCTCCTGTCTTATAACTTTTTATATTTCTACTACTTTGCATATGAAAGGACAAGCAGCTGTAGCTGAAAGCGAGGCAGATTAAAACTAAGAGCTAAATTGTCAGGATCTTTGAACAGAACTACAGTATCCATTTGTTCTTTTTTTTTTTTTTTTAAATTAACATCAGTGCAATGTTTTGGTGTGCGCGCGTCTGTGTTACTTGTGAGAGGTTAACTCTAGATTTTATTTCATAAATCGATAAACTTTAAAGAGGTTGTGTTGAATGAATTCATGTCCTAATACAGATTGTCTGGAAAAATAAAATATCTTGATCTCATTTTGCCTCTACATGCAGTCTTTCTTTGTGCTTTGATGAAACGTTTTACCAGTTTACATTTTTTGGAAGCTCTGTTGGACATTCAAAAGGCAAAACCTTTTGCTAAATCTTTAGTGATTAAAATAAATCTGGATCTGTGGGTGCTGTCCGTTGATCAGTGATACAGTTTTTACTTAAGAAGCACAATTTGATTTTAGATAGATAGATAGTGTTTGTCAGAGGAAAGTCATTGAGCCTCATTTTGTGGGTGAGCTGCAGCACCCTCTGGTTGCTACAACCTATATTACCTTGAGCCTGCATAAAATATACTTGACCCAGAAATTAAGGAACTTTCTGTTCGATTTGATAACACAGCCAAACATTTGGAAAGTGCCCACCAAAAATGTGCCAAAAACTCTGACAATATCTTGTTGGTATTCACTCTTGTATTAAGCTGATTGGATGTTTGCACCCAGCCATGGTAATTAGGAACAAAAAGTACATATTGGGTATTTTCCACACTTGATTCATTTCACAATGTTGTGGACTACAGTATCATGCAGAAGATGCATGCAGTGTCACAACATCTTTGCACCTCCTTATGGTGGTCACCTTTTCCTGTGAGATGGCATTCCATTCCTCAGCCAGAAGTTGTTTAAGGTCAACCAGCATGAACCCAGTCTGATCCTGCATGTGTTTTAATTGGGCGGAAGTCTCGACTCATTGCAAGACATGACATCCCATTCATTCTGAAATGTGTGGGGTTACCCTGGAGGCTGGAGTCAGACACTAGATTTGTAGAATATGTCATTGCCAGTGGCTTTAGAATTTCATTCCAATATTTCTATAAAATTTGGATGTTAATTCTGTGCCAGTCATGCACCTGGAAATGGCACAAACCCAGAAGCATTGTTTCAAAGAAGAGTGAATACCAACAGAAGACTATTAAAAGGGATATTTGCACTTTCTATTTTTTAACTTCCTAAAAGTTAAGCTGTGTTGCTCATACTTGCACCATACTTACAAGATATACCTGGATGAAAAGGTAATTTAATGGGCCTTTCAATAATACAACCCCAAATTTCTTTACTTTACAAGTTTAGATGCAGTTTCATCATACTGTTTACAGACTAACTGTTAAGCAAAGTAGACACTGGATAACAGAAAAAAATCATAAAACCTCATTAGCATGCAACACAATATTCACTGGTGATTAAATAAGTTTGTTTGGTGTCAAAAACTATAACCTCAGTGCGAATTTTGTGTTTTCTAAAAGTTTTATACATAAGAAGTCTTACTTATTTAGCGCAAGAAAAACACCATTACTATTAATGGTGTTTTTCTAAATGTCTTAAAATAATAAAATTACTGAAGTTACTAAAGTATTCAAAATACCAGTCAATGCACACTTACTTTCCACTGATTTTATCTGTATGTATGAAGAAAACCTTCCCTTATCTTGGAGACAATGTTTTAACAAAGAAACCACAATAGTTGGCAGGAGAGACTATTATTTATTCAGGTTATATACAGTTATGTCAGAGTAATTTCCAGATAATACAGTGACAAAGTCAAAGTATGAATACTGGCTCCTGCCTGTATCAATGTCTTTTGTTATTTCACTCTTTTCATTCCGGATCATTTTGAGTTAATTTTACTGTATATTATCATCAATATTAGTGTATCTGAGGCACACGGGGAAAACATGAATAAAACAAATGTATATAAAATGACAATAAGCTAAAAAAAAAAAAAAACCTTGCAGTCAGGGCCTGTAGTATGAGGCAGGGTCTAAATAACCACAGTATCTTTGGGTTATCTGGTTTAACCAAACAGAGATGGTTTCCCAACTCTGGGTGTGTCTGCATGTTCGTATAAAAAAGGTGGAGCTGGCATGAGATGACCAATCTCAATTTTATATAGCTAGAAGTAACACAGCTGCCGCACCCAAAGCAGGAAGGAAAGATGACAAAGATAAGTAATGCTTACCATGAGCGCATAAATTAGCATCATTGTTACATCGTTAAAGCACAGATCAAAATTTGTTGGCGTTTGCCAGTGTATTTTCTTAAATATTTGCTGTGTGCTCAATGTAAAAAAACAGAAAATTAAAAGTGGTCACTGGGATTACTGTAAATCTTTAAATTCATGTTTGATAATCCACACTAAAACAATATATTTAAAAGGGTTTTAAAAATCCGGTGATTTCATATGGTCATTTTTAATGGATCATGACCATGAAGGTACAGATATTATTTGTAATATGGCAAATTTTCATACTGCACTCTGTTTGGGGGAAAAATGGCGAGTAATTATTTTATAGTTGAGTGTGAATATGTATAAATGATATCTCTTGTTTCATACTATAGGCCTTAGATGTACTGACTATAAAGTCTAGGAAAATACCAATAAAACAGTAACTACATGATATGAACCACATGTTGGTCTTTTTTTTTTCTTTTTCTTTTTTTTTTTTTTGTTAATGGACTTATGTAATTCCTCCTTCACATTAGTGGTGTAGAGATACATGGTACTGAGACAAAAGCAGAAGAGAAAAACCTGAAGTGCATTTTGAACTTCATTGTAAACAAAGACATAATTGTCCAAAAATATTTTCTCCCCTGCTTAACTGGATGAGCAGTGTTTCTCAGGGAATATGTGTAAAAGGGTGTGTGAGATGTGTTAAAAGGCTTCAGGTAACAGTGGTTTTTGTGTATTTATTGGAGCAGCTGAAAATTCAGCCGTTTTTGGTCACATTTGATATTTTACAGATTACGTGTGTGTGCATTGCAGTGCACTTCAAACAGCAGTGGAAAGTATTCAGGTTTTGTGTCATCTGGTCTTCCAAGCAGTGTGTGTGTGTGTTTGTGTGTGTAAAGTCATATGCAAGTCTAACATAATATGTACAGTACAATGTTGAAGTTTGCCTGTGGAATCTTACATACAGTGTGAATACAGGTGCAAACTGTGTCCTGGGAGGGGGGAGCAGTCTGTTGCTGCTGGACGTGTGTGTTTGTTGTTTATGTGCAAGGCTCAGTTCCAGATCTTAAGGAAGCTGTCCCAGGACCCAGTGCATGCCGCCATGCCGTCATCAGTCACCCCCAGACAGCTCACACGATTGTCATGGCCAGCCAGGACTCCTACAGGAAATGCAAAAAAAAAACAAAAGAACACTTGTTACTGCGAAATATTTCACTCTGACGTCAATTCTGAGACTTCATGAACACCTAACTGAGCACAGTGAATCGCTTCTCTGTATAACTGAAAATGGTTTCTCAATAATTATATATAAACCTGAAATTAATAGTAACAAATTAGGGAATTTCTGTTGTATTTTGCAGATAAATGTTAGTTTACAAACCAGTTATGTGCATTACATCATAAAATTTGCCTGGTGTCTCCAAGTTTATTATATTAAAGTCCTATTTTGAAATAGTTTGGAACAAATATTTAATTTTTTGTGTTTTCATGTTTTTCTTCATCTTTGATTGTACGACTCTTCCTTAGCCAAAATGTTAAAGTAGCTGTTTTAATCGGGGACCCTTCTCTTGAGCTCTGTGTTGTTTAAGTTCACCTATTAAAATATTTCAGTCACATTTTCCATTTGGAGTAAAAGAAAAATGTAAGTAACTTGCTTTTAACCTTTGTGGAACAAACTTTTTTGGCATTCGATCGGAACACTTCAGCTTTCTCTCGCTTGTTCTGCCCACCTGCTCTGTCTCCCTTCATGGCGTCCCAGATGTTGCAGTTAAAGTCATCGTAACCAGCCAGCAGCAGACGGCCAGAGCGTGAAAAAGCAACAGAGGTGATGCCACAGATGATGTTGTCATGGCAGTAGACGCTCAGCTCCTGGTCCGCTCGCAGGTCGAACAGCCTGCAGGTGGCATCGTCTGAGCCTGTGGCGAAGGCGCTGCCATTGGGGAAGAACTGGGGATGCAAAGAGAGAGAAGAATAAGAAGCAGGAAGATGATATACACAATAGTACATACATACATATAAATAAAAATTTTAAAGAAAAAAAAATCTGAGGTGTTCCCACATTACCTACATGCTGTAATAATACAACAGAAAACTATTTCTAATTGCAAATATCTGCTCTCACACTGAATCTGACACCTTTGATTGATAGTGGCTACTTTTAATAGTGTCACTGCCACTGCCAGTTAGCCTGTATGTTGAATCCATAACAGTAATTGGAGATCATCTAATGTTTAGGATCCTCTGGTGGTGTGGAATAATCTTGTTGAACATGTTGGTGCAGTCTAGATTACTCTCAAACTGGAGATAAGACAGAAGAAAGTTTCATTAGAGCTGCTTTGTTGAGTTTATACTAGACAGTAAACAGAAACCCCTGCCAACAGTTGATATAACAAGTGGCAGTTATTTGGCATTTTATCATGTCTATATTTGCATTATTTTAATCATTAACGGACTGCACGTTAAGCATTCAATTCCCATTATGCTTGTCTAAACAGAGAGAGAAAAAAAGGGCCTTTCTAAATATTTTTTCATTTGCAGTTTGGTTACAAAGTAACTTGAGGATACTCACACAGGTGGCATTGATGTCTGATTCGTGGCCTATGAAGGTTTGCCGGCACATGCTGTCCCTGATGTCCCACAGTTTGACTGACGCGTCACAGGCTCCTGACACAAAGGTGCGCAGGTCAGGCGACAGGGACAGGCTCATGACGTCACCGGTGTGACCAGAGAAGACTGTGGTCTGCTGACTTGTCTCAATGTCCCACATTGCACTGAAGCAAAGAGTAAAGAATCTGTAAACAATCATCAGCTCTAGGGAATGTGTTTGGGTTCACAACTGTGGGACTCACCACGTGGTGTCTCCTGAACTTGTGATGATTTGATTGTCATCAATAAAACGGCAACATGAAAGGTAACCTGGTTTTGGAGAAAAAAGGGAGAGATTTAGGTGAACTGAAACTGATTTTCACGAAGCCTCAGTTAAAGTTTTCCGAGTTATTGTTATTGAGCAAAACTAAGCTGCAGTACTGAACATATTATTTGCTCATCCTTGTGACAATAAACTACAACAATTCCAAAAAAAAAGTTCAAATGCAGTATAAATTTGATCAAAACAGAATTAAATGAATATTTTATTCACGACTAATTGAAGAAAACATGTTAATTTTTTTTTTTTTTTTAAATTACTCATTTGGTGTGACTAAACTGTCAGGACATGATCAAGAACAGGTCACTTAAAAATAAGTGACAGTCAAAAGAAAAAGGCTATCAGAGAAGACACTGCAAAAAATACCCATTCTCTTTACCACTTGTTCCAATCAAGTGTCTCAGGATGCTGGAGCCTATCCCAGTAATTATTGGGCAAGAGGTGGGGTACACCATGGACACGTCACCAGTCCATAACAGGGCCAACGCAGAGAGACAACACTCACACCATTTACCCTAACATGCATGTCTTTGGATGGTAACAAACTCCACACAGAAAGGCCACAGATTGAACCTCTCCCTAGCAGAGAATTGAACCAGTGACCTTCTTGCTGTGAGGTCACAGTGCTAAGCACACTTGTAAAAAAAAAAAAAAAAGATAGTTGCAATTAATCTGTAAAATGTATGTACGATAAAGCTCTTGCACAAGGGTGTCAAAGTTAAGGCCTGAAGGTCAAAATCAGCCCACCAGAAAGTCTGATCTGGCCTAAAGTGAGGAATTTGGTGAATATGAAAATGACAGAAAACATCAACTGCAGGTTTTAATAAAAGCAATTAAATCTTAATTTGTCCACCTGAGGTGGAATTTTTTACATATAAAACATTTCCAAGTCAGGATGAGCGTCTTCTATCTTTGCTACCGGTATATGACTAAGCTAATATGTGACTTCTGTTTGTATCACACAGTGAGTCAGTTCAGGTGGTCAGGATTACTACACACGTGGAAAATAACTTCAAAATAAACTTTTACATCATGAAAAGTTACTCTGATCATTATGTGAAATACTAGATTTTCCACCTCCAGATGCCTGTGATTAAAGGTTTTCTGGTTTTGTAGATTCATTTTAATCAGTAAGAGTTAATTGATTAAAACTCATGAATAAATAAGCCATTTCATACATAAAACGATAATAAATATATAAAAACACATGTTACATATCATATAATGTAAAAAATGGTCTAAGTTTAAAAATACTTATAAAATTGTATAAATTCACACTTACATATGATTCTTAATGAAAAATATATATGAATATATTTTCACATGTTAAATATAATAAATATTACCTGAAAGAAATATAAAAAAAACTGGTAAAATATTGTGGAAACTTCACTTATTTTTCTCAAGAATATTTTGGTTGTTTGTAATGTTTTCGTGAAGAAAATGCAGACATCTTTGCACATAAACAAAAAGGAAATATTTAGAGTTGACATAATATATAAATTACTATTTATTATTAATCCCACTTGGGATTAAATTTCCTGAACTGAACTAAATTTGACACTCCTGCTCTTGAAGAAGCCATTTGTAAACATGACCCAGAAACAAAAGTGAGTTCTCTTGATCAAAACTCATTTTAAAATGGAAAAAGTAAGAAAATGTTCTGCGGTCAGAAAAACATAAATGTAAATTCTTTTGGAAACAGCAGAATGTTTTACCCTTTGAATGAAAAAAGAAAAGAGGAAAGGGACAATCTGACTTGTCATCAGCGGTTTGCTCAAAAGTCAGCATCTCTAATGGTATTGTGGTATATTTACACCTATGGAACTGGCATTTTGCAAATCTGGTAAAGTACTATTGATGATTAAAATGACTGTACAGGTTTTAGAGGAGCACATGGGACATCTCTTGCAAGAAAGGCCTTGCATATTTCTGTACGAACAAACCACGTAATGAATTTATAACAACAGCATGGCTCCATAGTAGAGTCCAGGTGTTGGACTGACCTGCCTGCAGTCCAGACTTTTCAACAACAGAAAATATTTGGCATATGAGAAAAGGCTAAATAAGATCTAAATCCTGTATCAGACAAGAGTGGAACAACAACCTTCTCCAGGAAGTCTGTCTGTCTCCTCAGTTCCCAAATATTCCCCCTGTTGTTAAAAGAGAATGCTGCAGTGTTAAACATCAGCCTGCTCCAACTTTTTAGAGATGTCTTTCTGCCATCAAATTTAAGATGAACCAGTATTATTTTTTTCACACTAAAATGTCTCCCAACATTTGATATAAGTTGTTGTGAATAAAACTTTACTGAGTAAGAGCCACTGGTCATTGCATGGTATTATTAATTTGCATGTTTCATAGTATCATAGTATTGCAGCTTATCTGGAACTGAGGTTGTAAAACAAAATGAGTTCAGCTGAATAAAAGAAAACAACCCAGGTGTTGCATATCATTCCCACACACAAGAGTTGATGTCCCGCCATATTATGATTGTGTTACCTTGTGATTAATTAAGCACGCTAATGAAATCATTGTTTAAAGGCTTGGGAGTGGAGTTTTCCCATGAGGCAGGGAACTGTGCATGCTTGTTTGAAATGCGTCATCAGTTTGACTCACAGGAAGAATCTAACCCAACTTGTAGGTGGATAAGAGCTGTGCATCTCTCTCACCTGTATGGCCAGGTAGCTCCCTGCTGACCCTGACGTTTCCCTCCCGTGTCTTTAAGCAGTAGATTGAGCAGATGTTGTCCAAGCCTCCGCAGGCCACGTAGTTCCCAGAAGGGGCATAAGCACAGGTCATTACCCAGGAGGAGCGCAAGGGAATGGCGTGTATCTAGATTCAAGATTTAAGATAACTTTATTGTCTGTTCTATAGCAGAAACAGTCATTTCTAACAGGGCTCCAGTCAATTTCTGTTTATATTTTAGAATAATAAGGTTATTTTGTCTCTATCTTGAATTTAAAAAAAAAAAAATATGATGAAACCAAATGTAAATTGTTTATACCATCATCATCCATCCAATTTCTATACTGTTCATTCCAATCAGGAAGCTGGGGCATATTCCAGGTAAAAAACACCCTGGAAAACTCCACCCTGGAGATGTTGCCTATCACACGGCCATATATAATCATATAAATGGTTTAATATTGAGGAGAAAACATGAAACTTTTTCACAGGTTTATATCTTAATTTTGGGTTCTACTAAAAGAAGATTACACACATCAATGTTTGAAAAAAGAAACAAAAACACAAAGCTTTTTTTCCCCCCATACTATACACATCTGTATCATCTCGCCCCCTGTACTCTGAGATACTCTTTAGGCCCTCGACCTTTCAAAAAGACTGAGTCTACTTTGATTGGCCCTATTGGTCAAAAAGGTTAAGTACAAGTATTTTTGGGGTTTGAAAAACCTAAAGTGTATAAATGTCCCATTTAGTTGCAGAATTATTGCTGTAGTTAACATTATGACCTGGCAATACTTGCCTGGAGGCTGCAGTGAGTCAAACACTCTGTAAGAAACTTCTAGTTCAGACAGATTACACTCATGATGACTTCATAAAAAAAGTATTCTTGCATATTTTACCTTGTTAGTAGTGTGGCTGTCCCAAATGATCAGTTTACCATCTTGAGAGGCACTAACCAGGAGCCTGTACAGATGGAAAGAGAATATACAAAAACATTTATGCTATTTTTGCACATTACACTACGCTTACATTTTCAAGACATATGCTGAAGTACTGTCCTGCCTGTGCACGCCATCCAGACACCACTATGCAGTATTTATAACACGCACAAAGGTTGTTTTTGTTTTCAACGTTTGCACCTTGGCTCCAAGAAGACCCAAAAAATTAAAGATAACAATCTGTTATTTGGTAGCAAACACTACATCTCACTCAGATATAATTATGCTATTTCATATGGTGCTTAGTTGGTTTTTTTTCTGTACAAAAATCCCAGAACAAACAATGCTTTGAATAATAATCTGATAAAAACAATAGTAAACAGGAACGTAGAGTAAAATTGAGTTCAAACACTGATGTAACAAATGATTTTGTGCAGCTGTAAATGAGCATATAATTATATAATGCTGTCGCTCATGTTCACCATGTAAGAATAATGTGCTAGCTAGCATGTTAACATTATCTAGCACTGGTCATCAGCACCTACCAGCAAACTATGACTTTGCTCTAACAGTTCATCCTGAATCACCATTTCTGTATCGATTTCATTGTGATGATTTCATTGTAATATCCACATACCAAAAAATATGGATATGAGCTATTGCTTCATTTAACAAAGCAGGGGATCAATAGCACTAAGTTACAGGAGTACAGTCTCACCTAGAATCTGAACCCCAGTGCATGGCATAGATCTTGGCGAGGTGGCCACGGAGAGTGCGTCTTGTCCGCATCTGAATCCGTCCCACAGGATCCAGACCAGCAGCCATCTAAGTTTGTCAGGAAATAAGTTTAATTCAGTCCTCCTCCCATACATATGTTGGAAAATTCGAGAATAGTGTAAACTTTCAGACAATATAAATAAAAATGGTTGCGATGTGACTTATTGTAAGGGTAAAAGTAAACATATTTAATGTTAAGTTACCCTGTGGCGTCGAGATTTCGGCTTAAAATTAAATCTTTAAACTTTTCCATTCTTAGTTTTAAGAAACTGAGCTTCACCTAACTGAGAGGAAAGCCTGTGTGGCAACCACGCTACATTACATTTTCTTTTTTTTTTTTTTAAAAATGTAACAAAAACAACAGTCATTTCCATCCAACTGCAATGCACATGGACACTTTTGAAAGGTTTTTGCATATAAATATTTGTCTCATATAAAACATTATTTGAAAGAGTGATTTAATATACTTTTCATTAAAAAACCTGTCAAGACTCTCAAACAGTGTCACTGGCTATAAAATAGAAGAATAAGATAACATCTGTGCCTGTCCATGATGACTTCATATTTATGACTAAAGCTAATCTCTAAAATGAGGCCAACCAAAATATTTCCCATCTTTCTCATCACATAACATTTACATTCAGCAGCCTTTACCTGTGTAAGTGTAGAATCTCCACATGCTTTCCTAGCATCCTAATGTAAAAAGGAATCACAAGCAGAAAAACAGCATGTCAACACAGGTTACTAAAGTCACATTTAATGCTAAAGAACTTTAAAAAACACAATTTACTCTTATCTGGTTCCGAAGCTGCTCGGCCTCTTGGCGAAGCTGCTCCAGCTCACTCATTTTTTAATTTGTCCAAGCAGTCCCCTGTTGGTTAGAGCACAGCTTTTATTGTCATTCATTCATTCATTCATTCTATAAAGCCTATTCCAATTCAGGGTCATGTTGACAAAATCAAATTTAAATAAAGCTTTATCTTCATTTAAAAAAAAAAAACAAAAAAAAACAACTCCCAGCTACAAGTATTTATTAAATCCCATCTGAGATGATATAGTATCATGCTTTCATAATCCAGTAATCCAAGAATTAGCTTTAATCAAATATCATTCAAATAAGCAAAATTGTTTACTTTAAATATTTCTTTAATCATCCTGGGATTTGGGGAAATATAATAATCATATAATGGAACCTATTTAATCCCTAAGGTTTACTGCAGCCACAGTGAGAAAATAAAACACTTGTAATCTGTTTATGACTGTGAAACCGTGCCTGGTTTAACTAGGAAGAATAATCTGTAGTGACTAAGCCACTACAGAGCTGCCAGTTCTGCTAGCAGGCAGGCAGGGGATGGAGAGGGAACATTTCCTTTAAAGAAGTGTGTATACAGGTCAGTCAGGCTGCACATTAATGCTGGACACAGTCGTTATTGATCTTCTGTCAAAACACAGATCTTTACATTTTAAACACCATGTATTCTTAGCTGTGAGTCCCTGAGGTTACACACCGTATGTCAAGTCATGTTTTCAGTAAGAAGCAGAATTTCCAGTTCCTGGAGGAGAACAGTAACACATTCAAATAGCTTCCTGCACGAGGGGCCTATTTGCATTTTGCTCAGTGGTTTAAATTCCCAAGAACCCTCGACAACAAACATGCATACAGTGACACACTCTGCAAGGAGGAGCATTTTGCTACAGTAGAGGACTGCTCCCATGAGAAACCTGCGACCAGATGGATCTCACAGCACTAATGGAAGCCAAAAGGGGTGCATCATAGGCCCGAGTCTCCTGGCACAGCTGCTCATTTAGCCAATGAGGAGCAGAAAAAGGCTGGGGGAGGGGGGTCATCAGAGATCAGGCCTGAATGAGTCCAACCAGATGCTCAGATGCATGTTTTTGCTGCCTGTGAGCATCAGCTGGAAGAGATGCAGATTCGTGATGTAGACATGATGTCAGTGGACAAGGTGTAAAAAGAGACACAGATTTCCACCTGAACAGACATGATGCCCAACAGCAGACAAGAAACTATCCTCTTGATGATGAGATAACTACCCTTTGAGAGTATGTTTCAAAGCACACGGTGACAGAAATTCAAAGATGCTAAGACTGAGTGGCCCCACCCCTCTGGACGCATATCTGATGTGGAACTACACTGACATGGCTACATCTGCAGCTGGAGGATAGTGCGGAGGCTCAAGCACTGCTGCATACATGACAGAAAAAGATGTTACAGTGACACAATGTAAATGCAAGCCCCATCTGAAATTAAATCCAAGACCAGTGGTACATAGCTTTCAGATGCACTTCAGGACGAGGATTTTATCTCAGTATCAGCCGTATTTACAGAGCCACACCAGAAGACTAGCTCCACGAAGGCAATCCATTGATCAGCACAGTCGTGAAGGCCTTAACCACCTCTTTCCACCCCATCTACAAACCGAGCTCTTGAAATGCGGATGCAGATACAATCGATGGCTCTAAACGATTCCATGAATACGCACATCATCCCCCAGCCATTTTACTCAGAAAAGGCTGACCGACTGTACGGCTGCTGTCAAAGCGTTTGATAAAGGGTGGCTACCTGTTAATTCTCCCGATGCTTTTTTTTTTTTTTTTTTTTTAAACACTGAGAGCAGCGTCCCCAAAATGCCGTGGAGGAATGAATTATGTGTCTTTTTCACGCATTAAAGATGAAGTTCTGGGGAGATCCACACAAAAAAAGTTCCGTGTGTCACGACTAGGCTGTTTCCAAGCCCTTCTTCAGTAAACAGCCAAACGGAGGAGGGCTGCAAACATTTCCATTTCTCTGCTTCACAGGAGCTCCAGGGAAAAAAAATGAAAGAAAAAGATGCGATCTGCTGCGCTGCGCTGCGGTTTCCTCTCCGACACGCTCTGCCTTCAGTTACAGCCGCTGCGTAAACAAAAACATTTTTTTTGTCCAAATCGGCGTGAACAAAAAACAGTTGGCCCCAGTTCTTCCCCTGGCCCGCATCAAGGATCGTCCATTAAACACCGTTCAACCCGTTTTACTCTGAGTCTTCGTGACGTTATCCTCGTTTCCTTCCTCTCGCTGGTTGCCTCCTCCCTCCTTCTGCCGACACTTCATCCAGGATATCAGCCGCCTTCAGCTCAAACCATTAACAGAAATATGCGAACTGCGTTAAATGATCATAAAGAAGCGACAGATTGCAAGAACTAAGTCATCAGAAGGCAAAATGTGTATTTTCCTTTAGTTTAAAGAAATTATGGCCTCATTAATCCACACGGTTCCATATTATAGCCTACTGGTTTTAAGTTTACAATCACGCATCAGTGCTTTTTATTTTCACTTAACCTCAATTTTTCTAATAGAAATACAGTATGGTATTCTGCCATATGATTGATATAAATTTACTCTTATACACAGGGAACTGGAGATTTATTCATTTTTGAAATCCTAAGCTTTTATCAAGATTGATTTAATTTCTTATATAAGCTCATTTCAAAAGTGAAGGACACAAAATACGCCTTCTCTGCAAATATCCTACTTCTTTGTTCCAGTGCACATATTTGGACGCATGCCTATAAACATCCATACAATCTGAACATTCTTTGTTCAACAGCAGTAAAGAAATGCAAAATTCAGGTCGTGTACAGAATATAATATGAAATGTACAGAAAAGCAATAAAATCTTTACATAAAATTGATAATCAAAAGTATCAGCCAACACAAGGTTCTAATTTTCCGAGATTAAATCAAATTAAATGTAATTAAAAATTACATTTTTTTTTTTTTTTAAATTACATCCCCAAGAATGTAAAAGTTTTGAGTTACTACTGATGTCTTTAGGATAAGATTTCTTGAGCAATAGTTCTTCAGTCATTTTAAAGCTTTGCATCCAACATTGCATCCCTTTATTTGTCAGTGATAACAGGTCTTATGGAGTGATGAATCCTGCCCAGATCCTGAAAAAAAAGAAAGAAAAAAAGAAAAGAGAGAGAAAAAAAGGTTACAAGCTGAGATCACGTGCCCCTCTGTAGAAAAGCGTGATGTTATATCGTGACCCCTGGTGGTAACAAGTGGCATTACAGCCCAGGCTCATAATACAACTTTTCATCAGTTTGCTGCGCTCAGTTGTCCATTGATTTTGTCTTAGCTTACACAAAATAAATAAAAATTTGAAATGACGAATGATTACTTACTGCTTTACACTTATTTTAAGTTAAATTACAGATTAGGCCAAGTTTGACAGCTCTGGAAAATAGGGGCGTGGTTACTCTAAACCAACAGTACCTTTGCTCATTTTTTAGATGTTTTTGCCCTCCCCTATGGGGAGTCACATGGGTACTATCTGCTCTCCCGTGACACTTTGAAGCAAATAACAGACGGGAAACGAGGCGTGACACAATTGATATGTTGTTATTGGGCAGCACATCTTCCACAGACAGCATCCAGCTCTCGGAGCAGCACATCCCCCGTCCACAGGACGACCTGCTGCGGTCACATCTGACGGTCAACTGCTGATCCGGAACATCATCTCTACACCGCCGGGGCATTGTGAAGCGACCAGCCTCAGTGGGGGGGCCCACACAAAATAAGGAGTTTTCAAGCAGGAAGTGGGTGAAGCAACGCAGAGAGAAGCAGCGAGGTAAGCTTGGCAGTTTTCCTGTGTTTATGCGGGGATTTGCACCACGATGCTTCTGGTCTGGTCGCAAACATCAAGGATGTTTGTTTGAATGGCATACAGGAGAATTAAAAAAAAATAAAGCAGAGTGGTCGGCGAGGCGTGGAAACTTCCTGACCTTCACCTCGCAAGGGTAAACAAATACGTCAACGAAGTAGCAAGTGCGCAAATTATTCAGGTTTTCACCATTAAGAATGCCAAACTTTTTTTTTTATACCGCACATGCTCATGCAATTATCCTGTGGAATAAATGGTTATTTATTTTAGTCACTGATCCAAAAAAAAAAACAAAAAAAAACCTTATTAGATCTGACACAGATTATGCCGAGCTGCAGCAGTATCATAAATTCAGTGCGTCATCAGCAGCCTCCTGCGGAACATGCAAGGAGTGTCAGCATCAACAGCAGAGGCAAGTAGTTCTCACTTAACTTCCTCTCTGAAACCACTGCTATGTATTAGGTGATGACAGGGTTAAAAGCTCCTTCCACTTTGTAGCATATCTATGAAGAAAATAAAGCAACATCCTCTCACGTGAGAGTAGGTTTGCTTCATAAATTGATGCTGATTAATAAAAAGTATTCAATTTATAGCCTAATCTCCATCTTGTCCACGTATGCCTTGTGACTGGGTGTGATCACAGTAATGGGGTTATGTCTTGTACATGCTTGTCTGCGTTCTACTTTGGGTTTGCTCTCATGTGACTCATGTAGCTGAACAGAGAAGCTCACCTGCTCCAGCGATGAAAACTGCACCCTTGAGGACTGAATGCTGATAGTTAGAGGACAGCTGAGGCCACCTGAATACAGAAAGATTTGCTTCACAGTTCAGACATCCTCTTCTTTGGTCTGAGTTACTTGTAAAAACAAACAAGCTGCTGTGAATCAGCTGACTGCAAATACCAACCTCAAGTGTGAGTGGGAGCCTTTAATGAAGAATTGTGAGATACGAGCTCTCTCTAAGGGCATCTCAGTGCTTGATCCACTTCTGTCTTGTGTAAAAAAAAATATAAAAATTTTTATTTTTCTTTGTACACTAAAAGGTCATGCAACAATTCTATCTGACTAAGTATTTTAGAAATGATTGCAGGACATGTGCTTCTTGGCACATGACCGTCTCTGTTATTATGATGATCTGGAAGGAGCAAAAGCAATGTGAGGCCAAGACTGTGTCTTTTTGAAAAGTGGGAGAATGTTTAACACAAATTTACTGTACCTGAAAGTGAATTTCATGCATCCATTTTCACAAAAGATCCTCATCCATTCAGCGTGTCTCCTGGGGGAAAAAAGGATAACAATGTGTGAGAAATGAAGCCCCCTTCATTTATTACGACTGTACAGTTTATTGCCTGTCGATACAACAACTGTGATTATTTCTTCCTTTTAGTTTATGGTTATACTTTAAGCTTATAACTGCAGACATATTGTTCTGTCTGTCCTTCATGAAATACTTCCAGAAATGAAGACCAATGGTCAGTCATGCAACTAAAAAATGAGAAATTTGACTAATGTGTTGCATTTGTTTCACTGTCTGT
Source organism: Telmatherina bonti (assembly GCF_933228915.1). NCBI lineage: Eukaryota > Metazoa > Chordata > Actinopteri > Atheriniformes > Telmatherinidae > Telmatherina > Telmatherina bonti. The sequence continues at coordinate 25,006,851 of NC_136628.1, read as the reverse complement.
AACTGTTTGCAAACCAATGGTTTTGAAAGCTAAGTTTTATATTTTATCTTGCAGCTGCTCAAAAGTTTAAGTCTCTTAGGTTTCATATTGCAGCAGATGTTTGCAGTTGGTGGCATACCTGTATTGCAGCAAGACAAGCTTAGCGTTTCTTACTACAGACTCATGTTGCTAGGTCTCTAGTATGTGTAGCATGGTATTGTCTTGCTAAAATAAGCAAGCCACTCATTAACAATATGACACTGTGTGACAGCATATCTCCAAAACCTGTATGTGTAATTCAGCATTACCTCTGTTACTTCAATATTAAACTTTCCCTCACAGATATGCAACATTTCCATGCACACAAATGCATCTCCAAACAATCCCAGATGCTGACTTTGTGTTGTGTGTTCATAACAAGGCCTATTTGTTAGACAAATAAAAAATCTGAACAGCAAGCACGTTAGCTGACAATGACTTTCTGAGTTTAGCAGCACAGGATAATGTCCATTTCTAATCCAGTGCTGTCTCAGAGCTTGAACATAACATCCGTTCAGTATGAGTTGGCTCAGCTTTATGACTCCCCAACAGAGATTTCTCCAGGTTCTCAGAATCTTCTAATAATATTATGTATTGTATATCTTGAACTGACACTCACAGACTTGTAAACTCTTAACCATCCTCACTTTTAGAGGATTCAACCTCTTTAGATCGTCGTTCTGATGTGTATCTAGTAATCTGGAGCCTGGCTGAATGTTTGCCTGCAGGGCTTAAGAGTGGAGAGCAATCTGTTTTACACACAAGGCAGCAGAGCAGATGGAGGCGGCTGGAGACCATCCTCTCCAGAAGAAACCCTTTCTAGACAGCAGCAGATTCAGTTCAGTTGTAACATGTCTTTCTTTTTTTTTCTTTTTTTTTAAAATCTATTCTTAATAATTTTCTTTTTCACAGGGTTGTAAAGCTAATCTGAGGCCTCCTCGCAGCAGCCATGTCAAACGAACACACCCCTCTGATCACCTCAGGGGTGTGTGGTCTGACTATGACCACAGCTACATGTGGAGCTGTGAGAGACTCCAGCCAGGAATCCAGCTCTGAAAAACCAAGTCAGGACCCTCGGAGGCTGAACACCTTTTTCGGGGTGATGGTGCCGACCGTCCTTTCCATGTTCAGCATTGTGTTGTTTCTCAGAACAGGTGTGTAAAAGCATGACTGGAGACTTCAGAGATGGAAAAAAAAGGCTCTGGGTTGTAAATGGGGATGTTTGTGTAGTGCATGTACAGTATAACTGAATCATTGTGCAGAAGTGACTCACGGTCGTCTGGTCTCCCTTTACAGGCTTTGTGGTTGGTCATGCGGGGCTGCTGCAGGGTCTGTTAATGGTGGTTGTCGCCTACACCATCATATCTCTTACAATCTTGTCCATCTGTGCAATTTCCACCAATGGTGCCATACAGGGTGGAGGAGCATATTGTATCCTTACCAAGCAAACAGATTTTAGTTATTGAATGTTTTCTTTGTTTTTCTGGAAAGGTTAGTCATTTTGCCGACAGTTTTAATGCTGAATCAAGTCTTAACAACATGAGACCAGATATGATAAGCCGGTCTTTGGGGCCTGAGTTCGGGGGAAGCATTGGTTTGATGTTCTTCCTGGCCAAAGTGTTTGCATGTGGCGAATATGTGCTGGGTCTTGTGGAAGCCATACTTGATATATTTGGTGCAGATCCTGGTAAGTTTGTTTGCTTTTCTTGTTAACTAATTGCACTCACCTGCCTCGCTGTTGATGTTTTGTGCCTTTTTTTTTTCTTCATATTCAGAGTCATCTGTTTCTCATGGGGTGCGGGTGCTTCCTCAGGGTTACTGGTACACAGTGCTGTACTCTTCAGTGGTACTCTTGTTGTGCCTGCTTGTGTGTTTGGTGGGCGCCCACATTTACTCCCGCACCGCCTTCGTCATCCTGCTGGTGGTCACCATATCATTATTGTCCATCTTCATCAGTTCAGCAGCAGTCAAACCTCAGGACTTTGTCATCACTCATCAGGGTCCTGGTAACCAAACCCTCCGCTACAATGCCAGCTACACAGGTTACAGCGCTACCACACTAAGGAACAACCTGGGCCGTGAGTGTTAATACTAATTAGGGATATATAAGCATCTATTTATCATCTGTCCTGATATTACTTTCCTTTATATTTTTTTGCCCCCAGCTGGTTACTCTTTGGACTACAGCACCAACTCTGTCATGTCTTTTTCCACTGTGTTTGCTGTCTTGTTCACCAGCTGCACTGGAATCATGGCTGGAGCCAACATGTCAGGTTACAGCTTGTCAGAATATTCCAAATATAATGCCATTGAACTACAGGATATCAGTACGAATAGCAGCATACGTTTATTTGCTACTAGGGTATAGATTTTAAATAAATAGTCAAAATGTTCAATATTTCTGTTGGGTTTTTTTTAACAAAAAATGTTTTAGTGGAAAATATTGTTTGTTTTGCTTCTCTAAATTTCAAGTTTTCATGTGGGTCACAGACACATTTGCTTGAATATGAGGTCATTTTAGCCAATGACAGTAAAGTATTGCATGTTTATTTTAAAAGGGGTACATTGAGCTGTCGTAGCACAGATTTTCATAATTTATCCAAAGATGCTCATATGTTGCTGCCACATATATGAAAAATGCATATGTGCTGATTTTTTTGCTTTTGTTTTTTACATCTGTGAAGGGGAGCTGAAGACTCCAAGTATTTCCATTCCTAAAGGCACCATCATAGCTGTATTTTACACATTTACAGTCTATGTCCTGCTCTTCATCTTGGCCAGTGCAACATGTGACAGGTCTGAAATGGTTTATAAACACATTTCCGATAGGAACACGTGGATCAACACTCAAATAAGAAATGTGAATTGTAAACATTTTTGGCAAACCTTAAATGGAATATATATTTGTTCTTGTTTTGAGGAACCTTTTGATTCAGGATTATGGGTTTTTCCAACAAATCAACTTATGGCCGCCATTTGTCACTATTGGAATATACTGTGCCTCTTTGTCAGCTGCAATGTGCGCCATGATCGGAGCTTCTCGCATCCTCCATGCTCTCGCTCTGGACAAACTCTTTGGTAAGACTTATAAATTTTTTAATATTAATTCCTTTTTTACATTTTGATGACTTTCCTAAAAGATTTGTGTTTTGTTCACAGGGTTGCCATTAGCCCCAGCTGCCATCACATCGAACTCTGGGAATCCTTGGATGGCAGTTCTGTACACTTGGGGCCTTGCACAGGTGAGTTTCTGCAGCATGCAGTTATGTAAATGGTAAATTGGGAACATGGTAAACTTAAAAAGGCACCTATTTAAGCCTGAACTCCCTATGTTACTCTCATTGTGTATTATTATACATATTTTCTCAATATACGATGCCCAAAGAACACATCAACACACTGAGGAGCTGGAGATTGACTTTCAGACCTTCCAGATGCCAGACGGAAGGTCCTTTGGTTTCCTGACATAACTTGTGGGTGTGTTTGTGTTTCAGTGTGTGGTGTTTGCAGGGCAGCTTAATAATGTGGCAAGTCTGGTGACTGTTTTTTACCTGCTTGCCTACGCTGCAGTCGACCTGGCCTGTTTAGCTCTTGAGTGGGCTTCTGCACCAAACTTCAGGTAAGATTTGTTACTGTTTTCTCTGTAACCTCAAAAAGATAGAACCTCATCATTGCTTTTTTAAAGAAGAAATTACAGTAACATGTTACTGTAATGGGAGGTAAATCCTTAATACACTTACTGTACATGTACTTGAATAATAAGGAAAAGTAAAGTAGGCTTTGTAATTGAATTAGTTGAAAACCTTGAACTTATGATGCAAAGTTCTCTGCCATCTAGTCTGGAGCATTGGTTCTGTCTCACTCTTTGTCTTGCTCTGTCTCTGTTTTGCTCATTTATATTTATGACTCTAAAACTAGCCGTCAAACTATTTTTGAGGGGGGAAAAAATATAAGAAGCTTCTGCTCCACTGTGATGCCAAGTTGATTGTTTTGTATTGCAAATGTCATAAAAAATATTTAACAGTTTGCAGAATTTTCAATCCATCACTTCAGACATTAGGGGTGGTCAACTCTGGTCCACAAGAGCTGCGATCCTACAAGTGTTCAGAGTTTCCCTGCTGCAACACACCTGTTTTAAATCAATGAGAAATTAGCATTTCCAGTTGACTAAGCATGCTAGGATCTGGCCTACATAAATAGTCTATGCTTTATTTAACTGAGGGTTGCTGTGCAGCTACAATGCTAACAAATCATCTTAAAAAGTAACCTTCGTTTCAGTTTCTCTACATCTCTTTCGTGTCTTTGTGTTTCACAGGCCGACCTTCCAGCTGTTCTCCTGGCACACCTGCCTGCTGGGTATTCTCAGCTGTCTGGTCATGATGTTCGTCATTAACCCAGTGTACTCTTCAGGCAGCATCGTCCTCCTGTTGCTGCTGCTTCTTTTCCTTCACTACAGATCGCCCACCAGCAGCTGGGGCTACATTAGCCAGGCTCTCATTTTCCATCAGGTATCCGCACACGCGTACACGTGCATGTCTGATATGAACAGTTTTTCAATGATGCTCTTTTTCTTTGTCGCCTGTTGTTAAGGTACGGAAGTATCTGTTGATGCTGGATGTGAGGAAGGACCATGTGAAGTTTTGGAGACCGCAGGTGTTGTTGATGGTGTCTAACCCACGCTCCTCCTGTCAGCTCATCCTGTTTGTAAACCAGCTGAAGAAAGGAGGACTGTATGTGTTAGGTCATGTGCAGCTGGGAGATCTGGGTAATGCTCAGTGGGTTATTTGTTGTTTCCATCTGCAACTAATAGTATTTTATTATTATCTTATGAATTTATTTCCTTTGCAGTGACATCCTTTACTGATATTAATTTTGCACATTGTGGAAAAACTGTCATCCTGATTCGGTGTGTGATTTATTGTTTAACTCAAATTCCATGTGTGATGCTCTGCAAGTTGGGCAGGCATGTAGACCACACCTTACTTCTGGAACTGTCATGTATCTGGAAGTGTTTTTCATCTCTGACTCTCTAAACATCTGGATCTTCTGCAATATTTTGTTGTTAAAAGTCTACACTCACAAATATGCAAGAGAGTAACACTGATGTAAATATTTCTATTGAGAAATAAATTTTAAATTGCAGTTTATCAGCAGCATAAAGTACATTTTTAAAGCTTGAAAAGATTGTCAAACATATTAAAATACAGCTGAACTTAGAAAGTCCAAAAGATTTTACCCAAACTGTTTTTACCTTGAATTTCCTTTTTCCAAAAAATATTTAATTAACCTTACATGAATTATTTTGGGATATTTAACATGAATTTGAAGCGTTTGGCAGATTGTTATAGAATAACTAGATAGAAATTAAATAAATAAAAATAAATAAATAAAAAAACAGTATAAATACTTTTACTTGCTCCAAGTAACGTGAAGCTCTTCTCATCAATTGCACTCTATTAAATAAAAGCTCAATTCATGATTTTATCTTACAGTAATTCAGATATGTTCAGTAAAGTAATTTCTGCCATCTTTGTGTTGCAGACACCCTGCCATCAGACCCAGTCCAACAGCAGTACAACTTCTGGCTCAGCCTAGTCGATAAACTTGGAGTGAAGGCCTTTGTAGACCTGACGCTCTCTCCCTCAGTCAGACAAGGAACTCAGCACCTGCTGCGCATCACAGGCCTCGGTAAATTTAGTTTTTTTCCTCAATATGTTTCCCACATTCAGTACAGATTACCAGTTTGCTTTGCCATATTGAATCATGCACATTCTGATGTTTATTTCTCTACAAGGTGGCATGAAGCCCAACATGCTGATACTGGGTTACTATGACAGCTGCACTCCTGATGACTTCTTCTTGCAAGACTCTGCCTTCTGTCATTCATCAGTGGGACAGGGCAGTGAGGGGGAATATAATTTTGGAGTTGACTTGCCATCATTGCAGGCCCATTTTCCCCCTGTTCGACATGTTGAGAGTCCTCGATGGCTGTCACCAGAGGAGTATGTTGGCATAATATCTGACGCCCTTAAAATGAATAAAAATGTTTGTCTTGGTCGATACTTCTTCCAGCTGCAGGGAGAATGTAAAGGCAGCAAAGTTGACGGATCAGAACGGACTATAGATGTGTGGCCTCTTAACCTGCTCCAGCCAGGCAACAGTGACTATCAGGATGTGTGCAGCCTTTTTCTGCTGCAGATGGCCTGTGTTCTCAACATGTCTAGCAAATGGCGCTATGCAAGAATGAGAATCTTCCTGAATGTGGAAAGCGGCTCGTGTGACCAGGGCTGGGTGGTGAATGAAGAGACATTTAGAGAGCTGCTGAAGAAGCTGAGAATCAGGGCGTCCATAAAGATCGTGCCGTGGGACTCTGTGGTGCAGCACCACTCTCTGCCAAAGGGGGAGCCCTCTGCAACGTCAATACAGGTTTTATCAGAGCACTTCTTGTCTGCGGTGAACAGCATGTTGATGGAGCACAGCTCACAAGCGGCTGTGCGCTTCCTGTATTTACCCCGGCCTCCTGCTCATCGCAGCCAATCGCAGCAGTACTTGGCTCAGCTGGAAGCTGTGACCAACGGTTTGGGGCCAACACTCTTGATTCATGGTGTCACCCCAGTGACATACACCGATCTCTGAGCATGTGCTTGTATTGATGAGGTTTGTTCATTTGATATTATACATGCAAGTATTGTTTACTTAAATATAAGTAAAATGAAATTAACAATTTATTTAATTTATTTTAAATAAATATTACTGTACTGTATTTAGAACTTGTTACTGTAGCTTTTTTGTGTCAGAAATTGAGCGAAGTCCCACTTTGAGTTTTTGCATATAGATAGAATATTTTCCTGTTTTTATTATATACTTGAAATTTGGGATTAAACCAAGCTATAGTTGTTATGTTGAAGGAACCTTTTTTTTTCCCTTTGCATTAGCTATAAGTCTGCCTGCCACAGAAATATATAGACAGAAATAAACCTGTCAAAACACTAGAGCAGAAACAGTTTATTTGAGCAACACAGATGCTAGGAATACCAAATATAAAAATGTCTACATATAATTTAAGGAATGAAATGATGAAGACTGTAATCTTTTTGATAAGTGGAAACCTAAATCTTCTTGTTTTTTCTTTTTTTTCTTTTTTTTTTTTTTTAAACTGCTTTGTCTTTTATTTCTGTTGGTTGCTGGACCATCTGATCCAAAGAATTTCTGTTCTCATCTTCACACACTTGTACAACCATGTTGTCTTTAGGCTTTTCAGTGTCATTCTACTCTGTGTACACATAGGGATCTAATTTACCCATTTGACCTCTCAGAGCAGCATTAAATGATGCTGCGTTAACATAAAACAGTGGATTGAATTTTTGAACTTCAGAGTACAGATTATATAATTATACCAGAAAGGATAATGATGATGGTGACATATTACTCCAGTTAGGTCATTTTCTCAGACCAAAGCGGGACAAACAAATAAAAAAACTTATATTTTTACACAATTTTGAATAATGAAGAAAGATCCTTGCACTTTCAGTTGTTTTTGCTGAAAACTATATTGCCCAACTTAAGTGCTTAATAAGGAAGCTTCAAAGGACTCTTGTTCATTGCAGATGTAAATTTAAACCAAATGTTTAACGGGATTAAAAACATTGTACAACATAAGCACTGTTTCTTTTCAATTTTGTGACTTAAATTTTAAGATAATTAAAACTACATGCAGACAAAATTATATAAGCTATTTGTTGGTCTTCAAAACAACATGACTCATCCTCCTTTGTGCTGAGCCTTTCCTTTTCCTTACACACTCCTCATTCATATTTTCTTGTTTTTGAAAGTTTTCGCAGTCTGCTGATGAAAAATGTTGACATGCGAAGCCAGTCAGGCAAGAGTAATGCGAGAGCCACGCTCTGTAGGGATAATGAGGGGGGAATTGTTAAGATTTTGCAACCGAAGATTTGAAAGAAATTACAGTGTACCTTTGCTCTAACCTGCAGTGTGTGAGACAGACAGCCGCTGGTATAGCTGGAGTGACCCACGGTGTTCACAGCCTCATGGACAAAAGCTGATGCGCTCTTCACAATAGAGCTGACTTTCATGTTGTGAGTCATGTTGGTGGACACCATGAGGGGGGCCACACACTGAGGAAATATTACCAAGAAGTTGAATAAACAACATTTCTTTAACATGATGCATGAAACGAGCAGCAAAGACAAACATTTGTTTCTAAGCTGCATTGATTGTTCAACTTCAGTTTTTTTTTTTCTCCTAAAAGACTCTTTGATTTTCTGCCCATCCAACAGTGTCTGTAGATGTGTTGGAAAGTATCACTAAGTGGAAGGAAAAGGCCCAAACATCGACTCATCATCACAGTGTATAGACCTGACTCATCCTGATGACAGAATCTGCTTCATCTAAAGAAAGGAGCTCCAAAACATGTAAAAACTCTGCTACACAACTCTTAACATGTGAATGCATCTTTACCATTTATAAACAAAAACTTACAACTCACTTTTCAACACCTAAGAAAACAGAAGTCTGGATAAGCAGCAGAAAATAGATGGATGGGCTTAATTCAAGATATTAGGATTATCATGAACTGATCGCTGAGAATCTGTATCCATAAACCTAACTAATGTTTCAGCACCCCTCCACACTGCCTTGTCTTGTACTTTAAAATCCAAACACATTTGTATTTCTACTGATCTGTCTACAGTTTTTTTTTGTTTTTTTTTGCGTGAGGTAATGATATTTAAACTTAGTCAATACATCAATACAATTAGACTGTTTCTTTTAGAAAATATGAGAGCACATTTGCTTCAATTTTTGATACAGTTGTAGTTGAAGATTAACAGCTGAAGTATAATGAATCAAGCTGAAAGTATATTTGCAGTTGGCTGAGATTTTGATTTGCCTTGCACATCTTAGAACAAGGCATGTGACGCTTACCTGCACATGAATTCCTTTAGATTTGTACTCTGCATGCAGACACTGGGAGAAATATGTCACAAACACCTTTAAAAAATACAGAAAATGAGCAGAAAAGTGAATAAGTTACTTGTACTTATGTCAGAACTATTATAATGTATGCATGTAAATACTATAAAAAAAAAACAAACAATAATTTAGCCCCATTTTAGAATATGAAATACTTTGGTGGCAGAATACATGGCTAGCAAAGGCTGTGGACGGGCACCCATTTCAGATGAGATATTGATGATCAAGCCTGTCTTTCTGAGGAGAGGATGAAACACAAACAATCATAAATCTATGCTCATCCCATTATCACCCTTTACCATTAATAAATGTGTAAGTACCTTTCCACCATGCCTGGAAGAACCAGTCTTGTCATCTGAGTTCAGAAAACATAACAGATCATCATTAGCACATATTTGTATGAAGCAGTGTGCACAAGTGAATGTTGAATATGAAAAAAACAAACAAACAAGAAAAAAAAATCATACAGTAAACAGAGCGAGGCTTCTTACCTGAGAGACAGACAGCGTGTTGCAATTAATTATCTGAGAGATGGTCTGTTCAGAATAAACACAGAGGTAAAACAATTCAGGGACAAACGAGATTTCGAACAACACAAGTCAATTACAAGACTTCTAAAAATGACATTTAAAACAAATAACTTACCTGTTCAATTTCTGGCATTTCTAGAAAATAGGCAAAATGGTCGGAACAGGTCATCCCCACGTTGTTGACTGTATGGTTTACAAAGACACAAACAAAACCTCTTGTTATGAAGTTAATTGCTGAACTAATTTTAGATTACACTATTATTCTAATGTCTTTTCATTCATTTATTTAAATAAACAATTGAACATAATAAACATAAGATAAGGGGGGAAAGTAAATGCAGGTAGAGTTACTATTACTGATCATTCACATCTGTTGTCCTTTAGCAGGTAATGGACAATCCTTCAACATTAAAATAACAATGTACAAACAAAAAAGCAAAGTGTCCAGTTTAACCAGGCCTTTCCTTTCAGCATAGCTATGAATTAGCATTGCTTTAGATTAACTTATCTTAGTTTAAATTAGCTTGGCACATAATTTAGTTGGTCAAAGGAGAAAAAAAGACTGGGTTACTACTAACAACAAACCACAGTCTTGTTTTTACTGTCTGATTATTTGTGTTAGTAAAAGGTGTGGCATATGCTAATGTGTTAAACAATAAACCTAGGGCCAGTTTGTGCAATTCATTGCTCAACTTTTCTCTGCCTTGTTAGCTTTTATACTATCTTTCTGTCAGCCAGGCAAAGCTGCCAGTGGTTCAAGATTTTTACTGTATGAACTCAAATCTTATTGTGCTTCTGTTAAATAATAAACACTTTACAAAGATTGCTTGTACATGTGTGGTTTAAATGTTCCACTCACAAAACTTCACAGTTTCTCAATAATTTGTACTAAAACCGAGTCTCTAAACACATATATTTTAAAAGAAATACTTGCAAGAGTGCTTTTCCTCTTTTACCAAGAATTCCAATCTCGAGGCCTTGAAGGTCCTTGTCTATAGCAGGGTAAATGCTGCCGCCAGCCGTGAAGTCTGCTTGGATGGTGTGTGTGTGTCTTCCATACTTACTCTCTGTGTGAAACAAATGATACTTGAATTATTTCAGTAATGCTGTTACACACTAGTAAGACACAGGTAAGTAAAATGTGTTTACTGTCATGAGCACAGAACAGCAGAGAATACTTATCTGACATTGACTCACCAATTTCTTTGGCAACCATTCTGAGCTTATCATTAGATCTGCCTATCAACACAACATCCAGACCTCTCTGTGCCAGCTGAGGGAGACATGCAGACAGACATGGTGTGTAACTAAACTTAATTAACATGAGGCTATCATTAAAATACCTTTGTGTGAAAATTTCATTGTTTTAAGCATCACAAAAGTGAAAGAGAAAACCTGGAGACTCACCTCACAGGCATAAGCCTTACCAATACCAGACGTGGCACCTGTCACAACTGCACAGATGACAGTGCACAGATATGTTTGATGTTTGCATGTCAGCATTTGTTAGGGTAATTAAAACATATATAATTGCATAATATGATCAATTTATAGTAATAATCTATTTTGATAGATCACAATCAAGTAAGAAAACATGTGAAAATTTGCCAAGAACCCCATTTTGCCAACATTTTACAGTTATTCATTTAAGTGAATTACTGCTGAAATGCTCCCATTCAGAATGTAGAAGTAATGTCAACAGATATCAAGGTTCACCAATTAGTTCTCCATATGTAAATGGTAAATTGTCTTGTTTAGGAGAAAAGTGGGAAGACTACAGAGAAATAGAGTAGAGAGGAAAAGTGAACAGAAACATTCGTAGACAAATAGTAGACGGAAATACCCCATTAAGTAGGAATGCAAACAAAAAGTTTTAATTACACTAGCTTCACAGAGACGAAGCCTGGTGTGCTCATTTAATAATGAAAAGCAGTTTTCTAAGTTTAAATCTAGTCTTATCCCTGGAAAAATTTCTAATCTCAATAATCTGTTTTTATCACCACACTGACATGAGACAATAGAGTTAGATTGTAGTCTGACTAAAATCTCCACCTGCCATGATTGATATGAGCACAATAAAAAATCTGAGCAACAGTTACTTGCATTTCATTGTGTGAACAATTTGTTCAGCACCCAACAATTCAAAAGGGACACCTGTCTCCTTTTTTGTTTTGCTTATATAGGCAGTCTGCATGACAACATGAAATATAATACTGACTTACCTGCCCATTTTCCATATTTCCTTAAATCTGCTTGCCAGTACTCTGATAAGAAGAACTCTCTGAATCCACACCAACATCTCCAGGTGAATTTCAATAGGTACAAAGCAATTGTTATACCCCCAAAGAGGGCCAGCATGTTAGTGAATGACATCTTGCAGCAAAGTTCCTGACTTGGCAGGATTTCTTTGTTTCACGGTGCACTGATGTCTAGTAGGTGTTTAGTCCTAAATATATAGTAGTTGAATTTTTTTCTTTTCTTTTTCTATCCTTTGCTCCTCCTCACATTGCTCCACCCCTTGCTATTTTGCTGTTGTCAAGTAAATCAAAGTGGCACACAGTTAACCCCCCTCAAGCCCTTTTCTAAAAGTGTGCTGCTCTCAGGGATTTTTGATATGATGAGTTCACTGACACAGACGGTCTGTGTAACCAATAAGAACATCCTAAAGCTTCATCCACAAGTACATTGATCTGAAGAAGTGCTGAAGTGCACCTTTAAAAACTCTGTAGGAGTTTAGCATGAGGTCACAACTGCAAATTCATATACCCTGTCCTCATTGTGAGTGCACTGCTTGCATCTAATCACAAAAGCTTGAAACAAAACTATGATTTGTAAAGTGGTGATAAAAACAACAACATAGACGTGGATGTGACACAGTATTTCTGACAAATCTCTGTTACTGTCACAATCTGTCAGGTTTTTATGTCAGTAAAAACAGTCCTATCCTTTCATGTAGAAACAGTGCCTGTACGTTTATAGACTGATAATACTCTTGATTAAAGCACTGAGTGATAAGATTTGTGATAATCTACAAATGGCCTTTTTTAATCTTTGAACAAAGGCAAGGAACTACAAAAGGTTGCTTTCGAGTCTCTGTCATCCTTGTCATGGTAATCCTTTGAGCTTCGACTAAAGCACTGCTTTTTCTTGTTTTGTTTAGGAATAATCACCTCACTAGGACCTATAATGTATGTTTGACTGTCCTTCCCAAACATCTTCGTGTTGGTTCTTGCAAGAACAAAAACAAAAAACAAACAAACAAAAAAAAACAAAACGTACTTGGCAGTGGAGCAACTTACAGTTAACAATGTCTTCAATCAACTACCCCGTGTACAGGTGAGTAAATGACACACGTGACCTTAAAAGCTCCCCAAAAAGAAACAGTCTTTCAACAATGTGTAAGCTAAACACACAACTAACTAGTTGGAAACTGAAGAAGCTTCAAAGATCAACAAAAACGAAGTTCAGCTTCCTGTGGTCAAACTTTTACGATAACCGCTAGAGGGCGCTGCAGGACCTTAAGAGGTCAAACATGAACCGAGGTTTGACAGAATGGCACAGCATCCTGTAGCAAGAAGAGCTGCTCAGGTGGGACATGCTAATATCTCAGTGTGATTCTAAATTAATACTCACAGAAACATACTCTCAAATAATTTATACCAGCAAGTTTAGGATTTTTCCTTGTTTTAACACGCCTGTTTATCCACTGTGCAGAACTCTACAACAAGCTGTTGAATTTATTTTATATGAAAGACGTCTGTTGAAGTAAAGACAGTGGGCTGAATCTATCCATTCCTTAGTTATATTCTGTATTTGTCAAAAAAAAAAATGTGTAAAGGTGTTATATTATTTTGATGAAAATGAAATAAAAATAACTTTTTGTAATACTTGTTAAAAGGTCATATGAAAAGGTAAAGAAAGGTAAAGAAATAGTTTTACAGCCTTGCTTAGGTAAAGCTGCTATAAGTCTCATTAATACTTTTTAAATAAATAGATATCTATTTCCAATGTTATCAAACATCACATATATCCATGCATGCTTTACATTGACATGGTTGTCAGGGTATACATCCAGTAGAACAGTAATTCTCAATCCAGGTCTTCAGGACCCACTAACCTGCATGTATTAGATATTCCCTCCTTATAAAGCTATTTGCAATCCTGTTAATGAGATATAGATACCCTGCCCTGCATGTTTCAGATCAGATGGTTGCATACTTTGACATATCTGGATGAAATGAATGTCATTTGACATATCATCCAGATATGTCAAAGTATGCAACCATCTGATCTGAAACATGCAGGGCAGGGCATCTATAGCAGCAGGACTGAGAAACACTGCTCTGGAGGAGAGTGCAGTGTTCCAAGTTCATTGTTCAGTTACACTATTAGTTTTATACAATAGCAAAGATTGTGAAGGTGGACTTCCCTGCATTTGTCTTTCTTTGCTCTTTATTCTAAATGTATAGATTTGTAACATTATTATTATCACTGATTTGTGCTACTCTTTGTTTTTCTCGGCAGGTATCCCTGGCTTTGAATTATTGTTTTAGTTTACTCCTCCATCCTGTCCTCTTCACGCCCCAACCAGTGAAGGCAGTTTCTCTGTGAGATAATAAAGTATATTTCATTTCATTTTATTTCATTCATGGATCTGGTTCTTCCTGGTTCTGGTTTCTTTCAGTTTAGAGGTACGTTGTTCCTTTCCACTTTGTCCTTGCTCAGGATGTGGACTGAATCAAAGAAAGGATTTGATACTATCTGTTGGTTCTCTCAGCCTGATAGTTCTATTTTATGGATAGGCTAAAATGAACACAGTCGTTATGAATTGGACTAATGTGGATGATATTTTCGATTAAATCAAAGTTGAACTACAATGAACTACATTAGAACAAACTGTATCTGTAAAAGTGCCTTAAAATGACTGTGTTGTGAAGTGTTGCTTTATATATGAAGGTGATCTGAATTTAACTGAAACTGAATTAGTTTAAATTCAATTGGAAAATTAAAAAATAAATAAACATGGTAGTAATAACAATGATAAAACTGACAATGAAGTTTTAAAAGCACTTGATGCAATTAAAAGATTCAGGACAATCGATGTCTCTGAAACAAATTTCTTTAGCAGACGTTGTGATCATAAAAAAACAAACAAAACAAAAACATTTAAAAAAAACTTGACCAACATGTCAACATTTAAAATTGTGTTTGTTTTATTCATGGTTTTATTTACTTGCATTTTGATTCAGTCACCATTCCAACTTTTATGGAAATATCTCATGATGTGCTGCATGCATGCCTTTCTTTGTTCCTCTTTGCTATTGTCTGGGGTACCAGCATCCAGATTAAACTCTCTTAGGCCAGTGTTTGCGGACAGTGACAGACGGTCTCCTATTACATTGTTTAGGATTACACTGAATAACAGTCTCAAATGCTTTTCAGAGAAGATTCCCTGCTTTCCTACATGCCGTTGATCCGGTGATCCTGGAAAGAGTGAGTGAGTGATGTCACCTTAGGAGGCTGCCAAATTAATTCACCTGATTAATTAAGTTGGGTCAAGGAGGATACAAATATCTTAAGCTCCTTCATCGCTCCTCCCACAGCTAACCCCCAATGATCTATTGATTTACATTGAAAGTTATAAGTAAATATAAGTTTTCTGCGACAGATGTTTTAGCTATTAATCACACTTTACAAATTGTATGAGCATGTACTTACAAGATACAGACTGGTAAAAGAGTCTGTAGATCAAAGGTGCTGACTGCCTCACTGCTATGGGCCAAGCTGCTTCTTCCTTGCTGGTTTGGCTGTGCATCTGACCTTGCTTTAGAGTGATCTCTGTCAGTGCCATTAACCGTTTCACTAAGAGGCTTGCATGCAGCAGATCAGTTTAGCAAGCCCTCACCTGACTAATCTGATTACTGTAACAAGTCCTCTAGCAATGTAAAATACAGGATAAAAAAGAACAAAACAATCTTTACATATACAATATAATTGTCATCCAATGGGAAGTTAAGTGTTCGACAATAATTTGTGAGGATATTTGTTGTATGACCCTCATCCCCACCCCTTTAATTCGTGGGGATTGTCTTTTTTCCCATAGGCTTTAAATTCCAGCTGCAGGGTCACAAGAGCTACTTTCAGTAGCTTACTAGAGATAATGTAGTAGATATTTTCAGCATTTCGCTTCATCTTACACAGCTCATCAGACTTTTTTTGCATTACTTGCACATGGACATGTAACATGCTCATGTTGAACTGAAATGATTCATCTTATACTGAATTTTCTTGTGCTCGATATACTGAGGAAAACTGACAACGTGAGAAATAACTTTGTAAAATTTTGAAAAGAAAAGTTCTATTTTTTTTTTTTATTGTGATGAGATTTAACACATTGGGATTGACTGAATGGTGGCACAACAGACATGTTATTTACGTGCAAAGAAAGCATTAGCTCGCTTTTCACTCGGCATCATTAGCTCATTTAGGAGGACAATGACAATCGCAACAAGCTAGTGAAGCTTTCAAAAGGATTATCACTGCAGAAGCAAATACAAGTGTCTTTATTACTGCGCATGTCACAGGTTGCACTTCATTAAATGTAGCTATGTTATTTTATCATGTTATGGCAGCAGACTTGTATCTGAAGGACTCACTTTTCCTTTTACTGTTCTATGCTGAACCTTGTCGCTTTAATTTCAATTAAGCAGAAAGATGGACAATAAATTAGTCTAAGCTTCATTAACTGTTGCTTTTCTCCAGTTTCTCCCAGCTCTGCCCATTAAACAATTTCATCAGTATTTACAAGACTCAATTAAATATTTCAAGATTGTCTTTGCAGTTAATAATAGCTTGGCTAAATCAGCACAGTGCATCAGTATACTGTGCATTCAGAGTGAGTGTGCTTCTACTTTCACCTTTGCTTCCTTCTGCCCTCCCCCAGGACACATACACATACACACTCACTCTTCCCACACATGGATTAAGAGCTAAAGAAGGTTGAGAAGTCAAAGCTTGTCAGTTGTTCCCACTCTTGCCTTTCGTTTACTTATTAGCTTTCTCCAGCTTTCTGTCAGTCTATTTTTACCAATCCCAACCCTGGAGCAGGGTTGCACCTCCTCTCACGCACCTTTGGGGAGGGTCTTAGTCAAAAGCTGGGACAGCAGAAACGAAAGAGGGACTAACCCACTGGAAATGTGGAGTTTATTTTTATTGTTATTTCATTTAAACATCGTCTTTCAGGAATTTAGACAGAAAAGGGGATAATCTGATTATTTTTATTAACAACTATTTCCTTTTATGCCACATCCTTTTCTTTTTTTTTACATCACATGACATTTGGATTATTATCATCATCACATTTGTCCACAATGAAAGACCAAGTATAACCTAATCCATTTGGATCCTCGATGGTGCTATTTAACGATGGACATGGCTCCTATGTAGAAAAACTGCTCCAGGTAAGAACTATGTCAAACTGAAGTACCTTTTGGACGGGCAATCTCTTATAGATAAGGTCAAATTGATATTCTGAATATGGCCAATGTCTTCCTCTCTGTAGCATTGTTGATTTATTTGTAGGACAGGAATCAGATAAACATGAGACTGTTGGACCATAGAGGATTGTTCAATATCATATTTACTCTAAAATAATCGAACTTTCGGTAATATCTAAATAAAATATAGGATGATTATATAATCTCTCTTTTTTTATTTATTTGTTGTGACTAATTGCGGCAGAGCCAGAGCTTCCTTGTACCCCTCAATTTAACAAGTGATTAGCCAATGTCAGAATTAACTACTTTAGTGGGCTTGTTAGTTCGTATTTATTTGCTCTATTCAAGAAAGAAATTAGATTCTTTTTAGTCAAATTCTTTACATTAGATTCCAAATTATTACCAAGACTATCTTTAATAAATATTTTGCACTAGCTTTCAAAAGTATTCCTGATAAACTATGGAAATAATGATTATAATACATATAATAATATGATACTTATGATAGCTTTCAAAGTAATATGACCTGTCTTTCCAGGATTAGATCATTTAAAAAAAAATAAAAAAGAAGGTTTTTTTTTTTTTTGTAAATTTGTTTTCTGTATTAAAATTTAAGTTAGCTTAAATGTATTTTAAAATGTATTATATCGTAGGAATTTAAAAGACTAGTAAATTGTATACATTTTTTTCAGAAAAGAAAATAAACATTTGATCTCATAATGTTTTTTGTTGAATCATGTTTGGTCATGAATGATAGGAAAGCCCTGAGGAGTCAGAGAAACCACACAGAGAAATGAAGGCCTGAAGCCAGAAGTCAGATTTAGCTCCTGGTTACCTGACATTTGATTTAAACTCTATGGATGGAGCAGAGCTAATCAGCTTGTTAGGCACACACTGTTGATTCTTCAAGGGACGTTACAGGCACAATATCCACTGTGATAAGGTCAGATGGATGTAGATAAGATCAAAGATATTATGGCGTTCAAAAGAGGAAACTTAGTTGGATAGAAATTCAGGCTGAGGATCATGACTATTGTGAAAGTTGTATAAGCCCAAGCACTTGGCTAAATCACAGAAGTCATTTTTTATATCTATTTGAAAAAGCGTTTCATGTTTTCACATTTGTAATTCTTTCCACCTTTTGTATTTGTTCCCTGGAGGCAGTGATGGCTTGGGGTCTTGCTGTCACCTGTCCACCTTTGGACTAAAACCCTTCCGCGTGCCAAGGAAGATATTCCCATTAACACAACTTTTCCAAACTCAACATTATAAACTCTCAGTTCACTTTCTGTGTCTGAGGTATCAAAATAGCTGTGTGAGAAAATGTCAAATCACAGAGACCCTCGCTGTCTGCACAACCTCGCCTACTACCCCCGATGGCGGCACCACTCTGTGAAAGTGAAGAGAAAAAGGCATATATGGAATATGGTTACAAATAGTATAGATGGATGTAGTCTGTCATCAAAACCACAGTTGCCATCACACCCTGTGCAGCACACCAGGAGCTGGATGGGGAACCGGTTTCTTCTGTTTTCACTTATGATCTCATTATTCCCCTGTCAGGCCTGGGCAACCACTTTTAAAGTAGCCCTAGTTGGCCCCTGGACGTGTGACCTCTTATATTCAAAGGCCCTCCCTGATTTGGCGGCTCGCCTCGCCACCAGCCGCATAAACAATAACCCCTACCTCAACAAAGGTTACTGGTATGACTACACACTGATCAATGAGGACTGCAAGTCAACTCGTGCTCTTGCTCGCTTTGGTGATCTGGACGGTTATGGAGCCGCTTTCCTGGGGCCAGCCAACCCAGGCTACTGCTCCTCAGCTGCTTTGTATACCAAAGAGTGGGATATTGGGATTCTTTCCTGGGCTTGTCTCAAACCCGACATGGAAACAGGACCTCTGTATCCCACCTTCCTAAGGCCACTACCACTCTCCTCCCAAGTACTTTTTACAGTGTTGCGGTACTTTCGCTGGGCTCATGTTGCCATCATCTCAGAAGAGACTGACATTTGGGAAACCACAGGACAACAGCTGGCCTCTTCGCTGAGGACCCTTGGCCTGCCTGTCAACCCTGTTGTCACGATGGAGCCTGACAAGGATGGACCTCGCAGAGCATTGACAAAAGTACGGGAGGCAGACCGAGTCAGAGGTGAGTTGCACCTTCACGATGCACAAAACTTTGAAGTGCATCATTCCACACCAATCATGCAAATATGTTGGTTTTTAAACTATTTTTCTTCCTGCAGTTATTATCATGTGCATGCCTTCTGTCTTGATTGGTGGCCAAGCCCAGTACCAGCTCCTGACAACAGCCTTAGCCATGCGTATGATAGACCGTGGCTATGTTTTCATTCCCTACGACACTCTCCTGTATTCACTACCCTACAAAGATGCATTCTACTATGCACTAGGTAATGACACTAAGCTCAGGAAAGCCTATGATGGGGTTCTCACCATCACTATGGAGTCTGGAGAACGCAATTTCCATGAGGCCTTCAGAGATGCTCAGAACAATTATGAAATACGCAGCAGCACTCCACCAGAGCAGGTGAGACCCTTCAATGAATTTTCCATGAGCAAAAAGTTAAGAGAACAGAATCATAAAGATTAAATAAAAGACATATATAACACTAACATTGGGATTTTAACCAGAATCATTGCATTCTTCTGTTCTCTGTTAGGTTTCTCCATTCTTTGGCACTATTTACAACATGATATACTTCATTGCTATGACTGCTGAGCAGGCCCGGACAAACACAGGCCGCTGGGTAACTGGACAGATCCTTGGAGAGAGTAAAGGCGGCTTCGAATTTGAAGGATTCAATCAACACTTGTGGGCTGGAATGAACGGTGAAGGGATGCAGGCCAGCTATGTAGTCCTGGATTACAGTGGCATGGGCAGTACACTATACTCCACCCATTTTCTTCATGCTAGACATACAGATGGCCATACTGGTGGCCTGAAGTACCTTGGCCGTTCAATCCATTTTGCTGGCAGTTCTCCCTATACAGACTCAAGCTGCTGGTTTAGCCCATATTTTGCTTGTTCTGGAGGTGAGTGCATGCACAGTGTGGTCACAAGAAATATATCTACGGTATCTATATGCTGGACATCGCAGGGTTCACCACGTTTAAGTATTTCTTCTTTTTTCTTTCTAAAGGGTTTGATTCGGCTACCGTTTTCTTTCTTTTTGTTTTACTCATCTGTCTGGTTGCCTTTGGAGGATACATTTTTATTCGCTTTAAGTATGTACACCTTGAAAAGATGATATCACATCCTGATCTGTATTTGTGTAGCTTCCACAACTTATTATCACTTTATCTGATAATCTGTCTCCTCAGGAAAGATGGCAGAGTTGGCTTCAGCTTTGGGTTCGGTGGAAACAGTGGATCATGTAAGGTGATCCTTACTCTTGATGATCTGGTATTCATCAATACACAAATCAGCAAACGGGTCAGTATTATTCTGAATAAATCTTGATAACTGTTTCTGTGTGCATATTTGATGATCTAAGCTGAGCTGTCCTCTTGACTTCTATGTGAGCAGAAGCTAAATGATGACAGCATTGTGAAAAGTCAGGTGGATGTGAAGACGCCTCAACACTCAGTTTCTGGTCGCAGCTACTTAGCCTCCACACCTGACAGCTCAAATGTAGCTGTGTTTGAGGTGAGGAAAACACCACGGGACATACAGTGCACTTCTTGATTCTGTTTTGACACTCATGCCTTTTGACACTTGTTTCTTTTACACCACAGGGAGACTGGGTTTGGTTGAAGAAATGTCCCACCGGAGCAGTGTCAGGTGTCAACAGCACCACTGAGATGATCTTTGTCAAGGTAAATGAAAGTCTGAAAGAAAGGGAAAGAATTATGGCAGAATTTTTGTGTTGCAATGTTTTTGTTTTAAACTTTGTCATGATCAAAGGCATTATAATCATGAGTACAACCGAATTCAACTGAAGCAACAAACCCTGTAAATTCAGTAGTGTGACACATTCATGTTATCGTACCAATAAAAGTGATATTCCAAACATAACTGTGATGTTGATATTGTTTCGTCTCAGGTCAGAGAAATGAGGCATGAGAACCTCAATCTGTTCCTGGGACTGTTCTTTGACTCTGGGATCTTTGGTATCGTGACTGAGCACTGCTCCAGGGGCAGCTTGGAGGATTTGCTCAGCAATGATGATGTGCGTCTCGACTGGATGTTTAAGTCTTCCTTGCTAATGGATCTGATCAGGGTAAGACAGATAATATGAATTACTCCTGTTTCGTTTCATACCTAATCACCTTTCATCATCAATGAAACATTATCCATCATCAGGGAATGAAGTACTTGCACCTTCGTGAGATCATCCACGGGCGACTGAAGTCCCGTAACTGTGTGGTTGATGGGCGCTTTGTGTTAAAAGTGACAGATTATGGCTTTAATGAAATCTTGACAGCTCAGAATATTGACATTGAGGAGGAAAAACCAGAGGGTAAGTAAAAAAATGAGAATGATCAATTTCTGAGTTTGCTTAATCGCATCAAATTATTTATTATTGTTTGTGCACGTCTTCTCATAATAAGACTTACTCTGGACGGCTCCGGAGTTGCTCCGAAACTCTAGTCGGAGGAAGAAAGGCTCTTTTGCTGGAGATGTCTACAGTTTCTCCATCATCACTCAAGAGATTGTCTCACGCTCTGCACCGTTTTGCATGCTGGACATGCCTCCTAAGGGTGGGTGTCATGATGCTACTAACCTTAAAAGGTAGCAAAATAAAAATACACTACTTCTTCTAGGAACCCAAAGCAAGAATGTGCTGCTCCATGTACAGATTAGAGGCAGTGGAATTTTACTAAATCTTTATCTTTGAATGCATTTTTTTAATTGTGTTTTGTGTTTAATTTTTATTATTATTATTATTGTGCATGTATTGACAGAGATTATCAGCAAGGTCAAAGAGCCTCCTCCTTTGTGTCGACCTATTGTGTCAGTGGAAGAAGCTCCATTGGATGTAATACAATTAATGAAGCAGTGCTGGAGTGAAGACGCAGCGAAGAGACCAACCTTTGAGGACGTATTCAAGCAGGTAAAAACACTGAAAAAATGCTGACTTGTATTTTTGTTACATAATGGTTGTTCCTGATTGCCTCCTTTTCTATTTTTACTGTAACAGTTCAAAGGCCTCACGAAGGGAAAAAAGACCAACATCATTGACTCTATGCTGCGCATGTTAGAGCAGTACTCCACCAACTTGGAAGACCTAATTAGAGAGAGGACAGAGGAGCTGGAGGTGGAAAGACAGAAGACAGACAAGCTTCTGTCTCAGATGTTGCCCAAGTGAGTGGATAAATCTTACATGCATCTTAAGCACAGCATCTTAAATGTACTCTTGTTGCTCTTGTTTCACTTTGCTATGCTCAGCACCCATGTGGATGTTGACAGAGCATCAAATTTGTCTAAACAAAACATTTTGATAAGATTTTACAAGTTATTCTGGTGATATTTTTCCACATCTAAAGATAAAGATGGATAAATAATAAGAAATTATTCAGCAATTTTTTTTCTATAAAATCTTTTTCTAGCTCTTTCATTTGTCACAGCCTGTGCCAATCACTGTTATTGTCGATTTAATAAGTGATTGGATCATTCATGTCAGAGCCCAGAAAACATATAATAGTGTCAGTATGTGTGAAAGGTATGCTAAGCAACCTCCCATTTGTTAAGTTTGTTGTGTTGTGCAACTGTTGTTTCAAAAGGAGCTCAATTTATCTTTGTATCAACAGGAAATACAGCTGAGCTCAAATTGCCACTGAAATGAGCTTAGTCGATCGTACAGAATCCAAGTTCTATTAAATAATATGAAATACGTCTGTAGTCGTTTAAAGATAAGACATGGCCACAGAAAAGTAAATTTCCTCTGTTAGACAGTATTTACACTTTCATTATGCATTCATGTGTGATGGTGGGTGGGTCACAAGATCTGACACACTATCATTCAAGCATTTCAACAGGATGGTACTTGCGTTGCAGCTTTAAAAGTTTATTTAAACTGAACTTTCCATAGGAAAATACACTTGCACAGTGAAGCAGTGCGCCCACAGTTTTAATTCATCAGTGCAAAACATCACACGCAAAATGAATGTGACTTAATACTTATAACATTTTCCTTTAGGTCTGTGGCCCAGTCTCTGAAAACAGGCAAGCCTGTGAAGCCGGAACATTTCACTGAGGTTACACTGTACTTTAGTGACATCGTTGGTTTCACCACCATCTCAGCTCTCAGTGATCCCATTGAGATAGTCGACTTACTAAATGATCTCTACTCACTCTTTGATGCTATCATTCCACAGCACGATGTCTACAAGGTGAGTGTTGAACAATTTGAAGTCCTTCTGCATATCTCTAGTTTCACTACTGTATAACTTCTGTATAACTATAGTCTGGAGTAACTGAACCTTTTTAAGTTCTTATATATAAATACAGTCAATTTATGTACATTTTTACTGACATAAGCAAATGACATCAAAGTTTGATGGATTTTACTTGCACTGTTAAATTGTAACATCAAAGATGAAGATGCACAGAATAGATTTCTGTGAAGAAAAGATGGGTCTTGCCTCATAAATCTGCGGCCAATTTATCTATGACTTCAGTTTCATATGCCCATCATTTATGAATAGAATTGCTTTAAAAGTCCAGTCCTGTTATTTACTTGTAAAGCACGCTGAAGGACCACAATTACTTTTTCTCCAGTGTGTTTGTTCAATTTTCCATTTCTCTGTTATTCAGGTGGAAACTATTGGAGATGCTTACATGGTAGCTTCGGGAGTTCCCAACAGGAATGGCAATCGTCATGCAGCAGAAATGGCCAACATGTCCCTTGACATTCTCCACTGCATCGGGACCTTCAAGACAAGACACATGCCTGACCTAAAAATCAGAATCCGTATGGGCTTGCACTCTGGTGAGTGGCACACATGTCTTTTATGCTCAGTGATAAATCCACCATTGTCATAATGAAATGTCTAAATGCTTCTTTGCTATCAGTAGTTTAATGTTCAAACACATGTATAGTGAGAAATATGGTGTGAACTGATCCCAAACTCAGAAAGAATCAAAGATAAAGTGTTTAAATGTTAGAATGCAAGCACCCAAGCTGCTAAGTCAACGAGTTATTTTTACCTCTTTTATCCTCGTCTGAAACTTATTCCTGGAACAGTGAAACACTATCCACTTACAGCACTGTCATCCAATTAACACGCCACACACTTTAGATTTCTACTTCTGTCCAATGAATTGCTTAATGTACTCACAGGTGGTAGTGTGCAGTTTTAATACCATGTACTGACAATAGCAAATGAAGAAAATGAATCTTTGTTAAAAACACCAAGAGAATATTAATCCACCAGAAAAAGCAGGAGTAAGTTTTGAAAACATTTTAAAATGTTAGACGTAGCAAAATTGCAAACAAAACAACTTGTGATTTATCAAGAAGAGATATTCTGCTTATTGCTGCTGAACATTGCGCTGGCATGTTGTAATTGCAGGCCCAGTGGTAGCAGGAGTAGTGGGCCTAACAATGCCACGGTACTGCCTGTTTGGAGACACTGTCAACACCTCATCTCGAATGGAGTCCACATCGTTGCGTAAGTGTTTGGGCATCATTATACGAGCTACATAAGATCTGTAATTTCTTTTCTGATTAAATAAAAGGTGGGGAGATATGGAAGGACAGTTTTAGTGCATGCAGCTTGACGTTAAATAGGGCTTTAAGAGTGCAGGACTCACTAATCCTTTAAGACTATAAGCAGAATTAAAGGCAAAGTTTAACTTTTGGAACAAATGTCCTCAAATGCCAAATTAGTCTTGGCTGTACTCTGCACACATCATAATCTAACTATAAATGTAAACATTAGGTAACAAGAACTCTACCAATTCTTGATATAAAAAGTCATCTCTAACAAAACATTTTTTTTTAAATTAAACTTTTCATATTAAAATAATCTGTTTTGGTTAAACATACTCTAAAATTATACCTCATTTGTGGCAAGGATGCTGTGCACCCTTTTTGTCAAGAGCATGACAGTCACAGGTAAACTACTGCCACCAGCTGGCTCTATGCCAGACAACAGTTTAGTTCATCAGCTGCAGCACACTTTTTTCAAACCTTCCGAGGCCAGTATTGATTTTGATGTTGACTTGGATGTTAAGTTATGTCTGTGTACCAAAATTAAGATTTTGCTGTATTTGCGTAGCTTACAGAATCCATGTCAACCAAAGTACAGTTAATCTCCTGAACAGCTTGAACCTGGGATACAAGCTACAAGTCAGAGGCTTGACAGAATTGAAGGTAAATGTAATATAGGCAAATGACAAAATTCAATTTGGTATGCATGGATAGTGTGCAAGCTCACTGCTGCGGCAAGGGCATTGTAACAAGCAAATACAAACTATCTATTTCTAGGGAAAAGGTATTGAGACCACCTATTGGTTGGTGGGAAAAGAAGATTTCAAGAAGCCCCTACCAGTTCCTCCAGACCTTGATGGGTAAGAAAAATTGTATTTAAATGTTTACAAATGCATAAACGTGATTTGTCTGATTCCAACTTTGAACTATAGTACTGTGGAGGTTTTTGAGGTAGCCTTTAATTCTTGTTTTTTTCCTTTGAAAGTGCAAAAACTTGCTTGTTTTTCTTTAAAGTGGTTAGCACAATAGTTTCCTCGGTCAATTTGCAAATTGGCTTCTCATCTTCACTTCAGTCTTCTACCTGATCATTTTCAGAGCTTTTTGTTAGTTTTGTCAATGTGACACAAATGTTTTTGGAAATGAATTTTGTCATGGAAACAAAATATAAATAAGTAATCAGTAATTCTTAGAGAAAGGTAACAAGAAGGAAAGGATGACAAAATGCTGAACTAGACAAGAACTGACTTAAAACAAGTAGCAGCAGGTATTGTAGAGCGATGAAATATTCTCCAGAGCTCAGACCTAAACGTCGTGTTGAAGCATATGGCATAATTTGGACAGAAAATGGAGCAATGAACATCCAAAGAACAACTCTGGAGTCTTTCTAGAAGCTTGAGGAGGTTTCCTAAAAACTAATTATAGAAATGACAAGTGTGCTTGTTGAAGAAGGTTGAGGGTGTGTTAAAAAATAAGGTAATATCAAATATTAACTTCAAAGTTTATTAGAATGTTTTTTTTTTCCTGGTATGACGCAAATCTTGTTATGTTTGCACGTGCTTTTACAATTCGCTTCTATTTAAAAAATTTTCTGATAGTATAAAGAAATAAGGGCTTTTAACAGTACTATATATTTAAATTGTATTATTCTGGATTACTGGATTAATTAAAACAGATAGACGTCATCAAACTGCACATTTAAAGCAGCTCAATGCCACTGAGTTGTACTTGGTCAAAGATACCTATGATTAAAAAAGAGTTGTCTTTTCTTTTTCAGCGGAAAGAATCATAATATTGGTATTGATGAGATACCTCCCGACAGAAGACAAAAATTCCTGGATCGACAAAAGAAGCAGAACTAGCCTGTGGTTTATCCTAATGGCCAAGAATCAGAAAATAATGTTTAATATGCGGACAGATGTGTGTGCCGTACAACTAAATGAAAAATGATGTGAAAAAATTCAAAGGAAATCCACAAACTGGAAAATCTGGAAATTCACATCACTTGATTTGTCTGAATAATTTCATAGATGAAAGTAATATTTATTGTCCATTATAGGTTTTTTTTTTTTTTTTTAAAAACTATTATTATCATTAGTGTTTAATCACAGCAGTGCCACGATAAGTTTCAACTCCTGGATGCAAAAATGGAACAGTAACAGGCAACTATGTATACTGTGTTTGCACGTTAGTTGTTTTTATGTCACAGTATCATGTGACATAAAAACATGATACTGTGCTTCATGTATTGTATGTATTTGTACAGATTTCTTTTGTCTGAGAACTTTGGGGGCGATATAAATGATATAAAAGTATAAATGCTTGACTTATGTTGGACTCATTCTGAAAGTTTTCACAACAATGCAGGTATTGCACATCAATATGTTTTTGTAGTACTTTAAGCTGGATGGTTAGTGGTTAGATCAGTCAGGATTTAGATGGTAAAATGGTTTAGGACAGCTCTGAATATGCATCAGTAGCAGCCATACTGTTCACAGAACAAATTATGTCTCATTATCAAATAGTATGTTGAAAATACAAACTGTTTATTAAAGTTAATTTTGTTTCTGAAAATGGTTTTGAAAACTAATGTCAAATACATTTCAACCACTCGGCCACAACATTTACAATACAGGATGGCTGTTTATCTTCTTGACTTATTGACTCATCAGCTCTATGCTTCTCAACCTAATAATGTCATAATACAATATATACTATGAATTCTAATGTGTGCACTGCTTTTAACAATTGCTTTTGGTATCCTCTACCAAATACAAGAAGATATATGCAAGCAAAGCTTAAATGACAACAACAGCAACGTTACGTCTCTATATGTATTCACTTATAGTGCATACAGCCTATTACCGAAACATGCTACATGCATGACTGAATCGACTGTGTTTAACACAGTCTCAGACCTTATTTGATGCAGTATGTTTGTTCTGCCCTGATGCACAAAACATCTAAGTCAACTGGCTGAAATGGCCATCTCCAATAATGCACTTCAGAAGATGAAGCCCTTTCATGTGTATTACCATCTTCTAGAGGGACATGCCTATCCGTTTCTGACTACTCCAACCACTAGTTTGTTTGGATTCTCTAGAGCTGCAAACAGTGGCTGTATCTGGAAGTCCTCTGAGATTAAATGCTCAGCTACCACGTGCACTCTCAGGGGATTCTAATAATTTTACAGGGCTAAAGTCCTTCGAGTCACTTCTCTTTGTCTTGGGAATTTGTTAACACTGTAAATATGTACATAGTTTGCTTCTGGCAAAGTTAGGGACATGAAATTGAGATGTCAACAAAACACATAAATTTTAATCACAGTGCTCTCAAAATGCAAGCAGCAATATTGTTGTGCTGCTAATTGTCTGCTTCAGGACTGATTTTGAAGTGACAACAGGCAGACGATGTCAGTGTGTGATTTCCCTCCGAAAACAAGCTGCAGACGTTTTCCTTTCTTGGCAGCTTGCTTCTGATCACTTTGAACCTACTCTGACTTGTTGCTGTAGTTCAGTGTGTAGACAAGAAAACTGGACATCTGATGACTTGATTATCAGGTTGCTTGTGGCATATTCTTTCACACTTTTTAAGTGTAGCACCACTGGCTTTTCAAGCATGATTAAACCCATGACAAAGAGGACATGCACAGTGCTGAATTAAGATGAGCAACACAGGAAAAGCAGTGTCCATGTTGGTCTCTTTGACGGGTATCTATCTGAAGGACAAAAAGAGTGCTTCTATTTTAAACGCAAGACCTAACTTTTCTAAATTTATCAATTTGCCAAACAAATAGGTCACATTATAAACTGACTGGACTGCAGTGTAAAGTTTGAAAGTGATCTGAGTTTGTTTCTGTGAATAAATTATTATTTTAGTGAAAATTGTGTGGTCTGGTTGTTTTATTGTCTACATGTTGGGGAAAATCTCCAAAACGCCTAAATGTACACTTTATTTGTAGTGTAATATTAGAGGTTGATTTATTAAGCACAAGATCAAAACAAGCCAGGAAATCAAACTGAAAACGACAAATAAGGAAGAATGAGGTTTTATCAGTTTTAGCTGTGAAATTTAAAAGAATTAAATGCCCTCACCTCATTACTTCCCTGTGATTTGGGCTGTTTAGGGCACTTTAAACTGCAGCGACTCTGCTTTATGCTGTAGTAGAACAATTTATCAAAATGAAGGAATTGTTGCATATAAAACACCTTCCCATACATTGCAAATTTGTGCATTTTGTTTTTTGCATCTATGCAGTCAAGCTGCATAGTGTGAGAGGAAAGGGGTGAAATGACTGAAGTGTTTTGATCTAAATAAGAATGAGACAAAATGTCTGCTCTGGTTGCAAAAACCATCTCTAAGGACCATGCCAGCTCAAAAGCACTTATTTCTGCTGCTAATGGATTACTATGAGAATAATTTGGTTACTTTGTAAGGGTGCCATTTCTAGTGCTTGGCCCAGTCATATCCTCAGATCCACCAGATTTAACAATCCAGGGTATCAATTACAACCTTCCTGAACTCTGATGATGTGGATTTTTATTGATTAGCAGTAAACACTTAGACAATCTATGCTGAGGATGTATGTGATGTGACATGATGTATGTAATTCTAAAAGTTTTCAGCTTGGGAACATTATTATTATTATTATTGTTATTATTATTACTATTATTAATAATAATATTATTATTATTATTATTATTAATAATAATAATAATGATAACTCCCTCAGTTGACCATTTGCTTCTCTATAAACTCAGAGGTTTTAAATAGCAAACTGAGGTCGTCTCAGTTTACTGCTGAATTAAGCCCCATGGGTTGAGTTCATTTGTCTTGCATATGAATATATTGAGCTGACTTTATGTTTTTTTTAAAAATTTCTTTTATCATCATTTCAACCTTATATTTCTTCTATATTATTTGGGAGATTAATGATGTTTGGCTGCCCAGATGGTTTTTGAACATTTCTACTATTATTTCCATTTAACTGAGCTGTAAATCAATTTGTTTATCAGCCTAATATCTATAAACCCATGTGACAGTTTCCTATTAAGTCAAATATTAGAAGTTGTTTTCGCCATATTGATGCTCTTATGCATCTCATAACTCTCCGACATTCGGTAGCCGGCTTTATTGGCCCCTTTTCTGCAGATAATTTTCAACCACACTCTGCAGCTGCTGTTCTGTTTCCAGAAAGGCAGACGTAAAAATGCTGAATTATACAAAATATAAATAAATAAAAGAAAAGAAAAAAACTGTCCGGTAGTCCACGTGATCATGGGAGAGTTCCCCGGTTGAACACAGCGTTCCCCTGCACACCTCACCAACCCTGAACCCCCCTCCTTGGATTTTAACTGACACACCGGCTTAGAGGTGCCAGTCTGCCAGGAGTCAGATCAAGTCCCCGGTAGTGAGGCCAGGCCTTACCGGAAACTGAAGGGGCCTTCTGTCAAAATAACACAAAGGTTTTTCCAGTCAGACTTCTGTAGAGAGAATAACAATAAACTGGACCTTCAAGACCTTCAAAACACTGTTAGGACAAAGAGGATCAGTTTTACTTGATAAGATCAGTTTGTGAGGAAAATTCCTCTGAAGAGAAAGAGTTACTTTCTTTCTTAATATTCTCTAAATCCTATGTCAGAATCTTTTGTCATATCTTTATTTTTTTCATTAAGCAACAGTGTCAAAATACAGTGATGCTGTATCATGTATATAATTTAATAAAACAAACAAAAGCATACAAATGGTTTGCCTTTCATTTTCATATGATGTCAAGCTCAAGCTTCTCATTTAATCAGTTTTAGTACCGTCAAACAGTCAAAAAAGATGCTGTTCCAGACGCACTGGCACTGACTCAACCCAAAAAAATGTTTCATTTGTCACACATAGAGACCCTCTGGATATACAGTCTACTATCCAATTTCTCTTAAATATAGTACAATCTTTAAGTTGAATGAGACTGTCTTGGGTTTTGCTTATGTTTTCAAGACACTTTTCTAGCATATCCTCTGGGATGTGTCCTCTAAAATCTTCTACCCATTTGGATTTATGCTTTATATTTATGTGTGATTCAATCACAAAAAACTATTTATGTTGTTTATTGCCATTGATACCTTACAAGTTAATCCAGACAGCCATTAACCATTGTTTGATGTAATTTTTGGTGTCCTGGCTTTTAATGGACTTGAATATAATTTATTTTAGTTTGTACATGATAAATCAATCAGCACGCAAATCCGTTAATTTATTATGCAACTCTTTATGGAGATATGTAAGCAGGTTGCATTATGTTATTGGTTTGCTTAAGGTGATACAGGCTTTTTATTTTGAAAAGCCTATTCCGGAAGTGAAGTCTTTATTCTACTGCACTTGACTCGGGTAGATCTGCACAGGCTATGGGCAACCTCAGACAGGTAGGGGAGACGTCCTCAAGCAACTGAATTGCACCGTGGTGGAACTTGAGGACTGGGTTGGGCTGCAGGACGAGCAGCGGTGGACGCTGTGCACGCACGGTGCGCGGATCCTCCTGCAGCTGCTGGACTCACAATATGATTCCAGATCCAAAACATGCTTTGACTGATTTCACCAGCCAGGAGCCCTCGCACACATGCTTGACACAACAGTGTCGAAACGGGGAGGACGAGGGATGTAGCTGCAATGGATAAATGAGGAGAGCACATGGGCTTCATTTTTTTCCCTTGAGATTGTTTCTCTATCGTAGGCTGTTTATTCCACTGCCTTGGAAATGGAGAACCAAGCAGCCGAGCCGCAGAACTACGAAGATGTCCAGAAAAGCGGCTATCTCCGCAAGCATAAATCAATGCACCGGAGATTCTTCGTGCTGAGGGCGGCCTCGGAGCATGGTCCTGCTCGACTTGAATATTACGAGAACGAGAAAAAATTCCGCAGCAAATCACCGGTGCCCAAAAAAGTCCTGAACCTCGAGACGTGCTTCAACATCAACAAGCGGGCAGATTCCAAAAACAAGCACATGATAGTCCTTTATACCCGCAGCGAGAGCTTTGCCATCGCTGCGGACAGCGAGGAGGTCCAAAATGAATGGTACCAAGCGATGCTGGACCTTCAGTGCAACTGTAAGAAATGAGAAGTGTGATGTGATTTTTCCCCCCTGTCTGTTTCTGCAGCAGGCCTATCCTGCCTTGGGCTGTTTGTTCTCATTACACTATTTTGCTCAGCCATTCCTGTTTGTTAAATGCACATCGCATTCTCGTTGTTTTTCAGTATAATTGCTACAGGTGTGGTTTATTTGTTCCAATCGAATAAATGTGCCGAAGTAACGCAGTTTGGACAGGTCCATTATTATTATTATTATTATTATTATTATTATTATTATTATTATTATTATTATTGTTATTATTATTATTCCTAATAATAATAACGGAGAGGCAGGTTCATCTGAGCAGGCGGGGTAGACCATAACGTTTATGGGCGGCATGTGCTGTGTGTTTGTGCAGCACAATCTCAAAAAGCCGTGTTTTTATTACGGTTAGAGCATGCTGATTATTTTTGAGTATGGGCAAAATGTAATTTGATGTATTTAAATGGCTCCCACACCCGTAATAATAGCAGATTGTCGCCTATTCTGTCTGAAATGCGGCGCATTTCACGCGATGGTGTGTTTTTGCATGTCGCAGTGGGCATATAGCAACCATCCGAGGGACGCATCATATAGTAGCAGCCTATCCGTGCACTCCGCTGCAGCTTGTGTTTTTGTTTTTCTGCACGGCTCCGACTGCCGTTCGCCTAACCTACATTTGTGATACACGGTGCTACTGGTTGGGAGGAGATGGCATCGTCAGTGCGTTCTCGCTGGAAATTGTGTTTCTGTTGGTTCTCCTCGTGTTTACGTTGTTATCCTCATGATGGAGCAAAGCACCGCCACCCACCCTCCTCCCTGTTATCCTTTGCATTTCAGTTAGTTGAGGCTGATGGGCTTGCCCAGCTCTAATGTGTTGTTGTGGAATCCTAAACAGAAGCGCATAAGAGTACAGACCCCCATTTTGTTCAGGATACAGCTCTGGAACAGCCACAGTAATAAGCTGTTCATAATTTAAATTAGTTATATTGTTTACCCCGAAATGGCATGGTTAAAGCAGTGCAGCGCGCATTTATAGTATAAGCCATAATGATATTCAGGACGGAGGCAGGAAATATTTGCTGCTGTTTGGTGATAATGATGAGTATGAAGCTGCAAATAAAACATCCACAATTATCTCCTGACACAGTTAAGCATGCTGGTTTTTAATGAATGTATTCTGTGTGACTTAACTATGAAAAAGAAATGAATTGGCTGCAACCTGACAGAAGCTGTAAAGATTCTTTCATGGCTATTATATAAAAACAGAGTCTTGCTTATCCAGCATGAAGTTAGCATTTAATCATAATCATTCTCGTTCTATTATTCTGTTGTTTTCTTAGGTAAAACTCCTGAAGACTATGGTAGCAGTGGAGAGTGCAGCTCTCCATCTCCTGTTCCAACCTTCAAGGAAGTTTGGCAAGTTAAGGTTTGGCCTAAAGGTCTTGGACACGCCAGGAACTTAGTGGGCATTTACCGGCTGTGCCTAACTGATAAGACAGTCAACTTCGTCAAACTCAACTCTGATGTGGCTGCTGTTGTGTTACAGCTGATGAATGTTCGCAGATGTGGTCATTCAGAGAATTTCTTCTTCATTGAGGTGGGACGCTCAGCAATTACTGGCCCTGGAGAGTTCTGGATGCAAGTGGATGACTCAGTGGTGGCTCAAAACATGCATGAGACCCTGCTGGAGGCCATGAAGGCCTTAAGTGAGGAATTCCGTCAGCGCAGTAAGTCTCAGTCTGTAGGAACATCGTGTGGTGGCGGCACTGCTTCAAATCCCATTAGTGTTCCAAGTCGGCGCCATCATCCAAATCTGCCACCAAGTCAGGTGGGCTTCTCCAGGCGGGCACGCACAGAGACCCCCGGAACAGGCGGTAGCAGTACAAGCAC
The DNA here is from genome assembly GCF_933228915.1 of Telmatherina bonti. Taxonomy (NCBI): domain Eukaryota; kingdom Metazoa; phylum Chordata; class Actinopteri; order Atheriniformes; family Telmatherinidae; genus Telmatherina; species Telmatherina bonti. The sequence continues at coordinate 24,973,151 of NC_136628.1, read as the reverse complement.
TTCACCTACATCACGTCATGGGTTCCCAAGGGCGCGAACGGCTAGCATCGGTGCAAGGTCGGAAGAGGGAGGAGCAAGTGCCAGAGGGACGTGGGCCAGCTCCAGCCCGAGTTTAAATGGATCCTGCTCAACCACGCCGACGCTGAGGCCCAAGCCCACGAGAGCCCCGACCCCTGCAAAGATTACCCTCAGCCTTGCACGTTACACACCAAACCCTGCTCCTTCCCCTGCTCCAAGTCTGTCCTCCAGTTCCGGTCATGGATCAGAGTGTGGCCTGGTGGGGGCCGCTGTAGGAGGCATGATGATCTGCTCCTATCCCCGGGTTTCTCAAAGAGTTTCTGTTTCAGGTTCACCGAGTGACTATGGATCCTCGGACGAGTATGGATCCAGTCCTGGTGAACACTCTCTGCTCATTCCCAGTCTATCTGGACATCACGCGCATGGAGAGGGCTCCTCCAGCTACATAGTGATGGGACAGAGAGAAGGTCTGCTTGGCTCACATCATCGCTCCAAAGGCAGGCGGATTCTGCGGCGCTCATCCAGTCGAGAGTCTGAAGCAGAACGCAGGCTGCTAAGTAAGAGGGCTTCCCTGCCTTTGGCGTCCCATGAACGGCTCACCCCCCACAGAAAAGATGAGGATGATGAGGATGATGAGGAGTATGCCATCATGTCACAGAAGACTAGCAAAGAGAGAGCTGATTTGCACCGTGGCTCGGGGAATCTGGCAGTTAGAGGTGGGCACCTTAATGTTGTAGGAGAGAATAGGTGTAGGGCTGACAAAAACAGAGGAGAAGAGGACACAGAAGCAGCCGTGGATAGTGGCTATATGTCCATGTTGCCTGGAGTGACGTCTCCTCCTGTTTCACTCTCTCTTTCAATAGGTATGCCAGATGCCAGTGCTAAACCTGGACCAGATGACGAGTATATGGCCATGACGCCCAACAACAGTGTGTCTCCCCCTCAGCACATCCGTCAGCCCAGCTCAGAGGGCTATATGGTCATGTCTCCCAATAGCAGCAGCTCCACAGACCTGCATGGACTCGGAATGTGGGACAGCAGGGTCGGCATGGAGAGCCGTGCTGCCAGTGACTACATGAATATCTCACCTGTCAGTTGCCGCTCTGCTTGCAGCACACCGCCTTCCCACCCCGAGCAGCACCAGCTGCAACCAAAAATGTTCAATTCCTACTTCTCCCTGCCACGAGCTTATCAGCATACTCTCTACTCTCGCTTTGAGGAGGACTTAAACAAAGGAGAGGGAAAGAAAGACATGAGTGGGCATGATAGTGCTGGAAGAGGAGGGGGAGTGGGGTACATCAAGAGAAACAAAATTGCAGTGGGCTCTGCAGGAGGCTGCCAACTCTCCATGTCTTCTTCTTCCTTCTCCTCCAGCTCTGCCAGCAGTGAAAGCCTCGAAGACAAGTCAATATCAGCAGGGAGGGGGTTAAGTTTATTAAGAACTGGAACAGAATACAAGAGTGCAGGGACAAGCACAAAAGAGGGGCGTCACCACCAAAAGCGTGCATCAAGTAGTAAGAGCCCAAAGCAGCAAAGAAAGGGTCGTCCCCTCAGCGTGTCTTCAGACATTGCTAAGGCAAACACTCTGCCGAGGGTTAAGGAGAATCTTCCACCATCAGTCTCTCAAAATGTTGGTGAGTATGTGAGTATTGTCTTTAAGGAAGTTAATAAATATGATAGAGGACAATGTGCGAGCTCTCAACATGGACAACCTGTAATTCATGGAACTCTGCGGCCTGTGAATCAACCACTTCTCTGTCACGATAGTCCTGCTAACCTTCCCCGCAGCTTCTCTGCACCGCTTTCTGCCTCTACTGAGTACGTCAGTATGGATTTAGGGAAATCCTCAACACCCCTGGCTCACGGTAGAGCAACATTCAGCACCCTACAGGGCCCACCAGCTGTTGCCCCCAAGGCCCGACATGAACATAGCACATCCTCTCCTCTGGGAGCAGAGAGTAATGCAGGGTATAGAGCAAAAACAAAGATGGCAGCAGTGCTATCAGATGTCGGCACACAGTTTATGGACAGAAAAGGTTCAGATCCCAGCATTTCAGCAAGGCCCACCAAACACTCTGGTCAACCGTTATCTATGGAGCAGGCAACAAGTTTGAGATTTCCCCCTGTCAAGTCCTACCAGTCACCTGATCGCAGCGGTAGAGTGGTCCGAGATGAGCAACAGGCGCACCTAAGTCACCGCTCAGAGACATTTAACTCATCCCCTTCTTTACCACGCCAAGCATCTTCTTCTACCTCCCTTTTCTCGGAGGACAGCCAGACAGCGAGCCACCGGCAGGGTTTGAACTGCTCTCTGTGGGACAGCGTCCAGGCAGCTGCTTCATCTGCCACGCCTCCACCACAAAGCTCCACCTCATCCAGTGAACAAGGCCTTAACTATATTGACCTGGACTTGGCCATAAAGGAGAGCCCTCAAGCTGGAGTGGAGCGCACCTCTCCCGCCTACAACACCGGAGGAAGTGCTATGGGTAGTAGCACTGGCTCAGGCATCAACACTTATGCCAGTATTGATTTCTGTAAGTCAGAGGAACTGAGAACGAACCAGAGCAGCAGAAAAGATGGTCAAGGTGAGTCCTGGGGGTCTTTAGACACAGCTCATCCAAAAAAAAAACAAAAAAAACTCATGTCTGTAATATTTTGATCCAAACACCTGGCTTTGGTATATTCTATCGGTTAAAGTTCTGATTCTTTTTTATACCTTAAAATCAGAGTTTGACAATCAATGTAAGCAGTATCTGCAGCCTTACTTGTTATTTAAAGACTACTAATAGTTTAGGAGATACTTCAAAATAAGTGAAAGGGCACACTATAACGTTTTTATTAATATATTTCTTAAAGAATTACAATTTTGACATGTTTGAATGATCTGTAGATTGTCACTGATACTGATACATATTCTGGCCTAAAGGTGGTGACCAGCACTTTGTTTCCAGTCTGTGGAAAACACAGTCTTGAAGTCTGTTTCCAGTCTGTGTCTGCAGAGTCTCTTATTATCATAAGTGGGTGTTCAGAGAGCAGAGCCAATTGATTTGTCTGCTGGTAAGGAGCTTATTCACATGAATGGAGGAAGAAGGGACAGAATGCGGGCCAGGTGTTGATATTTATGTGTGGGTGTACTCCGTTGGTTGCAGGGTGGCAGCTCTGAGGTTTCCCTCGCACTGCAGAGATGATGGCTCTTAAGTGGTTAATGTTCGTGATGGAATTTCATTTTTGATGAGTGCACTCTAAAAGGCATCAGAGACTACATGTCAAGAAGTAAATGCAGTGGGAGGCTTTATTTTTCATTTATTGAGTGACATAACATTTTAAATGTGTGTATTTAAGTATATTTGTCTAATTGCAGCAATATAGGAAAGTATAGCTGTGTGTTTCTCATTCATGGCAAAGAAAACAAGAGCCTGTTAATATACTGTTTAAACACTTTTTTTAAAATCATTTTTCACACTGCAATCGATGATAAATGATGCCTCTCCTTGTATAAGACCCAAGCTCAGTTGTTATGTTTTCATTAATTATAAGCCTGTTCGAACTAAATTCAACATGCATAGCCTGGTAGTGAAGCTGATCAGCAGAGTAAAACCTAAAATAAACACACTTGATCCTCAAATGTCCAATCGGCGCATAAATAATTTCCTGTTCTTATTAAGTTTTAATTGGAAGCTCAAGTTGAATGTATTACAAATTCATAATGGGGACAAGCTGTCTATTAGTTGTCTATATCATTAAAAGACTGTGTTGCCTCAACTGCTGTAGGTGTTCACTTTCAGGCTGAAATCAGTTAATCCATTTACTGTCAGAGCCAGTTGCAAAGTCCTATTCACTGATGTAACCTCATTCTTTTAAGTTGCATATTTGCTAATCCTCAGTTGTTAATATATATTTTTCAGTTCAGAGTACTTTTAGTCAGTTTTATAAATTTACTTGGGCAATAGTGGATAGACAGTAGACCAAAAAAACTAATCCGACAGCCTTTTAGAATTACTACTTTCATGACAAAATTAGTGTTGAATATATTTGTATTCATCATTGATAAAGGGACGTTGTTGTTGAGAAAGTGGCTCATACAAAGTAGAAACAATTTCTAGAAGTGATAAAGCTGACGCAGTGACATGAGATATTGACATCTGCAACAATAGCCATGAGACCAATCTGAAAATCCTTTCACAAAGATATTAAGCGTCATGTGATATTTACCCAAGCTGCCAGCAGGAGCTCGAGATTAAACAAAAGCAATATGCTTATGTGAATATATTATCTAGTCAGAACTGTTCTATCCTGTGTAATGTTCTCTGTGGAGAGACTTATATTAGATGAACTAGAAATTAGAACCTACACTTTGAACAAGATTTGTTTCAAAAAGAATTTTTTTATATTGCTATATATATATATATATATATATATATATATATATATATATATATATATATATATATATTAGGGCTGTGACTATATGCTTTTGTCCCGATTCAATTAGATTCAGACTTTTTGGGTGCCGATACGATTTAAATTGCGATTCTCACAATTCTTCGATATTGCTCATTTTTGTAGATTAAAAGCAAAAAAAAAGTATAAAACTTATTATTTTTGCTTGTTATTTTTCTTCATTTCTATTGGGAAAAACAACACAGTAGTCAGACCATCATTCTGCTGTTATAATGCCCAAGATGACAAGTTAAAAGATCAATAAAAATAATAAAAATGACCAAAAAATGTTTTAAAAAAAAAAATTATGTATATCTATTAGGAAAAAAATCGATTTTTTTTTTTACCAAATCTATTTTAAGATTTGTGAAGCAAAAAAATTTAGATTTTCGATTTTTCGATTCGATTTTCCCACCCCTAATAT
>NC_136628.1:24841200-24966200 GCF_933228915.1 Telmatherina bonti | reverse complement strand
GTCATTACTGATTAAGCTGGAACAAAAACAGCCTCAACAATGTAGAAATTTAAAAGTGTTCATAAAAGCGGCCTGATTAATAAAACTTTCAGCTCAATGCCAAATTGTCATTCCATAAGGACAACAATTAGCTCATTTCTATGTAAATGTCTTTACTACGATGTGCTAAAGGGGCTGAATAATAAACATGCTGCTGAGGGAAACAGAAAAACTTTTCATATGCTGTTCCAGCTGTTCTTGATATTCAGAGATCTGCAGAATTAAATGAGCAAATCAAGTACATGCTTTACAGCGTTGAATGGATTGAGTGCTGCCCCCCTCCCCCCAACCCCCACTCCCCAACCCACACACACACCTCCAGATTCCACTTAATAGCAGTGTTTCAGATGAAGCTGACACATGACTGTCAAATTGATTACGTGATGCCTGAGTCATGTAGCCAAGAGTGTTAGGAGACTGTATAGAAAGAGTGCCCAAAGAGCACAGCTATCAAAATGACAACCATCTTTATAACTAATGTATAGAAGAAAAGAAATTAATCAGTCTCTCGTGAGAAGAATAAATCTAGGATGGGTGAAAAGTTCATCTAACGTCTGTTAATACAGAGAGACAAATAGGATGTAGACAGTATCTAACATGCACTGTATATTTTTAACATTATGTTGAACCAATGCCAAAAAAAAAAAAAAAAAGAATCTGCATCATCAACCATTTCCTTTGAAGCAAAGCATAGCACAAATCACTTATGGAAAAGTGTAAGTACTTCTTTGGCAACTGAGTTTTTCTATTACAACTGTATATTACACTATGGTATATACTATAGTAATGCAAGTAGAATGACAAAAACTATAGTACATACAGTAGTTAGTTTTCCTCATTTGCATAACACAATTAATATAAACTGACACATTATAATGGTATATAAAATATACAGTATACATATGATGATTAATATTATATAGCCTAGATATCTATATAATCTTTTATAAAGTGCCTCATTTTTGATTGTAGCTGATTTTCTGATCTTAAAATGGGTTGTGAAACTGAGGTGGAAGGGGGGGGGGGGGTTCTCTCCTGAGTCAAAATGTGTGCAGATGTGGAACCGCAGAGGACAGACCAGAAACTTAATGTTGCTGCCATTCAACTGTAATCAGAATGCCTTACTGTGTTTATCAGAAACATGAAAGCAATCTCCATTGTTTTGTTTTTCTTTTGCAGTGCCTAACTCTTCAGCCACAGTGTATGCACACACAGCTTTGCCTATTTAGTTGCTGTGGTTTAGCTGTATAATTAAAAGAACAGAAACAAAACAGAACAAAACAAGAAAATCTCTTCGTTTTGAGGTTTCACACCATTAGGATGTATCTGGCCCTGCGATCCATTTGTACTTAACTCTCATCCGCCACCACACAGCTCCATGTTGACCATGACTGACAGTGAATTGTGTGAGGCAGATGCAACAGATGGCTCTAATAGATTCTACATTGTGGAGGTTTAAATGTCAAATCTTAACTGTGTTTTATCTGTCCTAACTTCCCCAGTTTATTGAGCAAGAAGACATTACCAAATGTCCTGTATATAAAATGACTAATCTAAGCATTGGAATTAATTTACTTTGGGTTTGAAGAACATTTTGAACCGAGTTGTAAAAGGAGTCGTGACAGCTGGTTGACAGCTCATCTGAGCTAAGTCTGTACAAGCATGTCCATGTTTTACTCTGAAATTTGGTTCAGTTTTAGTACTCTGATTCTGGTTCAGTTACCTGGCAGTGGTTCATAGCACCACTTTCTCCCTATACTCAGACATTGGACTTGGAAGTAGGTCGTAGCACCCATTATCTCTCGATTTGTTCCAATTTAAAGCATTCTATTGCTAACATGCAATTCAAGGTGGGAATCAATCATTGATCTGATTTTGGCCCAGACAAAAAAAATTAGTTCAAACTGAACTGGACTTAAATGCTTTTGTGATGGTTGTGTGACGACTGTTGCCAGAGCCTTTGATAGGGAGATTATGGTTGCAGTTATGTGTAAAAAAAGAAAAAAAAAAGGGTAACTAAAACTAACTTTTTCTTCTGTAAATCAGGTTTAAATGTCAAAACTCCATGAGTCCAGGGCTCTGGCTGTGTGTATACAGGGTACAAACAAAAAAGGCTTCTGACATTGGTAGCTTTTCCCACATTTAGGTTTAATTTTTGATTTTTCACAACGTTCGGGCTCACTTACTGAATCATTGTGACCCTGCTGTTTAAGTGCACTTGCATGCTATTATGCATCAAAATAAATGTGCATCTTAAAATACCCAGACACTTTACTTCTCTGACATGTGGAGCAGAAGTTTCTTCCAGGCCTGAAGGGACACAGTTGTGCCTGGTTGTGACTTCTGGTGTTTGGTTACTAATCAGTTATGATTCAATTATTATCTTAATGCAGACTTGACCTGAAAACTTCCACTTTACAGTTAAAGTTGGGGTGTGTGCAACACATTGCCAAATTTCTTCTGAAAGGAGCATGCATCTGGTGCCAAAGTTTTATTTTGTGGTGATAGTTTCTAAGCTTCACACTTGACATCTTTGTGTTTAAGGCCTTTGTTGCCAAGTTAATACAATTTTAATCTAAACTATTTTTTTCTCTGGTTTTTCAGGCATTTGCCTCTGTCTAGTCTTTTCATTAAAATGAAGGACATTAACTGAACATAACCTCCTACTTTTAACGCTTTGTGCTCAGCACTAACCTCAATAAACCCATAAAAAAATCATAGACTTTTATAAGTTTATCTAGTTGAAGTAGTCTTTTTATAATCTCTTTGTTATTTCTACAGTGCCACTCTTCTAATTGGGGATTACTGCAATTCTCTGACTGTACCTCATAATCTCAAATCCGAGCAGACGCAACAGTTGGCGTTACTGTAAAGCCCTTTGGAGAGTCTGGAAATGACTCAGGAGGGGCACACAAAAGCATTGGATGTGGGTAAATATCATGTACAACACTGTGTAGCCAGGACTGCTTTAATGGCAACATGCTCTTTGCTGTTTATCAGCCCTCATCCAGTGATTGTACAAAATGCTTCTCATCCACTGATCATCAGGACTCTGCTGAGTGTTTTTGGTTTGGCAGAAGGTTGAGACATGTTATGTCTCTTCAGAATATTTTATAACAGCACGTTGTTTAAATTGTGCAGCAGACTTTAAGTGTGGGAAATGATACTGTATGTACAATCAAGATAGCGATTAGAATTACAATGGGGAGAGCATCATATGTATTTTAAAGCTGATGATACTACTTTGATAATGATGTAATTGTACAAATCTGAACAGGAACTATAGGTATGTAAAGTTTACTGTGTATAGAGGAGTTTGCTCCAGGGGAGGGGCAGGCATGGGGATTATTCTCTTCATGGCAAAGTTGTTAAAAACGGAATATTGATGATTCTTGTCTGTGATGTAGACAGCGTCAATGTTTTCTTTTCCTTTTTCTTTTGATAAAAGGCGAAGTGATACAAAAAATGCTCACCTGTGTCTTTTATTGACTGTGTATTTATTTTTAAAAGTTTAAATTGTTACCAAGGTGTTGTCAGATGAGGCTATACTGCTGTGAGGTAAGCCATCACAGGTCAGACTTCTAAAGGATAAGCTTGTGGACAGGGGGAACCTTGATTTAATCCCTGGCCACTCTTTAAACAGATGGTATTTTGGGCAGTATTTCAGTTCAAATGTGAATAACAACAGAGTGACCCTATTTTTCTTCAGTTTTCTGCCTTTTATTATTTCTTCTTAATTCTGTCACCTGTGTATAAAGAAAATTGCAGGGAAGAAAACTACAGTGTTCTTCAAAATTACATATTTTCATAATACAGCTATCCGCAGTCCACTGAGTTTTTTTTTTTACTACTTTTTTACTACTACTTACTACTGTTAATGCTTACATCTGGATTTCTTCCAGAAAATAAAAAATAAAAACATATGTCAGAAAATTTAATAATCTAGTAAACAGTTACAAAAACATGACAAAAACATTCGCTGATAATTGCAACAAAAGCACAAACCATTTTCTGAAAAATCTAAAAGCCAAAACCAAAACAAATGACAAAAATAAACAGTATTTCCTTAGTTGCTATGGTTAGTAATTGCAGTTGGATACAAAAAAAAGTTCCATCCCAACCCTCTGAAATAAAAACTTTCCAGTTCTTTTGAAACCAGTGAGGACCTCTTTTAATACTTTACCTCTTTTCCCCTAATTTAACTTCAATATTTCTTATAAGGTAACATTTAAATCCAAGACAACTTCATGTCAAAGAGTAAGATTAGCATTTGACTTTAACAGTAAAATAAAAGGCTCTTTCAACATTGACTAAATAAACTATTAAATATTAGATTATTTGAAATAAAGAGATTAATTTTGTTTTGAATAAATAGTCTTAAATCTTGGTGTCTTACCTCCAGTAGGCATACTACATAAATAAAGAAGCAGTTCGATCTGATAATTAAAAGAAAAGATCATCTATAAACAAAAAAAAAAAAAAATGAAATTGGGAAAAAACTATTTGTTGACTTTCAAAGTAGAGTTATAAAATATATATAATGCCTGAAAACTCAGGAATCTTGTCAATTTGGGAACGTTTAAACTGTTTCAACAGATCCGTATAAGATTATTGACCTTATAACAAAGTATTTTATTAGTGAATTATGGTATTCAGCAGAGCTTATTAATATATATCTAAAAGTAGTTTTTGTTGCAGCAGTTTTGTGCAAAAAATTGATCAAATGACTTCACCAAGTTCTTTGCTGGGTTGAAAAGTTTTTGCGCTGTTCTGCTCAGGTAAAGGATCGCAGTGTTCTTTCAGACAACCTGAATGATACATCTTATAAAATATGCACAAAGCCATTTCATAAGCTAGGAGCACATTTTTCCAAGCTCTGAAACAGGACAGAACATTCTGAGAAGCTATTTGTTCAGACTGAAGTATTTGTGCCGGATTTTATTTATTTATTCATTTATTGATTTATTTATGTGAATAACAAAAATGAATGAGTTTACCCTATTTCTTTGAAATGTATTGTTAAAGAAGAATTACATAGTCCTCTCCTTATTCAATAATTGTGAAAAAACAGATCTGGTAGATGATGGAAACTTAAATGAGGACTCAGTCATACACAGTGCTGTAATGTCGCAATAAGTTGAATGATCTGATCTTATCTGTTCATCTGTTGCATTCCCTATGTTGTGACTTCTAGGATTGAGGTCTACAGTTTTAGAAAGCGTCGCAGGGGGGCGCTATAACACTGTGCGCGTTCATGAAAGCATCATCAAAGAAAGGTGAACCGGAAGCTTTACGGTTCGGGTCACGGCATGCTGTCAAATAGCATGGATCTTAAGTGAAGATGATCACTTCGTTGAAATATGTTTGCTATTTTATCTCAACGAAATATATTACTTTATTAAATAAAACTGATAAAATGCGCAATTAGTGTGCATATGTTTTAACTATCACACAGTTTGATTATGCTAAGGCAAATTCTAAATATTTTTCCAATACGTCAATATTTCTCCTTATCTCGTGCGAAATGCAACGTATCGTAAAGCAGTGCTAGGTTTGGTTGCTGAAATTTTGAACCGAGTAATCCTTCTTCAATTTTACTACTTCTGAGTGTCACGAAACAACCTCTATGCTCTCCTCCTCCACTCCGTTTGCCATCCCTGATGGCCGATTCATTCACTGAACACAGTCAGACCAAAAGGCCAGATTTTGGACATGAGATAACACTTAACTATGCATGCTTGTACAGACGGCATTAGCTAGCATGCTTTCGGTCGTGGACGATGTTTACGTCGGTCTGCAGTTCACAGGGTCAATATCACTCTTAATGTTTGACACAGTTTTTAACATTGATGCCTGAATCAAACTCGTCGCTGTCGCGTGAGGTTTGTATGCTGCAACGATTACTATCTGCATTTCTTTAGCGGACAAAGTTGCCATTTTAGTTGTCGGTATAAAAAAAAACAAAAACAAAAAAAAAACCTGCACATTTCTATCATGTTCGACCATTGGTTTGATTAAGAGTACCAACGTAAGTTAACTTTGAAAATGGACATTTTTTATGCTGACTTGCTTGATATTTGGCTCATAAACACTGAGGCCCGCGCGTGCCCTTCAGCCCATTCGCTTTTAACACGTTTTAATTGCTGTGTAGGAAACTACTGCTGTGTTTTGTCGCCCTCTAGTGGAAACTGGTAACTCAAAAGGGCATAAGTCCCAACATTTCTTATTTCTTGTTTATAGTTTTGTTTATTTGAATTAAAATTATTTATACAACATCAGAGATGTTCCATGAGTTCTCTGAGTTTTTTTTTTTTTTTTAGTTTGTTTGTTTTTTGTTTTTTTTAAAAAAATTGTTCTTGCTTTGTTTTGGGTCTTTTTGGAGAGGGGATAATGATTTTATTACAGCTCTTTTGTTTGTTTGTTTGTTTGAAGCAGATAGCTGAGTAGAAGGAGAAACCCCCTCTGACAACAATGGCTCCACACCCAGTGGTCCAAGCTATCATTGATCTGTCTGCAGGAGCCATAGGTAATTAAAAATCTGTAGGTACAGTCTGAATAGTAAAAAGTTGAAGAAAATTAATAGAACTGTTTTTATGGAAAAGAATCTCTTGAAAGAATAATGAAGTTAAGGAAAGTCTGTGGGAGACATTTGTAAGAACCTATGAGACAACTAAAGTGCATTAAGTAGCTGACACTGTAAATGTTTATTAAATTTTCAACCTAGTGTGTTTTAAACACTGTTCAATGCAATCTTAGGTTGTCACAAAGGGGCTACATCATATATATCAGAATAAGACTAATAATGATATAGGAAATTACATCATTATCAAGATAATTAAAAAAGGGAAAGCAAAAAGCACAAGTAACACAGATATTATTGTCATAGTTTGAATTCCAGCAATTCTCAATGTTATCTTTTTAGGGGGAGCTGCATGTGTATTCAGCGGACAACCACTGGACACTGCAAAGGTCAAGATGCAGACTTTTCCTACGCTGTACCGGGGGTTTATCCACTGCGTTGTGTCCACCTACAGACAAGTGGGGCTGCGTGGTCTCTACCAAGGCACCACTCCAGCACTGATGGCCAATATTGCAGAGAACTCTGTTCTGTTCATGAGCTACGGTTTCTGCCAGCAAGTCATCCGCTTCACAGCAGGGTTGCACAGTGAAGCCGTGCTGAGGTAGGAGGATATGTATCAGGCTGACTTTCTTGTTAATGCAGCCCTCATAAAATACTTCATGAAATGTAGCTTCCCACTTGGCTGTCCCTCCCTTGTTTCACAGTGATGTACAGAAAGCCTGCGCTGGCTCAGTTGCTTCCATCTTCTCCTCTCTGGTCCTTTGCCCAACTGAGCTTGTCAAATGTCGACTGCAAGCTATGTATGAAATGGAGGCATCAGGCAAGATTTCTAAGAGCCAGAAGTAAGTGGAGTGTGAATATAAACAGCTTTTGGGGGAGTGTCATTTGCTCATCTGCTGCACTATTTCTCCAGTTTTCTGTTTGTATATTGTCTTACATCAAATATATAAAACCACTTATTCAGATTGTCAGCCAAAATTAGGGGTAGGCAGTTTTGGTCATCAAGAGTCACAGGGCTGCAAGTTTTAGATCATTTTGCTTTTTCAAGACACCTTTTTCCAATAGGTGACTAATAGAGTAATTTCATAAGCTGTTGGATGGATTTGGATATGAATCAGGTGTTTTAGGACACATTCACATCAGCCTTCTTGATTTGAATCCTAGTCTGTCATGCACCCTTAGAGCAAAGAAACGTACAAAAGTGGCAGGACTGCAGCTCTTTTCGACCAAACTTGCGTACCCCTGTTTATAATAGATTTTTATTTACTTGTCCAAATCATTCAGGTAGATTTTAGATGCTTTATAAATAAAAAAAGAATTTAGATTTTTTTTTATGCAATCCTAACAGATTTCTACATTTTGGTCTCAGTTCAGATATTTTGAAAACTCAGAACAGATTTCACGTGTTTTTTTTTTCTTCTTAAATGTGCACATGCTGGTCTGGTGTCTGTGTGTCTGACCATCCACTCTGCTGTGTGTGAAGCACTGTGTGGTCGGTGACAAAATCCATTATAAGGAACGAGGGACCTTTGGGCTTCTTCCAGGGCCTGACTACCACCATAGCCAGAGAGGTGCCCGGGTACTTCTGTTTCTTTGGTGCTTACGAACTCTGTCGCACTGCCTTCGCGGACTACATGAAATGTGGCAAGGATGACATAGGTATGACCAGAGTGGTCTGTCTGAGCTATAACATACATGTCCATAAATTATGTCTTCATAACCTTTTAAATAAATGAGGTAAAAGATTATTTGATAGAAGGATTTTTACATGAATAGAGCTTCAGAACTTTGCTTTGAAATTTGCACTGATTTAACTAGTTTTTATTGTTACATATGTTGGACTTTGTTTTGTTTTCTGAATCATATATAGTCATTAAAAAGTGTGCCGGATGGAACAAAAATAAATTCTTAACTAGATAAATAAAACTACAGATAAACAACAGCACATAACAAACATATCAGTGTCGTTATTAACAGAAATTAGGTTAAAAACTCAGAAGCAGTGTGTTAACAACAATTGCTATTAAAACACACTATTGATTAATTGATCATCACTAAGTGTAAGTGTGGAATATTCAGGTTTATTGTAATACAGTGTCAAGGAGATAAGGACATTGGCGATGATTTTAGAACAGAAAATGTTACTGCACCATGGTCAGACCTGTCAGAGTCTTCAGGCCTCACATGGTAAAGTTCTTGACAGGATGCTTAGAAAAGGACAAGTATGGTTGTCAGGAACATTTGCCAGAAGAACAAGGCAGCAAAGCTTATGTTCACAAGTAATAATCTAAACAAACATCTGGACTTCTGGATAATGTCCTTTGGACAGATGATGCCAAATTGGAGACGTCTGGTTATAATGTACAACACTGTTTGGTAAAGGCCAAATGCAGCATAAACCTCATACCAGCTGTCAAGCACTCTGGTGGAGACGTGATCAATTTTAACAAATCAAACACATTTTTGTTCATAAATTCCTATGTATGCCAAAGAATTTTAGTGTCAGACATGAGGCTACCTGTCTTGCATTTAAAGTTGAGCTAATACTGCCATGCAACATAATCTCAAACGCAGCAGTAAACGTAGAATATAATGGATGAAAAAGGAAAAAACATCAATGTTGCAGTGACCCAGAAAACCTTACAGTAGAAAGTTTAGAGAGTTGTGCATCAGCAAAATAAACTTAAACAAAATAAACTCCTGCATTTTCACTTTGTTTTAGCTGAATAATCAGTCCTGTGATATGTCATGTATTTACCTCATTTTGAGACCTGATGGGGACATGATATTTATTTTTTATTATGTTTGATATGAAAAATATTAGAAGCCAAAGAGTGTATGTTCCTTTTTTATGTGTGTGTATCTCAGTCTTTATTGTCACTGATTAAACATGGAGTGAGACGTTGTTTCCGTATGTTTCTGGTTGCTGTGTACTGAAGGTGTGGCTCCGATCGTGTTCAGCGGCGGTTTCGGAGGGGCGTGTCTGTGGCTGGTGGTCTATCCCATGGACTGTGTCAAATCTCGGATCCAGGTCATGTCGATGACGGGCAAACAGGCAGGGTTTTTCAAAACCTTTATGACTATCGCTCGCGCTGAAGGTAAGAAGGTGCCCGGGAGGGAGTTTCCTAGGGTAAATGTCCAATGACCAATCAGACTGTAAGTCTGTCGGTTTGCCATGCTTAGGTGTGAGGGCGCTCTACTCTGGTCTCACCCCCACTATGGTCCGCACCTTCCCAGCTAACGGAGCTCTGTTCCTGGGTTACGAGGCCAGCCGGAAGTTCATGATGAAGCAGTTTGACAGCTGAATGAACGTAGATGAAGAAGTGGTGAACTGGAGGTGACGCAACAATGTGACGGATCTGGTTCCTGCTAAAACTGCCACACTTCCCTTTTAAAACTACAGAACAAAACAACTACAGTCGTTTCATAGTGTTTACATACATTTAAATCCTGATGCTAATTATATTGTTAGTTCTTGTTTTTAACACTCCAGAAGTGCAATTCAACTTACAGTATGTGACAAGGGGGGGGGGGGGGGTTATGAAAAAGTTTTAACACTCCTGTCTGTTATTTTATATCTACCTCAGCAAAGTAGTGTTTGCCAAACCAGGAGGCATACACATAAGACGAAACACTCTGCTGGTTAGTGAGGTAATATTTAACACACAAACAATTAAACCAGAATTGTAAACTTATTGCGTGAAGATTTTATAGAGAACAAATATAAAGTGTCATACTTAACTCCTAAAAGTTGCCTAACATGTTGTGATTATGTGAATTATTTGCAGCTGTACATGAGTTCAAGTTGTTCATTATATCACAGTTTTGGATAAGCTGAGTGAGGATTTTTTGCCTCTTAAAATGCTAAAAACCCACTTTTCACATTCAGCAGCTATAAGATTCCGACTGTCTGACCGAAGTCTTACAGGTTGTAAAGAAAAGTCAAGCACAGCCAGCAATTGTCAAATTTTGAGTCAGATCTTTCTTAAGGTTGTTTTTTCTGCTGCCACATCATATACCACTCCTGGTCTTATTCCCTGCTTCTCTGGGACCCAGCATTTTGCCTTTTGAATCTTTATTCCTTTCTCTTCTTTCTTGTGTAACCATTCATGTACATGAACAAATCAATAAACATCCGTTGCCTACCCGTGTGCCACTTTTACCCTGCAGATCTTGGTTGTTTTTTTTCTATGAATGTTCATTTGGAAATCAAAATATTTAGTAACTCTCATTAAATTATTAATACATTTATGTATTTTTTTTCAACAATTGCAAGGAGGTAATATAGATCAATACTAATATTCATTGTAGTAATATCAGCTACATTCAAGATATCAATGAAAGTCTTGCATATGTCCTGTTTTTAATTTTTCTTTGGAGGCAATCACTTTATTATATACACAAAGATTTAAAAGATGAAAAGTTTTTATTCAGTTATAACAAAAAAGCTCAAAGATACATCATTCTTTTCCCTTAAGCGTTATAAAGATTATTAGTTATGTGTCTGCAAAGTGAAGTCCACGCTGAAGAGAATAGTTCACAATATGAGACTGCTCTGGAACCGTCTGGCTTTTCCTAATTTTCACACTGCACAAGTCTGCATCAGTATAAAGTATTGTTGGATAATATCCATGTTAAAAGTTATTTTGCACAGTTAGAGATTGATAACCAGCTGCCTGGCAGGGAACTGATTACTCTTAGCAATCGAGTGAATTGTACCTATAAGCTGAAGAGTGTTTTAGTGGCTTCACACAAGCTACATGTGTGCGTTGAATGTGTATATGACATGATGATGCCTTCAGTAAAGTTTGCAAAGTTCTGTAAAAGCATAATTTGAAATCAGCAGGATGCAACTGCAGGGACTGAAAGACATTTTTCATCACAGGTAAGCTGTGTATTTCATGTTTTTACATTCCTACATAAAGTGTGGTTAACGGTGTAACTGTAAAGGCCAGCTTGACAAATTTAGGTGCGTTTTTAGCTGAAAACCACTTCCATGAAGTTTTTCTCACTTGTGAAATGATTGTACTACACAAACTGTTTGCTGCACATGCAACATGTAATCAGGTGACATGGAGATCCAGTTAATGATAACTACACACACACAACTTGTGTATCACACAGCTGAGGTGAAGCGTTTAAGAACCAAGATGCAAAAAAAATAATTATTTCAGGTCAAGACCTAATGTAAAAATGTAAGATATACAGATAGCATGATAAGAATAATAATAAAAAGCACATTTAAACCTATATTTTACCATAATTCAGGCCCCTTAAATTGACTGCAGCAGGAGAACTGAATACAAAGATAATTTGGTAAAAAAAAAAAAACTTTCAAAATTGAAATTGTGCAGATGTCTTCCAGCAGGCAGCACCAGTCAGCTGTCGGGATCTCACAGTGGCTGGAAAAAAAAAGACAAGAAAATCAGAGAAGGAATGTATAATAAGGATACACTCCTAACTAATCTGACAAGTGTGATCTTCTCGATACCCCTTTGTCGATGCAGGTTCCACACAGACAGCCAAAGAGCCCGTTAATCATCTGAGTAGCACAAAGAATCAGCTGCAGGCAACTTGTGACCAGCAGGGTGCTGAACAGTCCAATATGAAACTGCACGATGTTCTCAGGTGCTGTGCACCTCCACCACATAGAGCTGTCTGTCAGGTAGCTCTTTTCACTGTCAAGAACAGGAGATTCATGAACAACCCCAAAAAATTGTCAACTTATCGATAAGTTACTCCTGTTCTTCACCTGTCTTTGAAAGGCGTTGTCCAAAGTAATACAACTTTACACAGGGGCCCATTGTTTAAACCAAGTACTGCCACAATGAAGCTGTACAGAGCGCCGGCCACACCCACTGCAGCAAACGCAATTGACAAGAACATCTGCAGAGATCATCAAAGAGTCAGAAATATTTCAGTTAAAGTTTACAGATATATTTAGAACTGAAGCTCTGAAGTGTTTCAGGATGAGAAGGCGGTCTGTTGTACACTTAGATTTGTTTCATTCTTCACATTCCTTACAATTTCTCCCCTCTTTCCATCCTACGAACATGACAAACTACATACCAAACCAAACTGTTAGAAATGGGCTTGTTTGACTGTGGGCTACATTTTCCAGGTTTACGCTTCACAAATTTATTTGTATCTTCATGTTACTTAAAATGATGAAAATACTTATTTTATTGAGCATGTGTATTTAACTTCTTAGTCTTCTTTTTTATACTCACAATGAAATATTGAATATGAGAGACATTTATCATCTAGTTAAAACAACAAATAAGAGATGTTCCAGTCATTTTATAATTCATTACGACATATTCAAGTAAATGTTGTGTAATAGTTTAGATGTGACATCCAGTATGTTCTTCCTTTTTTAATTGAGTAACCATGGAAAGAGTGTAACACTTTGCTCAAAACAGTTCAATTATAGAACAACCACTTTTAACTGTCAGTCAATAATTTAATGTGTTTTCAACTTTGATCACTTCCTGCTACAAACGTTTCCTACAGTTTGTGATGTGTTATTTGGTCAAGCCTTTTTTTTCTTTATCAGTTGGCTAGTTTAGATCTACATACTTAGTGTGTTTGCACACAGGTCACACACTTTGATGAGTTAATCATTTGCATGGAACCCAACTCTTACCAAATGAGCACTGAAACATCTTCATGTGCTTGCAACTGACTCACCCCACAGCGATTTCCACAGCAACCCTGTTTCCCAGTCAGATGAATGTGAAGCGCCGGGATCAGTACCTGTGACAGGACACTTGAATGTCAGTATTCATTTCAGTCTGCAACTTTCCTTTTTTGAATCATCTTAAATGCACAAAACTCTCTGAATATTTAAAGACATTTTGGGACACATTATAAAGTCCAGCTTTTGCTCAGACTTCATTCAGTCAGACATAAGTTTGTCTCATGACAGGATCAGTTATCAAAAATTAGATTGTAAAACACAACAGAAGTACAGAGAGAAAAAATCGACCTCTGCATGCAGAGAACAGTGCAAAGACAGTATTTATTCCCAAGTTCACATGTCACCCCTCTGTAACAGACTGGAAAGAAGAACACTCACCATTACGCCCCCTCCGATGAGCCCACCCATGTATTTCACCTCTTCTGTGATATGTCCATCTTTGGCATACTTTACATCTCCAGCAGGAAAAAACAGCACAATATTACAAATTATGGATATGACCGCCAGTGGATATAAAGTAACGGCAATGCAGCGGGCACATTTTCCAGTACACATGTTGACTAGCTGCTGTAAAACTTCTTGCTATGTTAAGGTTTAGCCCAAGTAGTTCCTGTTCTCACAGAGAGACTCTCCTTGAAACTGACCAAAATAGATACACAGACTTGTAATGAGGAGTGAGAATGTTAGGGGGTGGGAAGCTTAACGACAAGCAGATAACATGAACAAACAACCTGGGATAGGCTGCAGAAGTATATGTGACTCACTACATGGTTTCATGGAGATACAATGGTTGATTTGTTACTGGACATAGACATGCACTTTCTTTATTTCTCCAGTCTTTCTCTCTCTTTTTTATTGGATAGGAATGTGACTGAATGTGGGTAATCAGTCTGGCATGTTGTTGCTAGTTTGACTCACCACTGCTTACAACTTCCAAAAAGAACATTTAAAACAAAAAATCAAGGCTCTTGTGTTTACGAGATGCAACAATATTGTTTTATGTGTGACAGACAAGGTTTACTTTCCCTGTTACTTACAGTATTTTAGTGACTTTGTGAAAACAGGAGGGTAGAGCAGTTGAACTTTTGATCTCTGGTAGGAGGGTATGTCTAAGTGGAGCAATAACAGTGCATCTCTGACACAAGCAAAACTGGGATAAATGTATACATAGTGGATGGTTAAACACTAACTGGATAATGTTTGTTTTCTGTATTTCACTGGTGACTAACTGACCTTATAAGTAATGGAAGGAAATGAGAAATCTGAGAGGAAAAAAAAGAAGAAGTTTTGCTTACTAAAACATGTGTGGTATCTTAGCAACAACTTGAGGAAGCACTGCATAAGTTGGTTTGTTAGTTTTCTGACCCTGTCTGATCAGAATTACTAGATAAAAAAAAAAAAAAAAAAAAAAAAATGTTTACAGGCAAGAGTTGAAATGTGTGTGGAGAGATGAAACAATGATGTGTAGTTTCCTAAAATTCATTTTTGTTTGTTAAATGCCATTGAGGAGAAAATACAGTCCAAAAGAATGTTTAAAATAATTCACCCATCCATTTTCTGCTGCTTATCCAGGGTGGAGTTGTTGGAGCAACCGCCTAAGCAGTGAAATACAGACATCCCTCTCCCCTGCCACATTCATCATCAGGGACCCCGAGGCGTTCCTTGGCCAGCTGAGAGAATCCCTCCAGCATGTCCTGAATCTTGCCCGGGGCCTCTTTTTTCAGGGATGTGCCCAGAACACCTCACCAGGGAGGAAATTCCAGAGCCACCTCATCCAGCTCCTCTCGATGCTGAGGAGCAGCGGCTCTACTCGGAGTTCCTCCCAGAGGACGGAGCTTCTCACCCTGTCTGTAAGGGAAAGCCCAGTCCTATGGAGGAAACTCATTTCAGCAGCTTGTATTTTCAATCTCGTTCTTTCTGTCACTACCCACAGCTTGTGACCATTGGCGAGGGTATTTCTTTTTTATTTCTATATCTAGCACAGAAAATGAAGAAATTTGTATTTGGATAATTATGTCTTCCCTATCAAAAGGGCAATATTTTAGTGGATTATGGCATATTAAGAAAGAGGGGGGGGGGGGGGTACCCCTATGTTTAGATGCTCATTGCACCGGGGCATGATCCTTACATATTGTTCCTTGTTGAATGTAGGTTAATCAGGCTTTCCAACTATGAATATTATAACAAATTGGTATTATTCAAGTGGAAAAATAACTGAACAAACACAAATCTTCTTCCTTGCCAATTTAATTTAAAAGTAAAATCCAAGTTTTATTTTTGTAGCACATTTAAAAAGAAATGCTGACAAAGTGCTTCAGAAAATAAAACAACAGTTAACAAAGCAATCAATAAAACATCATAAAAGCAATTTTACAATCTGCGAATAAAATAGAACTTGCTCTGCTTATTCTGGATAGAAGTCAAGATGTGCATGCTGCTGATAACAAATACATCAATTGCCAAAGAAGAAATAGAAAAACATTTAAAAAAAAGAAAAATAGCAGAACAGAGCGTTCATAAACATTTTCTGAAATCTTTTCAAAAAGGAGATGCTCCCATACCCCAGACCAAATTTATGCAATTTTTTCACGTTTATTACAGATTTTGCATGCAGAATTTGTAATACTGTACTGTTATTGCAACCTGGCTTGGCAACAATGTAAAGCACAAGGAAAATAAAACTATGTAAGAGAGAAAAACTGATTGAAAGGGATTATTTTCTTAAGGTCTCTCCTCGAGCTCTTCTCTCAGACTTCCAAGTAGACAGCAATCCCTTTACATGTTGTGGAATTATGCTTCCTGAAAGTTAAACACAAAAAAACATTAAAGTAAAAGAGGAGGGAGGTTTAGATGCACTGATGTTGCAAAACTGACATGACCTCTTCCTTGTTGCAGGTTCCACACAAGCAGCCAAAGAGGCCGTTGATCATCTGACTGGCACAGAGCAGGCCCTGCAGAGCGCTGGCCACCATCAGAGCGATGAACAACCCCATGTTGAACTGCACCACATTCTTTGGCTCTACGCATTGAGCCCACTTCTGATAATCATTCAGGTAGTTCTGGTGGCTGTGTGAAAGAACATGCTTAGAAATGAATGGAACTTCATGATCTTTTACAAAGACCTAGAGAAAGATACTTCAAAGTGTCACCTGTCTTTAAAAGGGGTTTGCCAACTCTCAGCTTGGCCTTTGCATAAGGGCCCATTTGATAAGCCAAGCAGTGCCACGATGAAACTGTACACTGCTCCAGCCACACCCACTGCAGCAAACACTATCGAAAAGAACATCTGACAAAGTTTTATGAGAACCTTGGATCATAAATCTTTTATTGGAGTGAAAAAAAACATTTTCTAAAATGATTAATTAGTTATTGATGAAGAAAGAACAGACTTGTTTCAACAACACATACCATAGGATTTTGATAACACATTTTTCTATCATTTATTGTAGTTCAAATTTTGTTTCAGACCAAGAAGAAGGCTTAAAATACATTAAATGCACAAAAAAAACCCCACTATATTACATTATGAGTGATAGTTCTCTTAATTACATCATAATGATTGCATTTAGGCATTGCAAACACTCTCTTCCTGCATAAATATATATATATATATGTTTATGATATCCAAATACTTTTATGTTGAGTATCAATTCTATTTAAACTCTGTTAAATAAATCCTTTGCATATTGCTTGAACCTGCAAACAAACCAGAATGTGAAGTACTGCGGTAAAATGCAGGTTTTTTTTTTCTCTATCAAAAGAACTAACACACTGTGCAATGATGATGCAGCATCACACAGCACATTTCTTTTTTCCTTTTTTTGCTTTTCTGAAACTTTCCAGAACATTTTTCTGAGCTTTTTGTTTCCTTCAGCTTTTACTAATCACCTAAAGGTAAGTTTGACTGACTCACCCCTAAGCGGTTTCCACAGCAGCCCTGCTCTCCAGTCAAGTGAATGTAAAGTGCTGGGATCAGCACCTGAGGTGGCATACATCAATTTACAATGAGAGGCAGCATCAGCATGAAACTGGATCAAAACTGTTAATGGATTAGGTTGAAACATTAGAAAAAGGATGTGTTTAAAGGAGATCCATAATTAGGATTTACACAATCTAAGTCCTGAAATTAGATCCATCGAAATATAATGCTTTCTAGCTTTACCCAAGGCAACGCAAAATTTTCTGTAACATTTACCGAAGCTTTGTTTGGAGTCCCAACATTTTGTAACAACCAAGAAAAAGAGACAACTCACCAATACACCCCCTCCAATGAATCCCCCCATGTATTTCACCTCCTCAGTAATGTGTCCCTCTTTGGCATACTTGATGTCCCAGTCAGGAAAAAACAACAAAATGTTGCAGATGATGGAGAGAAGTACTAATGGGTACAGAGAGATGGCAATGAAGAGGGCACATTTTCCAGTACACATGTTGTTGGAATGAAACTTGACCAGTTGCTGTAAGATCTCAGCAAAGTCTGTCAAGTTTTACCTCAGATAGTTCCTGTTTTTACAGAAGACGCTCCCCAAATGAATTTGCAGAAAAATGAGAATAATATTTTTATAACAACTTAATATTCATAAGCAGCAATCTGCAAGATGGAATGACATTAATACATAAATAATAAAGTTAATACTCCTTACATGTAGTACATTTAATGTACTTCGTACAATGTCATAAAAATTTCATTATATAACTTTTACTCATCATAATGATTGTGATGGATACTCTTAAGTTTTTATTTTAAAACACAATTATAAAACACAATCTTTATGTAAAATGGCTACATAATCTAGAGATAAAACTTAATCAGAATTTGAGTGCTGTTCACAATCTCTGATTAAAGTCTTTGTTTTAAAAAATGGTTCACTTTGAAAACACATCAGCTTTTCAGGATGTTACAGACTCCCTGACTGGGCTTAATGCCTGACAAATATCATGAGAAGAATAAACACTTAAAGGTGGAGTATGTAAGAGTCTCAATATTTTCAAAATAAATTAACTAATAAAACAACTACAATCATAATTACATAGTTTTTTGAACATGTAGGTTCCAGTCTGTCCATATTTGATACGTTATTAAATTACAAGTTTAATTAATGACAAATGACAAAAAGCACTTTTTTTTTCTTTTCTTTTTTTTTTACTTAGGCAAACATTTAAGAAGGGTCTTTATCATTAATTAAACTTGTAATTTAATAACACATCAAATATGGACAGACTGGAACCTACATGTTAAAAAAAAAACCTATCTAATTATGATTGTAGTTATTTTTTTAGTTAATTTATTTTGAAAATATTGAAACTCTTACATACTCCACCTTTAAGAAAGGGGAGCCTTGTGTAAAACCTTTCAAAATGTGAATGAGCTTTTTTTTTTTTTTTTTTCTTAATTGATTTTCATCTTTTAACTTTTATTTGGTTCTTTAATAATAGTTCAATGTGATGTGTAACTAAGTTATTTAAAATAAAAGAACATGTCCAACTGGAGGAGGATGGGTTTTTTTTTATTTCAGCAACTGGACTCAGAGGGTCTTTAATACCATCTTTAAAACATTATTAAAGATGCTTTTTAAAACCTTTTTTTTAAAAAAAGCATTATTTTTATGTTTCAAACTGAAACCCCTGAGCCTATCAAAGAAAATTTTCGGTCATCACTTGAGAAAAAATAATGATCTATCTATCTATCTATCTATCTATCTATCTATCTATCTATCTATCTATCTATCTATCTATCTATCTATCTATTTTCGGTTATTGAAAGGTTTGAACTGCATGCAAGATACTTCAACATCTGCACTTGGAATCATGCAGTTGTGAGATGCAATCAGTAGTTTAGTACTGTCTTTGCAGAAAAACGAAAAGTTTCCCTTAAAGAGAAGCTGTCTGGATGGAAGCGGATGTTGCTCTAAAACCACTTTTCAGCACTGATGGTGTCTTCACAGTGCTTCAACCCCGAAAAAACAGCTTTTTACACTATCACATGTATGACTTCCAACAAAAGGCTGGCTGACCGACTCTTATCTGGTAAGCTGAACGTCCTGAGCTCTTTGTGGGCCCCGCTGTGAATGTGGGGGGACCTTTGGACCTCTTCCCCCATTACTGCGGTCATTCCTGGCTCCAGCTGACCCACAATGGCCACGTCTCCCGTCAAAGACTTTCTAGTTGGGTATTTAATGCCAGAAAAATGCTACGAGGAGATTTTTGGCCACTTCCACTTGCACGGTGAGACTCCCATTCGTGACATTTCGCATTAAATCGGGTGAAATGTGCAGTTGGATCTTTCTAAACGTACCCTGCTGAAACGGTGAAAAGTTTGGCCGTCGCGCTCATACTTGCCTTTCCAGAGCTGGGATTTGGTTGGTTTGTTTTTTTAAAAAAAACAACAAAAAAACTGTTTCTGCAACATTACAGTGCCCTGCCTAAAGTTTGTACTGAACAAAATGGTCGGATTTTGGATCATACTGGACACATTCCTCGGTAAGACTTTAAATATGTTTGATTTAATCAGAACATAAGCAGAGTTAACAGCATGTGAGTCCTCACCAGTGATGGAGAAAGAAAATGAACCTTCTCATAATTCACTGATGTCTCATGTTTTTCTCTGTATAATGAGATTGTGATTAGATCATTGTTCTTGCAATCAAATCAGCCTTTTACAATCACACTGTATCAGTGTGGATAACAAAGACAGCGTGATAAATCCACTGGATCATCATTTTTGTTTGTATGCATGAGTAATTGTTCAAGGCAATGATGATAAACCATGTCACATTACAATGCAAAGTCATCTTCTGGTATGCAACTGTGCTGCCATACATTTTCACTTGTATAGCAACTTATTGCGCAAATATGCAAATGCTCTTATTTTAGGTTTTTATTTATTTCCTTTGACTGTGTCTCTGTTGTTTCTATGCAGCGCAGCTGCCTCAGCTGCTGAAGATACTCTGGAGAGGAAGTGCAGAGGGCTTGAGTGCGACATCTGTCCTGCTTCAGCTTTACGCATTCTCATGTCCTGTTGTCTACGCTAAAGCCAACAACTTCCCATTTTTGTTCGTAATTAACAACCACACAGAAACTCTTAAGTCATAGACAATACTTTTTGTGTTCTCGTTTGCATACTTGACTTGTATAGTGCTGGGGAAAATTGTTTGCTTAAATCCTATTGGTGGTCATTCATTCTGTAAATATATGAAAAATCATGCCAGCTTCACAGGCCCTATCCTCAAAGATACTGAGTTTATTTATTGGCATGCTCTTCAAAGAGAAAAAGCTTTCTGCTTTTCATCTAACAGACTCTATTTATGATATCCATGACTCTCACGTGTATTTTCCTGGAACTTGCCCACAGTGCTTGGGCTGAGAGGCTCTTCACATTGGCTCAGACAGCAGCCATCATCTTCCTCATCTTGCATTATCGTGGCGATACCCTTAAAGGTTAGCAAAAATATATTACAAAGTATACCTTTTTAGTTTTTAGGCATCCGCTCGGTTTTCTTTTTGGGAGCTGACATTTATACAATGGTTGGATGGAAGAATAATTTAAATAAAATGGATGGTATTTTAGAAATCACTTGTTTAATAGCAGATTTTTACAGTAAGATTATTTCAGAACATGCAACAAACTTTCCATTCATATTTCTGCCTCTATTTGGGATGTCTTTAAAGCAGTTCACTTTTTCGTTATAAAGCTCAAACCTGTTAAATTAAACAGAATCCTTTGATTTGTAAAAAAAAAAAAAAAAAAATTTGAAGTAGTTATCAGCAAAGGCCCAGAAGCTCCAGCACTGATTATGTTAAATTAAACATGTCAGAAAGATTCTGCATGTGAGATATGGTTTCAGTATATTTCCAGGTGGTGACACCTTTCTTGTTCAGCTCCAATCTCACTTTCAGTCTCTGACATCTTGCAGCACCACATCGTGGTGTTGTGTTTACTTCATTTGTGACTCTTATTTCTAAATAACCAGATGTACAAAAGTTATTAAAAGACTCATTTTCAACAAGTGTTTGCCAGTGAGCATCATGTTTCTGATTGATTATAAATCTAACATGATCTTATTCTGGGTTTGTGTGATAGGAATGCTGCTCCTATCAAGTTTTGCTGGTGGAATGTTCCTCCTGGCCTCCTACGCAGCTGCTGCAGTCATCTCTGTGATGCACGCTTCCAGTTTGGTAGCTTTAATAGCAAGCAAGGTAGCAGCTCAGTATCTAAACCCCACTCAGTTCTTTTATTAATGCAACCGTAAAGTGAATATATCAGAGGGTGCATTGATATGCTTGTTTTGTTTCTTTCAGGCTGTCCAGGCAGTAACCAACTACCACAATGGTCACACAGGTCAGCAGTCCACGCTGTCAGTGTTACTGACGTGGACAGGATCTCTTGGTGTAGCCATTGTTTCTCTGCAGGTATGCAGTCAGGGACTCCACACAAACACTGCTGCCTGTTTTCCACTGCTATATTTTGGTTGCTTTTATTAACTGTGACCTTGTGAAACTTTCTTGTAGGAGACTGGAGGCTCTCTCACAAGTGTGCCACACATACTGTCTGCATGTCTCAGCTTTGTCCTGCTGGTCCAGGTTTTCAGCTACACGAGCAGCACTGCTGTCGCTGCAAAGAAAAGAGATTAATAGCTGCAAAAAGGGAGCATTGTGTTTCTGTGCCAGCACTGGGCTTGTCAAGTACAGCATCTAAGTAGCTGGAAATATTTACATAGTCTTTTTATACTAACATGTCTGAATGCTGCTGCTTTATGTTTTAAGTTTAAACATGGACTATCTTTATCTGTAAATGAGAACTCTTCTGACACTTCTTTGTAACTTGTATGCCTGGAAATAGTTTTCCACTGTTGTAAGATAATAAAAATGTATTTGGTGCCCTCTAGTGACTTAAGTAGAACTTGTTAATTAGAGGTAAACCAGCTTTTTCTGCATCTGTGAGTTCTTTCGTATATTCAATCTCTTACTTTTCATCAAGATGTTTAACTGTGAATCCACTAAAATTTTCATTACAGACTAAAATCCATCCGTTAGTGTGAAAAACTTGATAAACTGTTGAATACATTTGACAAGTCAGGGATGTTGGAGCAGGGAAACAAAGAAACACTGCAGGATAGCAGCCCTTGAGGACCAGAGTTTGACACACCTGGTATAAGGTAACTAACCATCGACAGCAGGGAGCAGTCTCAAGTGTTCCCTGGTGCCCCTCACGCTGCAGAGTCAAAGCATGTAATTCTCTGTAAATCTGTTTTCCGTCTTAGAAAATGCTTCACAAGTTTCTTTTCTGATGAGAGAGAAAAAGTGTACATAAGCTAATTAAAACTAAACATGGGGAAAGACTGATTTCTTTAGGCTAAATCTAAAACAAACAGATCAGAGCCAAATGTAGTCTTAACTGCATTAAGATGCTAATGGAAAGCCCTTGTTCTTGGGGAAACCCCCACAGCACCACATAATAAAAACTGTGTAAACATTTGCCTTTTAATGTGGCTCCTGCTGCAAACAGGGAAACTAAACTTTGCACTTGCAATTTAAAAATTATGAAGCCATAAAGCCACAGCATGGGGCTCTAATGCAACTAACTGAGAACAGATATGGAAATTTTCATTTAAAAGATCATAGAAAAGGCCTTCTGTGTGAGAGAAGTAATGTCCTGCTAATAATACATCAGAATTACTCAACTCACCCAGCAGACTTTAAGAATGGCTTTTCTATTAAGTGTTTTATTTATTTTCATTTAGCAAATGGACTGATTTAGTGCTTTTCTAGTCCTGCGATGGATTGGCCACCTGTCCAGGGTGTACGCTGCCTCTCGCCCAATGATTGCTGGGATAAGATGGACGGATGAACTGAGCTCTAAAAAGATTTACCAAAGGTGACTGAGCTTGACTATGCATTTTCAAGTTTAGGAGCTTCATAGCAGCTTTTATAGCTTGTGAAGCTTGAGGGCATTTTGTCGTGAGGGACATTAGCAGCGTTTTACATGAAGTGAATTGTTAAGTGAAAGCCACACAATAAACTCTTTGATCCAAGTAAATCAAATAGATATGGGAACATTTTACAGTCACAGAGTGACCTCTTGATGTTTGTATATTAACTCTAAAGATTATTATCTCTACCCCCATCATCTTCTTCTCAGTCAGTTTCACTGTGTCTGAAAAGCCACATTAATTTCTCCAACCATTCCACTGTTTTTACCTGAAACTTCATAATAGGTTATTAATACTGTAATAACAGAAAAGCCAAAGAATAAAACATAATGGAAAAGCAACTAATCTCAGGGCTTATAAGTTTTTTGACCGGCTTTATTGAAGAAAAACAAAATCCACATTCAAAATATAGATAATTTCCATCAGCATCAGATTTCATTTTGGTACTGATAATTTTACAGATTTATCTGCCACAAATCTGTTGTTTTAATATGCAAACATTAGTGTCAACAAAGACTCACTACACGATATTTTTTATTCTAAGTATTTTCATATAATAAATTACATTGTTACAAACTGTGACCATGGGAAATGTGTGTAACAATATGTAAACTCAAATGACACAAATATGTTAAGTGCCAATTCTATATTAGTTGGTGTGGAAATGAATCAATTGGCCCAATTTGATGCAGGGTGTTTCCTCAGATTCCAGGAAAGGAAGAAACTTAAGGAAGAGATGGACTAGACACCTGTAAACTATAAATGCCTTCAATTCATATAGGTACTTCTGGTGCTACTTAAATACAAATGATAGAAAATTATTTATTTACAGTGAAATCTGTAACTTCAGACTCATAGAAAAAAAGATAAAGAACAACAGTCAATATAAAAGTTGGATAATTTATTTAGCTCCTTTTGTCAATTGCACAAAAATAGTCAGTGGCCATTCCAGGAAGTGCATTTTGTAACAAATTCATGGAAAATACCTACATGTAACATTCACTGATACTCCTGAGATGGTTTATCTTGTCAGATGTTTTTACAAAGGAAATATCTGCAAATCGGCATATCCATTTGCAACCCGAATGTCATTTATGCATCAATGCGACAATATTGCCACTCATTCCCAAATTTAAAAAAAAGAAAGAATAATAAAAAATTAAAAAAACAACACCAAAAAAAAAAAAAACTTAATGTGGCATTAGTATAATGGCACAATGCAGCGTTGTAACAAGCAGGTGGAACATTTAACTATTAATAGTAAATATTTGGCATAAAATGTGTTTGATACGTCCTCATATCTTTTGTTTTAAAGACAGCCTTTCATCGTTTTATAATGTTTAATCTGTTACTGATTTGCCTTAAAAGTAGTATATGAAATAAACAGCAACATTCCTACTACTGTTACAGTGACCTCATCTAATTGCGATAACTTTACCAAACAAAGTTTTAAAAATTTATGCTGAGATACATAAAGTTTTTATTCCAGTAGTACGTACTTGGCTCTATTTGACTCAGTTCAATCTGACTTGACTCAGTTTAGGTTGTTTTTTCATTTTTTCCATGACAGTTGAGTGGGACCTCAATATGGGTTCAGTCATTTGTATGCAGGGTTTGCTCTCTAAGCTCATCCAGTGATGCCACTCCCTGGCCCATCAGTAACACAAAGTCTGTAGATGCCACAGTTTAGGCTCAATTTAGCTAACTTCAACCCAGGCAAGTAGGTACTAAAAGAATACATGGTACTAGGTGCTAAAAGCTGATCGAAACCTACAAACTGAGTCGAGTTGTGACAAGTAGGTACCGCAGGAAAAAGGCCATAATGAAATACTACAATTTACAGCGTTTACAGTACAATTTAGAATTATCACAGTATAAGAGGCAAAGTTACTTTGGAAGAAGAAAAATTGCTGTCTATAACAACAAAACTCCAACTTTATAAAGAAACTCACTAAACTTAAGAATTTTTAGTCTCATTTCTCTTGCAATGGAAATTAAGCAAACATGCTTTTGGAGTTAAGCATGTACATCACATTTTTCATGGCAAACACAGAGCAGCAAATGTTCCTAAAAACCAATAATGAATCATCAAACTTTTGACACTTTGAGGAAGAACCTACATGTCATGAAGAAAGCACCAAATCTGGCTGACAGGCCATAGTGCAGAACTAAATAACGTTCAAAGCCCAAAGGAAGCTGCTTAAGCTCATGTCATGGTGATATAAGGTAACTGTTGAATGAATGGCAAAGTCATTGTGATGAAATAAAACGGTTGGAATCAGTAAAAGACAGTCCAACCTGAATTTCAAGCTCTTGCTGCCAATAGGTACTGGGAAAAAAAAATCTCAGAGGAACTGTTCAGTAAAGGATTTAAGTATGCTATGAAATAACCAAACGTTACAAGACTGTAGCTGCAAGTAGTTGTTGCAGCTACAGTCGCTTATACAGACATTTACCTTGATTAGTACTGATTTAATTATCTTAAAATAGATTTGTAATAAGTAAAATAAATAAACGTAATTCTAAAATTTGATTAATGCAAAATAGCTTAAAGTGCATTTGTTGATCCTGGGTGGATTGTCAAGGCACAGCATGAAGTAAGAAGCTTTTTATATCACATCATTTGTAATTTTGGTGGAACAAAATTGTGAACATTTTTCTACCGCTGTAATAATGTTGAGGATCGGGATACTCTCACTACTCTACTGTGAATGAAAGAACATCAGTATGGTAGTGAAAGCAGGAACAAAAGCTGTCAACATTTGAAATGTGTTACTGCTAAAGAATTTATTCGACCTTCAGAGAGAAATTTAACATGTACTGAACAAAACAAATGTAATACTACAACTTGCCACTATTCTCTCTGGTTTTCTGCTACATAATGAACCAGGTCATTCTTTATGAATAAACAAATGAATACACACCAAGCAATTACATTTCTTGTACTTGCATTGATTGTGAGTTGTACTTTTAACGCACTGCAGTGCAAAAGATTTGAAGTTAGAGTTCATCTCTGCCTACCTGTAGTTACAAGATTGGGCTAAATTTCTTCTGAAATAAGTAGCAACAGTGAAAATGCCCCCAAAATGCACATATCAGCACTGTGTTGACTATTTAGGATGACAAGGAGAACTTTAGCTATGCTTTCCTGTCTACCACCAGTAAGGGCAGATGGCTGGCCTCCCTGAGCTGGGTTCTGCCGGAGGTTTTTCCTTCCTGTTAAAAGTGAGTTTTTCCTTTCCACTGTCACCTCGTGCATGCTCAGAACGGGGGATTGGACTGAATTTTAGATTCAATGCAATCTGTTGACTTTTCTTAACTAGGCTATTTATTATGAATTGGCTGGAGTGGATGTGTCAGTAAAGTGTCCTGAGATGACATTGTTGTGAAGTGGCGCGATACAAACAAAGCTAAATTTAATTGAATTCACTGATAAATAATGTAATACACAATTATAGGATTATTGATGTGCAGAAAGAGGGTTAAGAGTGGAGCCCCTGATGGCAACATGTCATCAGTAAATAAGCACATTTTATGATCATTTTTAATACTCTGATAGAAATAGTCACTTGCATAACAGCTCCTTTTAGTTTCTAACACAGCACCCTTGGGGTGAAAACAGAAGACAATTTGATTAACTTTTTTTTACATCTTTGTCTTGGGAGTTTTACTCAATCTGCTACTGACTTAGTTCCAAATATTTGTCCTAAGCACAGATTTAATTTCTCCTGCAGTGGGTACTGGAGGAGAACTTTTACACAGTTTCATTTTTACAACAGAAGTTTTAGGCACAAGTTCAGCGTTGATAATCTGGGGCCACATTTATATAACTTCTTAGAATAGCTTCTAAGAACACTGTTAAAGGTTGACTCGAGTAAAAAATTCCTTGATAAAAAAGCTGCATTTAAAAGTTACTTATCAAGTTTTACACTTACACTTTTTGGGAAGTGTAGGACTGGAACTTAAGTGTTGGTCTCAGAGCAGAGTAAAAACAGTACTTAGTGCTGAAAATGACATTTTAGATTACGCCATTTCCAAGTCTACTGAATTGACAAATCGCGAATGGAATACATTTAAATAATATTGAAATATTTTAGGGAGACATTTCAGTAAATCCTTAAACATACAATGGGAATGTATATTACAACAATAATACAAAAAAATTATATAAAATATATCTTTTGGCAGCTAATAAAAATAAATGTTTCCTAATTTACCTCCTTTTAAAAAATTGATTGATTTTGCATGTAGTTAATGGTGGACAAAAGCATAGCACTGTCACTCTAAATAAAAAAAGGAACCTTATCATGTTATTACATAATAAATAGATATGTGACAGATAAATATGGCCCCTGCTCTGTCTTTAGGCCTCATTTTCTGGTGATTTCATCCAGATAAGCTCTGTTTTGTTTTGTTTTTTTTTTTTAGCTCTGTTCTGTTCTGTCATTCTTTTTTAAGGCGAATTTTATGCAACCTGCCTCGTCCTCATCTCTACCTCATCCCAAAGCCTGAGCAGCCAAAATGTAGGGATGGGTGGGTTCCTACTCTGGAAATGACACCTCAATAGCAGCCACTCAAAACAGCATTCAATATTTTTTTGAATATGGCAATACCACTCTGCTGATACAAACAACACCATTTGTTTTCAGTTCTGAAAGTATTAGGCAATAAAATTGCACGCAAAGCCGAGTATCCTGCTATGGGACAAGATTTTGGTAGCCTACATCATGATGTCATGATGACGCTACAACTGTTAGGGATGATGTTTTGTTTTAGTATCTAACTGTTTCAATACAGGTTACTGCAGATTATATTTTCTTACATTTATCATATTACTATTACATATATATTTTTATTTTCCATTTAATAAATGCAAATATTCGTATATCAGTTGTTTAATTACTTAACAATTTTATAAATATTTATTTTATATTATTTTTGTGTAATTTACTCATTTTTATCATTTCTTATTGTTCTAAAAGGATTTCTTTCAAGTACTGATGTTCTTGAAGTTTATTTATATTCAAAACTGCCCTTGAAATAAACATACTATTGCATACTATACAACTGTGTAATTTTCCTTCAAAAGGTATCCATACTGGTGTTGATAAAAAGTACCATACAGTAATTATATCATATCTACAAGACAAATGTATCACCCACCTCTAATAAGAAGTCTTTACCACTTTATCTCTGCCCATCACCGTGTCTCGTCTACCAGACTGGATTCTTTCTCCATGAAGTGCAAAGTGCAGATTCTTTTGTGTTTTGGAATGACATACTTACGGAGTTTAAGTGCTATAAAGGTTTTGCGATGATTGATGCATTTAGCCCACATTACATCCTGCATACTATATGATTACATTGGTTTCTTCTTGCTGTCATTATAAATCCATGTGCATTCATTATATCTGTTAGATCTGTTAATGAGCCTCTCAATGCAGTTTTGACATTTCTGTCTTTGCTTTCAATACATTTCACATTTAAATTGCTTTCTTCATGGAGTGTAAAACATTACCTTTGCTCTCTCTTTTCTTTCACCTCATAATCGTAAACTCTCTAAATGAGGACTTGTGTAGCCTCTGCACTCATAACTTAATGAGTTACCGTTTTCCCATTTCCTTGTCCCAAGTGTTACCTGAACTTTTGGTACAATTTGCGTAGTTCATCCCAGAAGAACAAAGATAGAATGGTGTGAGGGCCAAGTCGGAAATATGAGGCTCCCAAGCCTTTGTAGAGTCCCGTCAGGCCTTCTTTCTTAAGTGTCTTGGAAAAGCAGTCAGTGAATCCTTTATAGAGCTGCCCCTAAAAGATCAGAAAACAGAAACTTTTTCACTGCTTCAGATTAAATGTGAGTGTTTGCAACATTAGATCAATGATAGAAAATAATCAGAAGTATCCAGAAGCCACACGTGATTTATAACTATGGAAGTCCTGGCTCCTACATTACTCACAATGCAGCACACTCTCCAGAAATCTGGCCTTGTCTTATCTATGTAATTTCACCATCCTGATCACTGTTCTCCATCCTTCAGCCCAAAACTTGGAAATCATTCAAAGCCAAAACATTTGAAGGATTTTTCCCTGCTAAGACTCAGGTGAAGGGGACAGCAGGCTTGCTGGAAAAACTCCATGTGAGGAGACATCTGAAGGGGGCATTGCTTGCTGATCCTACATTGTAAACCGAATTAAAATTAAAGCACTATTTAGTCACAAACATTTTGTGCTCAGAAATAAAATTAAATTGCAGTGATGTGGTTTGTCTGGCTTGATTCTGTGCTGTCCCTGCGATTCCACTATGAATGAAGCAACTCTGCCTCAGTTTGTTGAATGCCTGTCAGCTCTCTCGTCATGTCTTCCTAAATGCCTCCTGCTTTTTCCTCCTCCTAAGGTATATATATATTCATCTTGAGAAGGACAAATTCAACACTTCCTACTCACTTTTCCCAAATGATCAACCGGCTGGTTGTAGAGTCGTGTGCTGACCACATCAAAAGGGGTCATAGCTAGCACCACCACCACACTGCTGATCATACCAGCAGTCAGGGCCACCAACCAGCTGTGCTCTGGGAACACCTTTGGGGAGAAGATAACAACAAAGTTGCTAGGAAACACCTTGAAAGAAGAAAAAAGACTGTGTAAATAAAGAGCATTGCAGCCATGGTATCAGAATAAAAATGGTGAGCAGACTAAAGTTGTATCATGCAGTGTGACAATAGCTGTAAAACCAGCAATAAGGTACCGCCATGTCTGGAGTCACTTCTAATTTTAACTGAACCCTTGCATGCAGTGAAACAGAGTAATGGATCTATTATTAGTGCCAGTGTTAAACACACACTCCTGCATTTACAGTCATACACATATTCTATGTATTCTTGCTGAGTTAATCAATCAATAGCAACACAGTCAACTTAATATGGCTGATCTTGTAAAACATTAAGCTGTGCTTCATATGAGTTTTGCATGAAGCGGTGTTGACTGGGACGTTGAGAGGAGGTGTTAGTCCCAACTCCACCCTCACTCACCCACTCACTGTTTACAGTAACCTACAGGAATGCTGCTAAATGAAGGGCACATAAACTATTCACTACTGTCTATCATCTTTTCTGAGCATTTTAAGGCTCTTTCAAACAAATTAATTGAGTTTTAAACAATCATTGTGCTTCTTGGGTATGAAATAGTTTGTAAAACTACAGTTGGAACAGAAATGTTCCCCCAGTAAACTAATGCAGTAGTTGTGTAAGCTGTGCTTTTAGCCAGGGGGCCAGTGAGAGGTGTAGATTTTCTGTTCCAGAGAAGTGCATTACAGAGTGCTTTGTCAGAGCCACAATAACTGATTTTTAATTATCTGTGCATGGTTGCTGACTACAAATGACCTCTTCTCAAGTCTGTATTTATGTAATTAAAGATTCTTCTTTTGGTCTGTGGATCTGTTTTTATTTTTTCCAAGAGAAAAGGCAATGTCAGCTAAAGACAGTTGTCAGAACCAAAATCCAAAGATATTCAGCTTACTATCACATAATACAGAGAAATAACAGCATACCACAGGAGCAATATCAGTATAGCTTACCACCTTATTACTACCCTTACCCCAGCTTCCAGTGTGTACACTGTGGAAGGTTGAGGAAACTAAATGCCTCCTTTCAGCCCACTGCTGACATTAGAAGACTTCCCAGTTCTCTGCTAGACATTTTCTAACCTGTAGATCAATGACAAGCTCCTTAGAGGATGAAAAGGTAGAGAGCTGAGCAGCTGACCCCACGCTGACCCTCGGTACAGCCGCGCTGGATCCCCTCCACAGTCCTAGAATGCCATGTTCTCTGTAGATGGCATTCAGAGCATGGAACATCCCCTGTTAGAGAGAGCACCACATGAAGAAACTGCAAATACTTCTCTCACATCAATACGTCCAATACATTCATTTTGGCCTACCTTGTGTTTGTACTGATGCCCAACTGCAATAGAGGAAGTAGCCTGACTCTGCAGATGAGTTTTCACCTATTAGGGGAAACATTTTGGATTATTATTCACAAGTCACAGCTCACCTTGGTTTACTGCTGCAACTTTAGAAACAGTGCAAAGAAAGTGAAGTCGAGGTTGCTCAGGTGAACACTGACCAAGTATATGGGGCTCCCCATGACGGCTCCCACCACTCCAGCCACAGCCCCGGCGACCGTGGTTTTGACCGCACTGACCCTTCCATTCGTGTGGATGTAACCTGAGGACTCGATGATGGCGTAAGAGCCCAGCCTGACTCCATTCATAAAAAACTGATAGAACAACCCGGGGACCAGTCCTTTCTGCAAGCCGGCCAGTCCGTCCACTTTTCCGATCGTGTAAAAAGCGTGAAAAACGTTGCGATAATAAACCTGAAAAGTGCCCCGGTTCTTGAGCTCTCCTTGCAGTTGCATCCTCGTTTTGACGACCTCCAGCGGGTTGGTGAACAGACACGCACCGCACGCCGCGATTCCGCTCAAAACGAAGTCCATGTCCGTCCGGAGAGAGGACAGATGCGGAGCTCAGGCCTGCTGACAGTCCGCCCTGTCCTTCATAGCCCGTAGATTTCTTAGCAAGGATCCCCCGCCCACACACTGTACACCCGCACACACCACGGCTACTGGTGCTCGCGTACTGAAAAGACTCCTTCACGAGCCTATCGTAGATTTCGACACCCAAATAGTAAACAGGAATACCGTATTTATGTCAAGGCTAACACGAAGCATATTCTCCCACAAAAGTTTAGTATCTTGTACTGTTTCAGCATAAAAATTTCGTACATGAATTTATTTGATAAACTGATCACATTTGCCTGTAATGTAGCCAAATCTCTCAGTAGTCGGTCCCGGACTCTTGAGAGATACAGCGAACGATAGTTAACAATAAATAATCCGAGAAAAATCGGCTGCTTGTTTTTTGTTTTTTTTTTTAATGTGTATTTAGCTTAAATGAAACTATTAAACGAAGTAAGTTTCAGAATTATCGAGAAGTTAAGTTTTGTAATGTGTGAGTTTGAGGCGTACTCTCTGTCTGTACCGTAAACGCCTCATTGTGGAGACTGGCGATAGCGTCACGTCACTACGCTCCCTTAAAACTTCTCTTCCTAGCCAATGAAAAGCGGCTTCAGTGGAGGCAGGCAAACAGGCAGGCATATGTAGGATGTGAGATTACACCATGGATGAAACTGAGGTACTAAAACATGGTTTGAATGAGTAGGACAGTGTTTTATCAAGGCTTTATCATTAAAAGTGTGACACTTGAATGCGTCAGAGCAGCTCAAAATATGCAGTTTTATGAGTTTTATGCACTTAATTTGTGCAAACCCCTACTTCACCGAAATGCGGATAAACTGCCCCGGATTTTCCAGACCCCCACCCCCACCCACTCCAGCTCATTTGTCCAGTTGGTAAAAACAGGGTTTCCCATGGCTGGTACGCAAATGAAACCCAAACATTAATCTTAGCCTTGACCCGTTAGCCCATCCCAAACTAATCCAGATTAATCCATTGTAGAGTAAAATGAAACATGAGGAAAGGAAGACAATGAAAAAAAGAGTAAGGAAGATAGTCTGTGGCATTGAGTAGGGATGAAGGGCACAATGCCAAATGACAGATATTGGAAGAAGTAAACACATACAAGTTAAAAGGAAAAACGAGACGTGTTTGAAGAGAAATTATGTTCCATAGTTTTATTTGCATATGGCAAAATATAACTTAGAGGAGTTTTTCAACAAGAATGGATCAACATATCCTGCAAAATGAAGTTCAAACATTCTGTTTAGTCATTAAAAATGAATAAACACAAAAGAGGAACAATAGAGGTAAAAGTAATTTACATCCGCAGTGTTATCAAAGTGGAGCGTGCAGAAAGCATCATACGTGATTTCATTTATTTAGTGTTTCCCAGGAAATATGAAAGGTAAAGTGTGTAATAATTACTGACTTCTAGTATTAATACTAAGCATAGAAATTCCTAAAAATTTCAAGCAAAGTTCTGAATGGACAGTGGTTGCCAACGGCAAAAATGTGCTTAGATCCAGCAGCCTCAGGTGCAGGAACACTGTACTACAGGTAAGTACTTAGGAATTGTGTGCATGTGTACTTTTTCCTTTTATGTGGTGTTCACTGTGATGTTTACCCCAAACAAAGCTCTAGCATCTATTAAACAAAGCCAGTACTGCAGTTTTAAAGCTCAAAGGCTCAATGTTTGTCCACTCAAAGAGTGGACCTTGGTAAAAATGTTGCAACATGGCTGCTGCTGTGTATGTAGCCTTATAGCAAGTTGATACAAATGGCTATTTTTAAGGGATTAAAAATAATAGCAGTTATTTCAATAAACATATTTGATATAAACACAGATATAGTTTTTAATATGTTAAAATGGTATGTTATTGACCTTTAATTTTGTTACATACTGCACCTTCAAAAAGCTTTGAATATTTACTGTAAACACAAATTTCCATTCATTATCAAGGTCTATTGAACTTACCTGACACACATTCTGCATTATTTTTTTTAATCTAAACTGTTGTAAAGTAGGGAGGTTACCAGCACAGCCCAGCCAGTCTCAATGAGAGATGGTTATCTGAGGTAACAGCAACTTTCACTAACATTTTTAATCACATTTCTTTAATAAGCTAAAGAGCTCTTTTACACATTCTTCAAGAACTCCAATGTGTATCCACATGGGAGGATTTTTACTTTACACTAAGCTAAATAAATAGGGAAATGCTAATTGGTGGTTAAAATGGCAGTAAAAGCAAACACATGTGACATTTATTAAAACCTTTAAGAAATGATGTCATCACTTAACTTGGAAAAAAAAAGTTAAAAAATAGTA
Source organism: Telmatherina bonti (assembly GCF_933228915.1). Lineage (NCBI taxonomy): Eukaryota > Metazoa > Chordata > Actinopteri > Atheriniformes > Telmatherinidae > Telmatherina > Telmatherina bonti. Next base: position 24,932,116 of record NC_136628.1, on the reverse strand, counting down.
TGTTTAATTTTCATCTCTATCCAGATTGTGGGTAACTCTCTTCCTGTGACCTCACTTTTGATTTCACAGATGAACATAAAGTGGCTGAGTACACACTGGTTTGTAAGCTCTATGTCTGGGTTGGTGGGTTTCTTTCTTCGTCATTGAGCTGGATTAGACTTGAAAGTAAAGTCTGTTTTACCTCAACCCCTCGCAAATAGGATTTGTGCTTACAGTCGTTCTGACATCTTGAGCTTCGTGCAAACAGACAACACAGAAACAGCATTAAATGGAGCTCCATTTTATGTTTTTGCTTTGTTGAATCCTATAATCATTTTGCTTCATTCACAGTTCCACAGTAAAATCACAGCAACTACACAAAGTTTAAACTTTTATTAAACTTAACATATAGCGAGTGAAGGTCAGATCATCAGCTGTTTTTCAGCAGTTTCTGGCAAAAGTTTGCCATCCTTGTAATGCATAGTTCATTTAACCCATATTATAAAGATAAATGCTCATGGAATTGTACATACATTATTGCATTGTTTATTTTAATTATTGTCACAATCAGTGTTTTAACATAGCTTTTACTATATTCTTAAACTTGAATTGCAATTTATTATCCTTTGGCCATTGTCAATACCTTACAATGTAATAAATAACTTTTACGTCAACATTTGGTCAGTACAAAACAGAAAAGGTTGTGTGCTGACCTCATAAAATGATCCATATGCATGGAAAGAATATACATTAACATCAATCTTACATGAGGGAAAACTTTAGTAAAAACGTAGCTGCAAATAACCAGGAACGCTGACTCTTCCCATTTTTACTTGTAAAGTTGATATCCAACAGCTTCATAAATAGGAGCAACTCTGTATTTGTTCTTTCGCATCGTGTCTGTCCTTTTTCAATTCAATTCAACTTTATTTATATAGCGTCAAATCACGGCAATGCCATCTCAAGACGCTTTACAGACAGAGGGGAAAACATAATGAAGGCCAATTCATAACAGCCTATATAAGGAAACCAACAGATTGAGTTGAGTCCAACTCAATCTCCCATCCTGAGCAAGCACACTGGCAACAGTGGGAAGGAAAAAACTCCCTTTTAACAGGAAGGAAACCTCCGGCAGAACCCGGCTCAGGACAGGCAGCCATCTGCCTCTGCTGTGTGGGGGGAAGAGGACAGAAAGACAACAGACAACAGGAACTGCTACTCCCGGCCAGGGAGACCTGCTGAGACAGGAGACATACATGTTAATGATGCAACACTGTTATGGGGTGGGGGGGGGGTAAAAGAAAGAGATAAAGAGAAAAAGAAAGAAGCTCAGTGTATCAGGAAATGTCCCTCAGCAGTCTAAACCTATAGCAGCATAACTAAGGGATGCTAACCATCCCTAGCTATAGGACTTATCAAAAAGATAAGTCTTCAGCCTAGTCTTAAAGGTGGGGAGGGTGTCTGCTTCCCTAACACTAACTGGGAGCTTATTCCATAAGAGAGGGGCCTGATAACCAAAGGCTCTGCCTCCTGCTCGGCTCTTTGAGACTCTAGGAACCACAAGTAAGCCTGCAGTCTGCGAACGAAGTACTCTACTTGGTATATAAGGAACAATGAGGTCTTTGATATATAGTGGTGCCTGGTTGTGGAGGGCTTTATATGTAAGGAGAAGGATTTTAAATTCTATTCTAGATTCAACAGGCAGCCAATGAAGAGAGGCTAAAACTGGAGAAATATGATCTCTCATGCTGGTTCTGGTCAGGACTCTGGCTGCAGAATTCTGGATCAGCTGAAGGCTTTTCAGGGCATATTTAGGACAGCCCAGTAATAGAAGTATTAGAAGTAATAGTAGTATTTGGCAACATGATCTAAATCCGCCTTCTCTATTTCCTCTACCACCCACTAAATCCATTGACCTAAAATGTACCCACAAAGTTCACATTCATATGTCGTTAGAAAGCAGAATAGGGATACAGGTATGATCAATAAGAAGTGTTTTCTCAAATGTTAGACATCTAAAGGAAAAGTAGTCAAAAGATTATGTGATGTTGCACCTTGGTTTGTTTACCTGCACCTCCAGGAGATAATCCTCTTGTGATCCGTAGCCTGAAGCTGAGCCAGACTGTCACTCAATCATCACACTGTGTAGTAGATCAAATCAACTTTGTGGTGATTTTTTTCTATATTTCTGTACTATAGTTTAAAATAAACAACAATATCAGTCAAGAAGTGTATAAACATAATTTTCTAAACTTGATATATGTATATATATATATATATATTGTTTTTTTCTATTGTTTAAGCAAAAATTACTCATCAAAAAAATAATTAATGACTGTTTGATTTTTCATAATCTGTCATTGCTGTTTCTGAGCTACATCAACCGCTCTCACCAAGTCGCTCCACTTTTTAATGTCAGGGTGTAATCCTCCCCAGCTAATAAACTGCCAAGTAGGATTTCAGGTGCAGACCTTAACCCGAAGCCCAAACATTTCCATCACACTGTGCTGTACGACAGGCAGGAGAGAGGAAGTGTGTTTGACACTCTGGAAGGACAGAGATGATCATTGATAGATCTGGTTGATGGAAGAGAAGGGAACAAATAAGGAGGGACATATATATAGAATACTTTGCAGACTGAATTAATTCATTGAATTCACATCAACAGTTGACCCACTTCTGCAGCAAAAGAGAGAGGTGAGTGCTATTCAATAAAACTAATTATTAATTAAAATACTGACTTTTCATAATCAATATTTGTATTTCTCAGAACTGTTGTCAAATCATTTGCAGTTTTTACCATGGACCTTGCACACTAAGGAGTAGTCACTTTGTACATGTATGTGAAATTATTTCATTTCTGAATTGATAAAGGAATGTGTAAATAAAATTATTTAAAACCAAAATGGAGAATGCAGACTTAAAAGCCACATAACATGGATCTTTAATTACAGTCAAATCAGGCTTTGTTTCGGTGAAATATTTACCTCAACACAGTTAAAAGCAAACAAGTAGATGTAGGTTAATTAACAATGAACCCAGTTGTTCACATGTAAATCTATGGTATCACCAGTTAGTGTAAAATGGATTATCTAAAGAAAGGAGCGTTGAGTACCTGCAGAGTCAATAGTATTGCTTTCTGTGCTTAACATGTGCCAGATCAGGAACGGAGCAGCTTATATGTGAGACATATATCCGGAAAGAGTTAATTATCCAGTGAGCCACTTCTCATTTCCTGTCCTATTTTGTGTTGGAGAATATTTTTCTATATTTCTTCAGGGCCCAGGATGCAGTTTGATGCCACATGGACATATTCTGATAGAAATTATATGTTTAAATAAATGTTTAAAATGTGTAGTTTAGGCAAGGCAAGTTTATTTACACAGCATATTTGATGTATAAGACAATTTAAAGTTATTTATATAAAACATAAATGCATTACAGCAAGGAGCAGGAAACAATAAAAATAATTTTATTCTAATTATTTATTTACTTATTTTACCTGAAAGCAGATAAAAGAGGAGCATGTTCACATGAGGAACATTAAATGATATCCAGTCAGTTGTTCAGAAGTTGAATTATTTTGGCTTCAATCTATCAGGATCTGGTTCTTTATAAAAACATTCAATAATAGAAAAAGCCAACTGCGAAAGATATATGTAATTGCTTAAGCTGTAGGGTAAATACATTGAATTACATTTGAGCAAAACATTAATTGAGAAGAACCCAAGAACCCAAGGGTCATTCACATCTTATTCACAAGATAACATCCTTTCTGCGTGGAAAACACACAATCTGAAATAAGGAAAGCAGAACTATTCAGATTGATTTGTCATATATTTACAAATAACAAAAACTCTGTCTAGTGCAGACAAGATCATAAGTTTAAACAGATAAACATAATAAAGAAGCAGCTTGAGGAAGTCATGACTGGACAACCTGTTCATTCACTTTTGGCTTTTGAACAGCAGAGTGCAGCATTTCACAGCATCTTTTGTCAGAGTTTCACTCTCAGAAAAAGTCAGTTACCGTTTTTCAGCAAGATATGTAGGACAATGTTGTCTGTTGGTCAATCTGAAACCCATACAGCTGCAAGACAGGAATAGTAAATTTATGTGAATCTTAAAGTCCAAATATTTCAATGTAAGTGTGTGACATGACCTGATAATAAACTGCAATCTGATCTTTATTATGAGTCGCATCTGTAGGCTAACACAATACATTAAAGGCAAAGGGGCATCTATAATCCTTCTTTTAATAACACATCTAAAACATTCAGTTCCTGGGAAAAAATAAGGAAAATTATGGTTTTATTATAATCTCAATGTCATTCACAGATTTAACTTCTATCATTTGCATTTAATGAAGTGAATTAACATAATTCTAAAAGACTCATTTGCTTTCACTGCAAGAGATCACAGAACACCAAAATGATTTCAGTCACTACTGAGTGAGAAAAAGGTTGCTTAGAAAATAGGGCAAACGATGTCAGAGAAAATCAAAGCCAGAAGGGAGGTCAGTCAAAGGCCAGGGAGTGGGACAGAAAAGGCAACATGCATCTGAGGGAGCTGAAACATGTCTGAGTGGAAGATTATGCTACCTTATCTGTAAGCAGAGCAGCCTTCTGTGTGCTGGACTGGATGATGCTGGACTTTATCTCCGACTTAACTTCACTAATCTATGTCCATTTTTGTTTAAACAAACAAGGCTCATGTAGAAACGTTAATCACTCTTAAGCTCATAGAGGTGCCCCAAACTGAGTAACTATAGGTAAAATTAAACACATTAACAATGTTTTACTAAGTCTGACCAGCTAAAACCTGTTCAAATATGAGTGATGCTTTTTATAGGGGTGTCTACATACCTTTTGTGCCAATTTCCCTTAATAATTATAATTAAGCTACAAAAACTTGTTTTATTAATTGCATACCAAGAAATCTAAAATTAAAAATGTGCTTACCTTGCACAGCTCCCATCTCTTTCCTAAATTTAGTTTAATCACCACATGTACTTCATGGTACTTTGTTTTAGAATACAAGGTGTAAGTAGGGCAGTATTCCCCTGATTTGTGTGAGCCAAGGGAAGGGAAAATGGCATTTGAATTTGATAGACATATTACCATCCATCATTTTAAATGGGCTGGTTATGATTGGATTCAGTTTTCAGTCCTGTCCGTTCCATAGGTGAGTAAATATTTTTCTGTTTGTGAAGGGGATTTGAAGCTATGGCAGAAGTACTCCTGTATAACACGTCCTGCTCTGCCTTTAGGAACAGTTCAAATTAGTCTAGTCTCTTTGATACTGCCAGTTTCAGAGCCTCCATTAATGTTAACATCCATTCATTTCTGTGAAGAAAATGTGAGCTGTGCCCACTTTTGTAGCCTTTAAACAACATTCTTTCATTCATTCATTATTCAAACTGCTTAATCCAACGAAGGGTAACGGAGAAGCTTGAGCCTATCCCATCAAAACAAAATCTTCTGTAAAAAAAAAAAAAAAAAAAGTTGATCTGCATCTGGTGGTGTGTTTTCATCAATGCGCCGCCATATTTACCCATGACTCATGTCATCTTAGATGGGATGAAGTCACTTTCCTATTGTATTCAAATGTCTTTTTTTGTTTTCACCAGTATAAAACTAACTACTTAGAAGTGGAAACAGAAGAAACAGAAATGGTTGTTAGCCCAGAAGACAATGTTTCAAAATCAGTGGAAGATTAAGAAATTTACAGCAATGTTCTTGATATTCTTGCTTTGTTCAGATAAAGGTGTGGCTATGGATATTGGTGGTTTGGAGACTGTTGTGGCAAACTCTGCCTATGTGTCGGCCCGTGGTAGCATGGATGGATGTGCTGCAGCTGCAATGCGTGACAAGAAAATGCGTGCCAGACTGAAACTCCCACACATCAGAGACTGCGAGCACATGAAGACAACTGTAGACACAACCTTTGAAAGCATGTGTGTCAAACAGCCCATCGGTAAGCGCCTGTTCCAGCAGTTTCTGGAGAGTGATGCTAGCCATAAAAATGCTGGAGAGCTGTGGAAAGACATAGAAGAATACAATACATGCCAGGAGAATGACAGGCTGCAGAAAGCCAGGAGAATGGTCAACAAATATTACGAATCAGCTTCAAAGAATTTTTGCAGTTTCCTTGAGGAGACAGCCATCATTCGAGTTAAGGAAGACCTGAAGAATATCCGCGGTGACTTGTTTAAAGAAAGCGAGAAACAGCTGCTCCAATACCTGGGAAAAAAAAGCCGTGGATGACTTCAAGAACAGCATGTACTTCCTGCGTTTTGTCCAGTTTAAATGGTTGGAGAGCCAACCTGTTGATGAAGAGTGGTTTATGGACTTCAGGGTGCTGGGAAAAGGGGGTTTTGGGGAAGTATTTGCATGTCAGGCAAAAGCAACAGGCAAAATGTATGCCAACAAGAAGCTGGAGAAGAAGAGGCTTAAAAAACGCAAAGGATATGAGGTAAAGCACTGATGTGGCATCTTGAATCACACCCTGTTTAATTTCTGCCAAAACAACTCATTGCAAATTCCTGCTTATGTTTGATTGGTATTTAGGGAGCGATTGTGGAAAAGCGTATCCTTGCAAAGGTTCATAGCCGCTTCATTGTGACGCTGGCTTATGCCTTCCAGACCAAGACTGACCTCTGCCTGGTGATGACCATCATGAATGGTGGAGATCTCAGGTGCTATATGGAAATATAACAACACACTATATAGGGATAGTATTTATAAAACTATTATATTCTAATTGCAAGTTTCTATGGATAACAACTAAAGAAATATTAAAGACCCTTCTTTCTCACAGGTATCATATGTATAATGTGGATGAGAAAAATCCTGGGTTTGATGAGAAACGAGCATGTTTCTACACAGCACAGATCATCTGTGGGCTGGAGCACATTCATCAGCACAGGATCATTTACAGAGATCTGAAGCCAGAAAATGTACTGCTGGATGACGCAGGTGAGTATTTCAGTGGATGCTTTAATATTTCAGCCCTAAAATCCCAGCTATCCCATCTTATCCTCTTTTGATTTTTTTTTTTTATTATGATCAATGAGCAATTTCTGGGTGGGCTTAGCTTGTAGATCCACGTATATTCCACATAAGACAGACACATTATAAACAGGGTTACAGACTGACTATCAAACATACAAATAGAGTTTTTGTAATTAAAGCCTTTTCATTCAGGAAACGTCCGCCTTTCGGACTTGGGTCTGGCTGTTGAACTTCCACCAGGTAAAGACAAAACTACAGGCTATGCTGGGACTCCAGGTGAGTATCAAACTTTATACAGAGGAAAAACTATTTGACAGAAAATGGTATTATCTAGGTCTATGTTACTCTTTGAAATATCTATACAGTCATTGCACATGTTCCAGCCTTCTGTGAGCAAATTTTGTGTTCATGTCTCCAGGTTTTATGGCTCCGGAGCTCCTTCAGAAAATAGAATATGACTACACAGTGGACTACTTTACACTAGGTGTCACCCTGTATGAGATGATTGCTGCCAAAGGGCCTTTTAGAGTTCGAGGAGAGAAGGTGAGGTATTTATAGCCTCACTTTGTTCGATATTGTACAGTATTGTCAGTTGTCTGTGTCAGTTTTAGCTGCAGACAGTAAGAATCTCTTCCTTCAGGTGGACAATGATGAGGTTGCTAAGAGAATCCTGAACAATCCAGTTTCCTACTCGCCCAACTTCAGCAATGAATGCAAGGACCTTTGTGAAGGCCTGATGGAGAAGGATCCAGCTAAACGACTGGGGTTAAAAAACAATGACTGCACAGAGCTCAAAAATCAGCCTTTCTTTAAAGAGCTTAACTGGGGCCGTCTGGAAGCAGGTGATGAACAAAATCATTGGCATGTCCTATTAGCTATCCAAAGAGTTAAATTCCCCAAAGAAATATCATCCCCAAAATAGATGTAGTTGCAACGTAACTTAAACATAAAAAACGGTTCCATTATAATGTTATGTACAAAAACATACAAAATAAACATAACTTTTACATAGCTCTAACAATAGACATTCATGAGAAGGAAGCAAAAAGATGCAAAAACTAACAAACATTTGCCATGTGGTGTATTCTAGCTTGTTTATTTCCTGTGTTTCATTTTAAGGTATGCTTCCTCCACCATTTGTCCCTGATCCTAAAATGGTCTATGCCAAAGACATTGATGATGTCAGCATCTTCAGCACAATCAAAGGAGTGGTCTTGGATGAAAAAGATGCAGAGTTCTACAATGATTTTGCCTCTGGCAACATCCCAATCCCCTGGCAGATGGAAATGATCGAGACAGGTGTGTTTGGAGAGATGAACATCTGGGGAGAGAACGGCAAGTTGCCTAATGACCTTGATCCAAACTATGTGGAAGCCAAAGGAGGAGTATGTGTATTGCTGTAGGTTAAAGTTGGAAACAGACCAAAAGACGAAACAAATATAATCCAGGGTTGTATTATCTGTAATGTTTAGTAGGGTTATGGAATGACTAACATGGTTGTGTGGATATTATATCTAAAAAATGCAAAGGAAGTTGCAATTGCCCAGAGTTTGTTTAGTCATTGCAAAACATAAAAAAACAACTTTTAATTGTCTGTATTTTTTTGTATCTAAACTACATATATTCAGGCTGTTACAGTAAATATTGTCGATTAAGGAGTTAAAAGCATTTGATAAAACCTTGCAAAGCAGCTTTGCGTTTGTTTATCTGCATCTTCATAGTATAGTCTATATCCTTTGTTTAATATAATGATGAAAATGAACTTGGGACACATGTGCTTAAATGACAGCTCCAATAAAACTGTCATAGTGTTATAGTGTATTCCTATGAATACACTATGACATAAGCATTTTACTGGTTAACGTGTAATCAAACAAATCCACTAGTCATTAACTTTGGAATGCATTGCGTTTGATCAAATGTACACAACTTAGCACAGCAGATTAGACTATCATGTATTCTTGTATTTAGGAGAGGTCACTTGGATTTTGGCCAGACACGTGTCAAGCAGTGTGCTGAGCATTCTGAGCATTTAAAGGTAGAACAGAATAGGAAATGTCTAAACAAATTATGTTTTTAGTACAAACAACTTGTTTATTATATACATATGACAAAGTAGATGAAAGTCATTTTGAATAAAATAGTTTATCTCTTTTGAATTTCTTTCTTAACTTAGAAACTTACATGATGGTGACATCTATATAACTTATCCATGACATATTCTATGATTTAAAGAGGAATAAAAGAAATAATTTCTTGATAAGTAGGAATCTTTTAGTTGGTCAAACAATAACCAGGTAAGGTAAACCGGCTTGGATTTCAGGATTATAACAAATTAAGATATTAAATCATACTGTAACAAGGCTGTCGTCATCTGACAGGCTGTTAAAATGGTTAAAGATGTCAAGGAGCTTATTCATCTTAAAGTTTTTAACAATGTGCAGTGGCAGAGGTTTATAGGAAAAGGCTTTTATGTAGACGGAGAGTGCTTAGATCCACTTCCAAACCCATTCATGTCTATGTGCAGACATGAGACTGAGTCCCAGATTTTGACTTGGACCCAGTAAGGATAACTACGGTGGGCAGGAAAAACAATATTATATCCACCAAAACACTTTTATAAGTTCTGAAAAGCCATTTAAGAAGACAAGACTCAGAAGTGACACCATGGGCTTTGTGATTGAGGCCAGACATAGTTTAATCAATCCAGCAAGCAACTTAACCAGCGAAGATGTTATGCCCATTTTGTGGAGCCTATTTTCAAGTTTTGGTGTAAATTTGTTGTGACTGCAGCCTTTGGCACTCATGTAAGAGGAGAAGGGCTCAGCCTTATGGACTGCCTTGTTAAGTATTTCAATAAAGCTCGCACTCACAGTTCGATTGTTGATATGTTGAAAATCCAGCACAATGTCTTCTTGTCTTTGCTGGTTAAGCTACTTGCGGTATCAATTCCACTACTACGTAGTTTTTCTGTTCGCACCATCTTGTAGCCACCACCAAGCCCACAGAATCACTTCTGGGTCATGTCCTGGTAAATTTGTTTTTGGAAGTTTTAAAAATGTTTTAGTAAATTTTTTAACAAGTTTCTGTAAAATTGGAAAAGTGTTGAGCTGGATGTGATATTGTTTTGTACTTCCCAGCCACTACCACACCAATACATCCAGCTGAAGGAAATTAGGCAGATCCCAATAAATCACCCACTTCAGACACTGTATGGAGTTATTGCTCTCATTATTTGGAGTCTCTGCATGACTAATATGCTCTCAAATGACCCCTTAATCATTCTGATTAGAGGTAGAAGTCATCATTGTACAGGTGTGGCTCCAGGATCAGCCACACCTGTACAATGATCTTGGCATGAGGATCTTATAAACTTGCACCCATTTAGCTGCCATTTATACCCTCTTTATAAGTTAAAGCATTGTCAGCGCCATCTGTTCTTTTGATAGCTTAACAAATCCATCCTTCATCCATACATAATGGAACTTTATGTTACTTCATAACTAGTTCTTCATCACAGCAGCAAGATCCAATGTATAACCCTTTAATTCACTCAATGGAAAAAAAAAATTCTCACTCCATCATTACCTTTTAAAAAATGTGATTAAAAAAACAAAATAAGCAATTGAATGTTGTTGCTAAGAGTGTTCCTTGGTCCTAGCAGTGTTTAGTGATACTTTAAGCTAAATGCTTGCACGCAGACAGAGGTATGTTGTCAATATATTCTGCTCCTAAATCTAAACACCCTACATAATCTTGTTTTCCCATACCTCACTGGAATACTCAAAATATACACACCATCCAAAGACTCAGGAGAACTTCTGGTTTCTTCCTTTGTAAACCCCACTATTTGCCTAATTCCCTACTTGCTATAAATTAAATGCAACATTTCATTACAATCCAGTTCATAAAAAAATTCAAACTGACAAAGGTTATGAACCAATAATCAATAAATGAACAATTCTGCCCACATCACCAGACCCAGAGCATAAACTAAATCCCGTTCCTGTGAATTCTGCAAGGACTTCACCAGTTCAACAATAATGGATCGACCCACCACCCACATACATGGTGTTTCAAGTATCTGTACTGTTTGTTTTACTATGTGGGACAAAGCTGGGAACACAGAGTTTACTCTTAAGTTAGAGGTCATACATTGTTTCAATCAGGTATTAAAGCACCGACTTAAATGACTTAAATTATAGTGAACAAATACTGACCCTTCGGAGTTCAAATAAGGCTACGTTACTGAAACAGTTTTTGCTGAACTTAACTTCGTGAACCTGCACGACTCATAAATCTTCTTTTATCTCAGTGGAGAGTTTCATAAAGAGTTTTTTTTAGTCATCCTAATAAAAAGTAGAAGGCACCTCTTTATTTTATCTACATTTTTTTTAGACTGCAAGGACAGACGACCTGTCCAGCAAGAACCCTGCCTCTTACCTGCCAATCGCTGGCATAAAACACTTCCCTGTGACCCTGTATTGGACGAGAACAAGAAAAACTGAATGAATTCATGAATGTTTCTTGAGTGTATTATGGGAAATAGTGCAATATTATTTCCCTGTTTTCATTACCTCATAAGGTGGCAGGGTTTTCTATGAATTCCTATCATCATGATGTTAAAAGAATTTATTAAGCAGTATTTTAAGACATGCATTGAGTGTCAAGAGTCAAGATTTAAGTCATTTGAAAAAAAAAAGTGACACCTTGTTTAAATGTGTCACAGTTTTACATATCAGGGGACGATTAAAAGATAGTCAGGTCCAATGGAGGAACCAAATTTGATATAAAATATCACAATTTATTTCCTGAAATTGTGACAAATTACAGCCATTTTTGAACATTTTTCACTTAGATTTCTGTGAAATACTGATGTATGGAATACACCAACTTTATTAAGGTTACCTGAAAGAAGTTGCATATAGAACATCAAAATTAGCTAAAGATTCTCTTTGTGGCAGAGAAGGAAGCCATGAATACGAAATGGCTTCAGACCGATGCATCAACATAAGGACACTGGCTGGGTAGAGGATGGAAATGGAAAGACTTGCTTACAAGCTGAAAATGAACAAAGAAAAATTTGCAAAAGACTTAGACAAATAATTATCATAAAACAATAGAAGGTGACAGTCAATTTATTTCTTTGACAATTCAGTCTCAGGTTTTGTTGTTCATGTTGTTGTTTTGTTTCAGTTGAATATTTTTAGTTCACATTTTCCCACATATTCAATATTGTCAAATTGTAAAATACGTGATGGAAAAGAAGAACAAGGAGGGAAAATTTGTTTTTCTTCTTCCTAGGAAAAAAAAAAATTGATTCATGAATACGTAGTTAATATGTTTGTACACAAACAAAATAAACTATAAAGACAGTTTTTAAAAAAAAAAAAAAAAAAAAAAAAAGGTTTATATGAAGTTTATATGGTTGCCCATAAAGTTGGAATAAAAAAGTTTTCACTTCTTTTTTTTTTCATGACAACTGGAACAAAGTGATTTATTCTTGATAGATAGAGTGCATATCTTCTTAACTGCATCTGGTCAAAGGTACTTAATGATGTGTAAGCTCTGGATATGAATTTTAAAAAAATTTTTGTTGCTAATGAAAACAAACAAAAAAAAATCTAAATTTAGAGTCAAGAGTGTTATTAAATGCAACTACAGATGAGGAACAACATACGTCAGTGATGTCTGGTCACAAGCTAAAAATCAACGACCCTTTCAGGTTGGTTTTCTGTGAACTTTCCCTTTAAGCAGAGAGGTAACTGAGGACACAGATGAATACATTTTTCAGCTAACTGAGAGAAAGGCAAAGAAATAAAACATTAACAGACACAAGATTATGACTTAAGGCGTAAATGTCTCTTCAATACTGTAAAGACTGTATATGATAGCCCTTTGAAATGTGCCTCTGAAGACAGACCGACAAATAAAAAATGATCTGATAAGATACAGGCTGTTAACGATTTGTTAGAGCCAAACATGAGGCAAAAAAAAGACACTTTTAAAATATTTTTCACATTACTAGGGAGACTTGTGAAATACAACTATAAACTATAAGTAACCATAATTTGCATTGCATATAAGGCAATTCTTTTTTCATGAAATTGCCTATAATCTCCTTCCATATTTATATGAAACCAATTAATTATTAGGGTGTGTTGCAACAGACTGGCATTTGATCAGAACGTGCAGCACTGCACTGTGTCAACATGTACTTTTAATAAATCTATACACTAAAATTATTTACAAAGAGCAATAATTCAAACCCATGTTTTGTCCAAGAGCATTCTTGTTAATATTTAAACAGTACTGAAAAAGATTAATTCTGCCTTTAATGAATCACCTAAATCCTTCTTTCAGCTCTCAGTGTTTACTCTCCCCTGAGTTAAGCATTTCCACAGTATTTGTTTAGGAGCTGAAAATAGTCTCCCTTAAAGTACAAGCTACTATTTCATTCCTAAAAAGGGATATGGGCAGATAGAAGATATAAGAGAGCAAATAAATAAATAAGTGAATATGTAAAATAAATAAATAATTTTAAAAAAAATCTATAGATATATGAAAAAGTTAATAAAAATGCTCACTTGTAAACCTATACAACCCTAAATACCAACTTACCAGTATATGATGTTGCCAAAGTACATCTTGATTAAATTTTTGCCTGTTTTTAAAATTTTAACTTTTTCATAGACACAAACTCATTTTGATATTTTGAACCTGAGTGGCTTCTTAAAACACAATCTCTTAATAATCTAAAGTAATTTTAGGCAATTTTCTTTTTACCTTTTTTTTATTTTTAAAAAAAAATCTGTTTAAAAGACTGTGTTTTATCTAGAATTTTAAACTTGTTTCTTTTCTTTTAAATTTTTACATTTATTTATTTATACATTTAAAAAATCTAAAAAAAAAAAAGAAGGAATGAAGAAAAAAGTCAGAAAGAAAGAAAGAAAGCAAGGAAAATAGCTCCATTGTATACATATTCTTCTATTGTAACTTATCAGGCATGTGAAATGCCATCAATTTTGGGCGGGAATAGCTGGCTTAAAATGTAGCAACAGCCAACAAATCAATGTTCAAATTAGACCAGGTTTGACTGCATGAGATAAAAATGCGGACTCAGTTCTCACACTCCCAAAATGAATATCAGATACAGGAGCTGCCAATAGAGCTCCTCTGAGAGGTAGTTCATATTCCACTTAATAATTGACAGAAAATTATTTAAAAGATGAAAGAAAGCATTGAAGTTATAGCACTTTTTCTAGGTTTTGTAGGCTGGATTTTGGTTTTTGTATCACTAGAGGACCAGTATTGGAAAGAATCCACAACAGATGGGAGTGTAATAGTAACTTCCACAATCTATGAGAACCTCTGGATGTCTTGTGCAAGCGAATCCACAGGGATATACAATTGTCGTGACTTTCCATCCCTTTTTGCTCTTCCAGGTAAGTTAAATTAGAAAATGTCTTATAGCTTAATTTTACATATATTTTGTATAGCAGGATCCTAAAAGTAAGGTATATTACTATTTGCTAAATAAAACGTGCAAATTATGATGGCAGTTGAAAAAACAACTTGCTTGAGCCTTTATTATTTTGTAAATGATCATTGATGCAGTTTTATTTGATGATTCAGCGGTATTAAATAGCTGAGTGTGCACTTTTCAGTGAGCAGTGATATTGCTTGTGTAAGTACTTGTGCAATCCAAACCAATCACGTCTGTAAATTTTTTAATCCCAGATTAATGTTATTGTTGTGCAATCTCACAGGCATAATATGGATATTTCATAGAGCATAGCGCAATAGATTACATTTTGTTCTTCATGTTGTGCATAACCTGAATAAATGACACCTCTAACCAACTAAACATTATGGAAGAACTATGTGTTTCTACGGCTACAGAAAAAGTTTTAAGGCAATGTGTAAAATATTATAAATATACCTTGCTGTTCCACAAAAGACGTTCTCAGCTTTTGTTCATATAAAGTGATAAAAAAATGTCATTTTAATGACTGAAAAACTAGATCTTACTCTTAAGACATGTACATAGACATAAACAACAAAGCTCAATAGTTCCTTGCCCAGCATTTAATTTGCAACCATATGAAAAAGGAAAATATCCAGTGTTTGGCTATATCTCGTCTGCGCTCCAGTGAGCACATGAACTTGTCACTTCAAAACGAAGAAGCCTCACGATTTTAGGTTGTTAAAGCAAACATGTCTGGATTACGAAACCTGGACATCTCAGGGTCAGTAATTTGTTGACCCACCCCCCCACCCACCCATATTGCCCTTTGGTGCTCCATCCTTCAAAACCTGGACACGGGGGGACGTAAGAAGTCAGTATAATCCTATGAATAATTATTTAATACTGTTGACACAGTGTTTAAGCAAATGACTATGGGTGATGCATGACTTTCAGTCTATTGACGAGGAACAGGCTTGAAGGCTGGACTTTGCCTCTCTGTTGTTTTGTACGTTGGGTAAACATAATTTTTTGAAAAGGTTCTATAGAAATGAGGATAAGGAAAATCACAAGAGGGGTATTTGAAATTAATCATTGATTTATAGGTTTCTGTTGCACTTTATCTCAGGGATTGCTGGGATCTGGTCTGGCTCACTGAGGCTGTGTCTTCAACTTTTCTCTAAGCAAGAAGATAGTTTGCAGTTTTAACATTTATATCAGCGGATAGTTCTATACCTGCTGGACACAAGAAATACACAAAAACAATTAATCCAATAGTAGAAGTTTTTGCTTGCTTTCTGGGCTTTTTGGGCTGGGTGATGGTCGGGATTGCCCTTCCAAATCGATACTGGAGAGAATCGACAGTGGATGGTAACGTTATCACCACATCAACCATCTACGAAAACCTGTGGATGTCCTGTGCAATTGACTCCACAGGAGTTCACAACTGCCGGGACTTTCCATCTCTGCTCGCGCTAAATGGTACGTGACCACCAAAACTATCATTTGTGATAATGGTGACGCTCTGGCTTAAATACTATCCACTCACTTAATCAGAATTTAAAACAATGGCAAAACAAGACAAACTTGAAATAATATACCACACTAGCTATAATAATAAAGTGTACAAAAACTATAGCTGTACTCTTGCGTGTATATAATAAGGCAACAGTGGAATTATTATGAGAATGTCACCCTAGAAGATATTGTCTAGGTTTGCTTGATATAAATGGAGAAGTGCTGTACTTTTAGAACTAGGAAGTCTCCTCTACATGGCTTTAATGTGTGATAAACAGAATACTTGTTACATAACAAGGTGAGCGAGGGCAAACAGCAACAGCTGCAATAAACTGATAAAATAAATCCATATCAATACTGTCGTAGATATTTAAAGCACTTTCAAGTATAAATGTCCCTTCTGTCTATATCCGAGTTGGTGAGAACCTTGAAAGGTGGAATGCTGTGACTTCCTACATTATAAAGCCATGAGAGACACCTTGTCACAGACTGAAAATTACTTTCCAGCTGTAATGGGAATAATGAGTCTGATGATATGATAAATTGGAAACATTTGGGAATAACTTTGTTCTCCTTTCAAAAGGTTTTCACTATAACAAAAGAGCTATTAGTAACTATTACTTAATCTGTTAAAGATGTTTTAAAAGTCTTGTGAAAATGATGGTGATGATTTTAAGAAGCTGACCATTTAAGTGTTTTATGTTTATTTATTTTTAGGTTTGTGCTTGTACATAGGAAAGTGTGTGCTGTTAATGTGGGTGTTGTAGAGGCTGAACAAGCAAGTTTTATCACACTGGCTTTTTGTTTTCGCTGTGTAATTCCAATAAAGGTGACTGGGATTTTGAAAATATTTGTGTCTTACTACTTTGACAAGGTTCTTCAACTTGCCATTCAAGATGTTGCTCCTGGTCATAGGATACATTTTTCCCGTTACTTTTAATGGTATCAAAGTCTTGAAGGGGGCTCACACTCGTGTTTGTCTTACACAACAACAAAGAAAATGGCTCAGCCATATACAGCTCCACTGGATTGTCATATTTACAATTATTAATGTGATACTGTAAAAATAACCAAATAAGTGGACATACCTAACCATTTATTTAGAAAATGTAGTAACTTTTCATTTGTGTTTTATTTATCATTTGATATTAAATGTAAAAGATGTTTATTTGAAATGAATGGTCTTCGGCGCATATATAAAACTCTGATTGATGTTTTCACACAGGGTACATTCAAGCCTCCCGAGCCCTGATGATTGCTTCCATTGTGTTTGGGACTTTTGGACTCGTGGCGACTCTTGTTGGAATGCAGTTCTCTAAAATAGGCGGGGAAAGCTATGTTCTGAAGGGAAGAATTGCAGCCATTGGAGGGGTGTTCTTTTTACTTCAAGGTAAATACCCACCAAACCATGCCCGCTAGAACATGCATTGCATTGAATCGTTTTAAGTTAAACCTCTAGAACCTTAAAATGTCTTCACACACTAACTAATATACTTGTACTGTATATTTAACCAACGTTCCTGGAGCTTTAGGTAGGTAAACATGTCTAGCGCATTAATCTCTGTTTACAAAAGACAAGCTATCAGCAAATGTCTGTGCTGTTAAAAAGGTTATCCTTAATCTAATAAACCTTGGGTGCCTGTTAAGAAAGGTCAACAATTTCTCAGAAGTGGTCACACAACCCAAAATACAAGGTTTGCATACGTAAACTGTGAAGAAACTGGCAATCTCTTAGACCAGCACAACTATTTATCTTATCTAAAAGGTTTTGCTTTATTGCAAAAGGCTTGTACTATATCAAATGAGTTTGCTTTGCTTCACGTCACACACATAAACTGTTATTGCATTAAATGCCTTAAACTCCATTATGCCATGTAAATTTTCTTTTATTTGAAACTGCATACAAACCCTGTTGAACTCGTAAATTCACATTCAACTGATGTTTATTTTCTCTTTTGGTCTTTTAAGGGATTTGCACCATGATTGCAGTGTCTTGGTATGCAGCCAACATCACACAGCAGTTCTTTGACCAGCTTTATGCAGGAACAAAGTAAGCCACAATGAAGTGCACCAGTAATTTTGAAAGAAAAAGCTGTAATTTTTACTTTTAAAAACATGACAGATTAGAAGTTAAACTTTTTTGCACCACAGGTATGAGATCGGAAAAGGCCTGTACATTGGCTGGTCCTCAGCAGTGCTTGCCATCTGTGGAGGCTCGTGCCTGTTATGCGCTTGCAGCTTCAAGTCACCGAATGAAAAAATGTGAGTATTTGTTTAAAACCTCAAGTTCATTGCAACATTTAAGCATATTGTTCTACTTAAATCCCATCCTCTGTGCTTTAGCTCATATCTGTACCAGCCTACCTCCAGAGGACATGTGCTGTCAACTGTGGCAACAACTCACACTGCACCAAGCAACTATGGAAGAAATGCATATGTCTGAGGGGTAACTACAACAGAGGAAGAACAGACTGAGCTGAATGCTTCTCGTTAATTTTCAACAATTCTTAGCGTTACAAAATAATGAAAATTTAACATACTAAATGGTCTGACACAAGACAATAGGATATAAGATTTAAAAAAAACAACAACGCTTGATTCTTTTTTAATTATATTAGTACATGACCAGATTTTTAATTACATAAACTTCCTCTGTATAGGTTTGTAATGTGCAAAGTCTATTTTACTACTTCTTTTCTTTACTGAATGATTGTTAAAATCCTGTCACAATTAACTTTTACAATGAAAAAGTCTTTTTTATATATATATATATATATATATATATATATATATATATATATATATTTTTTTTTTTTTTTTTTTTTTTTTTATATGAACTATGAACTTTACATACGCGACTAACCGTTATATTTAATCCTGTGATCATTTTTATTCTTTTAAACGGTTGTCAAGTTGGTGTTACTATTAAAAGGGTTCCTTTTGTCATGTCCACATGTGCTTCGATCTGCATCCCTTTTATGAGATTTGACTTCAAGTCCAGAAATATCTACAATCCCCACGAAAAGAAAAAATTAAAAAATCCTGACTGGATTTAAGAAAATAAAGCTCTTATCTGATACTTTGCATTGTAGAAAATAAATCTGTGTACATCATGGTTCAATGGGAAGAAACAAAGACAGATGTTTGCAGCTGTCCCTGGCAACTGCAACTAATAACAGTGGATGTATTGGGATTATATAATGGTTCCACAGTTCATGAGGGGTTTTGCTCTTGAGGAAAATGGATTAAACAGGAAAACAAAAAACGGATGGTTGTATAGTACTATTAATCTGTAATGCTTTTGTGATTTTTTATTTTTTTTGGTGACACTTTACATGGATATATTTTCCTCCAAGTGGTTTTATATACTGTATGTTACTGTGAATATTGATTCAATTTGTGCAGTAAAAGTAAAGGAAACTGACTTTAGTTGATTTTGATAGCAAAGTTTGTAAAAGTGAATTAAATCATATAATACCCTGCAGAACATAGTCAGTTCTCTTATACTTATTTCACATGTTGCTAAAATAACTAGAACATATTTACTTTAAAATGGTGAAGTACAGTCAACATTTGAGACGGCGCTTTTCAAGCATGATGTTTGATGTAGATTGTGGGTTGATGTCACCTACTGGATAGGGATGGTGTTGCAACTGGGATGGGATATGCTCTGGTGTCTGCAATGGGATGGTCAGTGTCTTCACCAGTATTACCATATTATTATGGAAAGACTATGATTGCCATAAAATGAATTAAAATTGCTGACCTACAGAAAAGACATAACACATTAAAAACAGGTACATTATTCAATCATTAAGGCATTACTTTGTAAAAGGTTACAGCAAAAATAATGAAGTGGAACAAAGTACATGTTTCCTGGTGAGCTTCTAATCTTTAGGAGCTTCATTTGCCAAATCATCCAAACTTTGTCCATCAAAGCGAATAAAATGCCATCCTTCAGTGACAGTGAGGTCCTGAGCTCCTTTAATAGCATAGAAATTTCGAGCGGGAGTATTCCAGTCGAGCACTGACAGCTGCAGCCGCACACACTGCTTCTTTTTTCCCACCTGAGAAAGCAAATAGTCTTGAGCTTAATCGTTCACTTCATTACACTGAAGCATTTATTACTTTTAAAATGATTAAAAATGCACTTAGATTAAACATATTGTCTATCCTCTCACGAGACAATTTACCACAACTGCGGACAACTTATATTAATTGCAACGAGTGGTGACCAAATAGAGGAGTAAAACATAATTACCTCTGCAACTTTGGACAGTAAAGCCTTGCCGAAGCCATTTCCTATCGAAGAAAAACATTGTGCTTCAACATAAAGGAGGAAACATAAACAAATTTAAAATGATATTTAGAAAATAAATTTGTTCACAACATTCAGTGTGAAATTAGAGCATTTTTGTGCAGCATTTTTCTCTAGGTTTTGTTGACATTTCTGGAACATTACTGTACCTCTGAACTCTGGCATCACATAGAGGTCCTCCAAATAAATCGATCTTCCCTTCCACGTGCTGTAAGTGTAAAAGTAAAGGGCATAACCGACGATTGTCAATCCTATAAAGACAAAATTAAATAGACAATAAAAACAAGGTCAAATGAGAAACACAAGTTGTTATAAATATCATGAGTGAACTACTTTTTGTTTAGTGAATCGACAGGCTAACACTCAGTCACCAAATAAGCTAAAGCAAACAAACAATCAAGTAAATAATAACAAGAATAAAAACACTTGTGTCTGAATAAAAACATACTAGAAACACAACCTCTGCTGCCCTTGTGGGGATATTTTTTGAATACGAAAATTTTTAAATCAACCTCTGAAGGTTTGGTCAGAAATAAGTGACAGATTATAAGAGAATAGTCATAATGTAATGATATTTTTGCCAAGCTGCAACATAACAGGATGTATTTATCACTGACATCTAACAGGATCAAAGCTGAGGGCTGATGAAGAAAGACAACAACCCATCAGTTTTTATATTCACCTTGCTTAGATTTATGCTCCTCAGGAACTTCTGCAACAAGGCATTCAAAGAAGGGATTCTGGCAGAAACCGTCACGCTCCAGCTCTACACACACACACACACACACACACACACACACACACACACACACACACACACACACACACACACACACACACACTCTGTAAGTTACAATACATGAAAGTGAAAATGTATTTACCAAAAAGTAGCAATGAAATAGGGCTGCTACTAACGAATATTTTAATCATCGACTAGTCACCAACTATTGAAACAATTAGTCAACTAATTGGATCATTATTTTGTTATTTAAATTTAGCATGAGGTTGCTTTAATAATGTGACAGAAGAAAGAAGGGTACTTCAATTAAAAAATGCCTCTTTTAATCAACTTTGCTGCTGAAAAGTGAGTTTGCAAACTAAACAAAAATGTCCTGTATTATAAAACCATCTAACAGGAACAGTGATCAGTCAGTATAGGCATAAATCCATAAATAAAAAAATCTGTCCATTTCTAAGGACAGAGATGTTTTGTTTTTTTTTAGATAAAAAATAAATAATAATAAAATCAACAAATAAATTCATTGTCGACTATTTTCATTGTCGATTTTTGTCGACGTCAACAAATCATTGCAGCCCTACTATGAAATGTTTGATAATTCATTTCTTTAAAGACTATTTTTCAAGCGCAATAGTTAAATTTATTTTGAAGTTTATTATGTAAGGATTAAACAACATCAAGCAATGCATTACACAGTTTAATGCATGACACAGATTCAAGAAGACCACAATGCGCAGCAAAGTTACTCCACGAAGTGCATTTTAACTGTGTAATGCACAAATCAAAGTTATTTAATCTGATTATACCATGGTCCTACACAGTAAACATTTTATAACAACATTTTATTTTGTTTTTGCTAAACTTGCTAAATATACTGAAGTACAGGAACTATGTTATGTGGCCTTGATATAGTTTTTAAGCTAAACAATAAGCGTCAAGTTACAGCGTGTTTCTCTCAGTCACCTGTCAAAAGCCAGCTGATTTGAATCAGTTGATTAATGAGTTACTATGGTGACATCCATAACACAGTAATATTACAATGATTTAACTTGCCGAACTACATGTGCATATATACGAAAATAATGCACACCAGTTAGCATAAGAATTATCATTGACCATAGCATGAGAAGCAAACTAGTCAACTGGAGTCTACCCACATTGCACCTGTCATGAATCTGCTGCAAATAATTCTCCAGGTCAATAAATTGTCAAGTTGTAAACAAGTTAAACAATTCGTTTTATCGTCGTGATTGCAATTTAATTTTTAACCAGTAAAAATCAACTCATAGGAGTAAAAATCTCTTTCACAAGAGTCCCCTGGCCAAGACAGCAGCAGCACAAGACACATTACAACCTTTTACAACATACTAAAAAGATACTGATAACATTGTTAGGAAAACACGGACATGAACGTGGCCTGAAACACTGCCAAGGCTAAAAGGTACCCAGAGATCTAAAACAACGTGTTAAACAATGCATCTACACTTTAAGGTCGCATTTGACCATAAATTCAAGTTATCTTTAAAAGCATGTAGTGAGACCAGTCTCTTCAGACCATGGTCCTTTTCCAGGCCGTTCCAGGCAGCAGAAGCAGCGTATTTAAAAGCCTTTGTCGCGCGCTCTGCTCTGACCTTGGGACCAGCAAACAGAAAGAGGTCTTGAGATAGAAGACTATACCTGATTATTCCATGAAAAGTATATTTGAATATACAAGGAATGCCTTTCCTCACATTTCCTGGAAAGGAGAGCCAGAAGATGCTCATAAATTATAACAAACCAGTGCTTCCCTCTTCAAACAAGTCAGACCAACAAACATAAACATACAAAAAACACTCAAAGTTTTGTAGTTCGCTTTGAACCTCTGAACACCATTTTAAACTATATCAATTTCCAAGCTGATAAAATGATAAAATCCTCTCCATTATTTCCAGTCTCTCGGCTCCATTTCTCCCAGTATGGAATATAGTTCTGCTACTAGCTTCTTGTCACTTTTGGCATAAGAGATCACACTCAAGCTTTTAGTGAAAACATTACTTTCATTAGTTATACCCTAGGTACTGCATATCAAAACAATATGCCAACTGTGCCTTTTTTTGGTTAGAAACTGTGGCCGCTTTATGTTTCAGCAGTTCAAAAGGCTCTTTCAAGGAAAAAGAAATTTAGGCATTTCGTAATGGTTAACAGTATCTGCTGAAGAATTAATTTGCTTTTATTCTTCCATTTTTAGTAAACAGCAGTACGTTAGCTGTGGTTCTCTGAGCTAAGTTTTATTGATACAAATGAAAATGGATCAGTACAGTTCAAATTACATAAAAAGAATATTAATTCAAAATAGCAACTTGCTACTACCAAGCTAGTATGCAGAAGATCCTCTGAAATGTGCAATACGCAATAATTTCAACCCTTGAAACTACAAGTATCTTGCACCTTAATGAGCAGTGTGCCTATCTTGCAATGACACGCAATGTATGAAGCTCATATCATTTAATCAAGACATGTTTATTTTGCTTATTTTTGTCATGATTTCTGCTTTGCCCCAAACAAGCTGCATTCTTCCCCTGCCTGATAGTGGATTGTCCTCACCTGTGCTGCTCTCTGTTTAAACACCTGTCCTGGATCTGCTCGGGGTGAGATTGTCTGTCTTTTCTGAAGATTTCAAGCCTTGTTCATGTACCTGATTCTGAGAGAAAACCTGGTTTGACCCTGCCTGTCCCTGACCATCGTCTTTGCTATGCCCTTATTAGTATGAACTTAACAGCTGTTGCTGAACCCTGCCTGATCCTAACCCTGCCTCTTGCTTGCTCCTCAGATTTCTTCTGCTTGCTCGTGTCTCAGACTAAGTGAGGCCACCTTCAATACCATAATTATTTCAATAAATCTGTTTGATTAATAAATCTGTTTTGGGTTCTGGCTTCCTAAACAATTTTTTTTATCACAATTAATTAACAAGTTACTTCAATAATGATTACTTAGCTATTTGTTTTATTTGCTGCAAATTTTTTTCAAGAGGACTCTAATCAAAATCAAAATTGGCAAGAGCAGGATTATGTAATTGGTTCTGAATGTTGGTTTTGATGACTTCCTCTGCCCATCATTTATTTTCAATTCAAGGTAAGTGCCATGTACAGCCTCAAAATGTCATGAAGTTGAAAATATTTTAAGTGATTTCAGAACTGAATTTTATCAGATTAAAAGATGTTGATTCATGTGGTTTGCATCCAAGCAAAATTTTCTGCATAAAAAGACTAATAAAAACTTTACCTTTTCATCCTGATGTATGAAGTCTCCCCAGAACTTTTTAAGCATACCATTGATTCCCCTACTTTCAACAGCACTGCTGCTCATATTTTTCATACCATGCATTGATGAGAGAGGAAAAACAACAACAAAAAAAAAAGCTCACACTGAACTTCCCATCCTATGTCTTCAGCATAACACCTCCCCATCTGCAGCACCAATCTCCTTTGTTTCAAACATATCTGTATGCATGGTAAATTTCCCTGTGTATGTAACTTTTCCAGCATCAAACAGTACACACAGGTCTCAGATTATGAGATCCAAATGTAGTTCACAACACCAGCACTGCACTACAATGCAGCTGACTGTACTCCTTTTTCTGTTGATAACTACTGCATTCTGTGTATAATCACACACGTTTGGTTAAGATGTTTATCTTATCTCAAACTATTTAATACTTAACGTTCCTGTCAGCCATGGCTGAAAAACCTGTTGACACATTCAGTATATGGCTCGACTCAGCATAAAGCACAGGTGCGTTTCCTTACATGTAGGAGGGCGACATCTGGTGACCCTTTAATGTAACTGATCTATTATCAGTAAAATTAGGTCAATATCTGTTTTAATTAGGCCCGAGCACCTTGGCGGTGCGAAGGCCTATTGTAATTGCAGTGTTTATTAGGCCCGAGCACCTTGGCGGTGCGAAGGCCTATTGTAATTGCAGTGTTTATTATTATTATTATTATTTTTATTCGGACACTTCGCGTGCTTTTTTGGAGGCCTGAACGTGCTCGAAAACTCACCAAATTTTGCGTACCCCCCCAAGGGAATACGAAAAATTTGATATTTTGAGGTGCTCCAGAATGTTTGGGCGAAACTGAAGGAGAGCGCCACCTATTTTAGGTGCCCCGCCACTGCATGTCGTTAATCTTTATGAAAATTCATACACATGATCTACATGCTAGGGCGAACAAAAAATCCTTTTAATGTCATGGTGAAATGTCGACAGGAAGGCGGCCATTTTAGGTCAAAGTCAATATTTTGGCGTTTTAGCACCTCGCATTTTAACGAACTCGTCCTAGAGCTTTTAACCCACTGAGCCACAAATTGTTCAGGATGTTCAGGAGGCATGTGTGATTAAATGTTGTGTTATTTCTTCTAATAGGAGACTTAGTTTACGAGGGGCGGGGCCTCAAAGTTTGATGTCTCGCCAGGAAAAATTAAACGGATATAACTCCCACATAAAGCAACATTTCTGCACCACATTTGCTAGATATGATGGCAGTCCGCTCCTACAGAGTTCTATATGCCAATATTTTGATTATGAAATAGCCACGCCCCCTGGAGGTCAAAAGTGTTGTTTTTTGCTCACACACCCATAACTCTGGCTTGGTGGACACCACATGGCCCAAATTCTCTCAGGCATCACAAAACATGTTGGTGAAGAGATCTGGTAAAGGACGTTGCTCTACGCTGCACGGCGTGCCCGTGACGCCATGGCAAAGTTCCATGCGGCGGCGTGACATCATAAATCACTATAAAATTGTCAATTTTGATCTGATCACCCTAAAACTTATAGGGATTAATAAGGGAACGGTCCTGAACAGATTAATGTGACCATTGCTGGTGTAGACCTAAGCTCCGCCCACTTACAACAGGAAGTGGTTTTTTCCACGTTTGAGGGTCATGCTTCTAAGCAAATGGTCCCAAATACTTGAGCCTCCTCCAAAACATGTCAAACCCTTTCATGATGCCACAATAAAAACCTCAAGTTGCTACGCTAAACAGGACATGGCGAATGGCGGTCCAACGCCATGAAACAGGAAGTACCTGTGACCAAGCCATGGAACCTTGGACCGCCACCAAACTTGCCATGATTGATGACAGTAAGGCCCTGAACTAAGCCCCATTGAAACATTATGGAATAAATGGAGCATGTCTCCATAGCGCCCCCTACAATATTTCATTCAATCAGC
Organism: Telmatherina bonti; assembly: GCF_933228915.1. NCBI lineage: Eukaryota > Metazoa > Chordata > Actinopteri > Atheriniformes > Telmatherinidae > Telmatherina > Telmatherina bonti. The sequence continues at coordinate 24,905,872 of NC_136628.1, read as the reverse complement.
CCCGCCCACTACATGGACCGACATGGATAAAATTCAGCACAGTTGTAGAAGCTTCCAGTACCTTCAAAAAAGTCTCTTGGACATATGGGCTAAATTCAACAGGAAGTCGGGCATTTAGAAAAAGGTGCCATTTTTGGGGTCATTTCTTTGCCATGCATTTTAAACAACTCCTCCTAGGGATATTGTCCAACTGACACCCAACTTGCACAGGATGCTCAGGAGGCATGTGTGATTTAAAGTTGTGTTATTTCTTCTAATAGAAGATTTAGTTTAGGAGGGGCGGGCCCTCAAATTTTATGTCTCATTAACAAAGACTTATTGCTAAAACTCCCACATAAAACAACATATCAGCACAGGAATCGACCCATTTGATGCCAGTCCCATGATGAACAAAATATACAATGCAATAATATGACTCTGAACTAGCCCCACCCCTTGGGAACAACAAGTGTCTGATATCATGAACCAGGAAGTACCTGTGACAAAGCCGTGAAATTGTTGATCTTCACCATACTTGCCATGAGTCATGACAGTTATGTCCTTAATAGAGTAAAATTACAATATAGTGGAGAAGATCGTAAATGGCTCCATAGCGCCCTCTACAATATTTCAATCAATCAGCCCCGCCCACTACATTGACTGACATGGATATGATTCAGAAAACTTGTAGACCCTCCCAGTACCTTCAAAAAAGTCTCTTGGACATATGGGCTAAATCCAACAGGAAGTCGGCCATTTTGAAAAGAGTGCCATTTTTGGGGTCATTTCTGTCATTTTCTTTGCCATGCATTTTGAGGAACTTCTCCTAAGAATTTTGTCCAACTTTAACCCAAATGAGTCAGGATGCTCAAGAGACATGTGTGATTAAAAGTTGTGCTATTTCTTTTAATAGGGGATATCGTTTAGGAGAGGCGGGGCAGCAAAGCTGATGTGATGCAATGAAAAGGAAAACTGACATAACTCCCACAAAAAACAACCGACCTGCACCAAATTCACTACAGATGATGCCAGTCATATCCTTCACATTTGTGCATGTCAATAATTAGATTATAAGTTAGCCCCGCCCCTTGGTGACAGGAAGTGTCCCTTCATAAGGCCTAAATGGCCTGAAGTGCAGTCTGGCTGCACTTTAGGTTGAGAGAGGCATGGGAAGGATGTTGGCAGGGGAGGCGGTGGCATTATGCCGAGCGGCGCCATGGTGCGAGGGCCTATATCACCGCTTGCGGTTTTAATTATTATTATTATTATTAGGCCCGAGCACCTTGGCGGTGCGAAGGCCTATTGTAATTGCAGCGTTTATTATTAGGCCCGAGCACCTTGGCGGTGCGAAGGCCTATTGTAATTGCAGTGTTTATTATTATTATTATTATTATTATTATTATTATTATTATTATTAGGCCCGAGCACCTTGGCGGTGCGAAGGCCTATTGTAATTGCAGTGTTTATTATTATTATTATTATTATTATTATTTTTATTCGGACACTTCGCGTGCTTTTTTGGAGGCCTGAACGTGCTCGAAAACTCACCAAATTTTGCGTACCCCCCCAAGGGAATACGAAAAATTTGATATTTTGAGGTGCTCCAGAATGTTTGGGCGAAACTGAACGAGAGCGCCACCTATTTTAGGTGCCCCGCCACTGCATGTCGTTAATCTTTATGAAAATTCATACACATGATCTACATGCTAGGGCGAACCAAAAATCCTCTTAATGTCATGGTGAAATGTCGACAGGAAGGCGGCCATTTAAGGTCAAAGTCAATATTTTGGCGTTTTAGCACCTCGCATTTTAACGAACTCGTCCTAGAGCTTTTATCCCACTGAGCCACAAAATGCTCAGGATGTTCAGGAGGCATGTGTGATTAAATGTTGTGTTATTTCTTCTAATAGGAGACTTAGTTTACGAGGGGCGGGGCCTCAAAGTTTGATGTCTCGCCATGAAAAATTAAACGGATATAACTCCCACATAAAGCAACATTTCTGCACCACATTTGCTAGATATGATGGCAGTCCCCTCCTACAGAGTTCTATATGTCAATATTTTGATTATGAAATAGCCACGCCCCCTGGAGGTCAAAAGTGTTGTTTTTTGCTCACACACCCAGAACTCTGGCTTGGTAGACACCACATGGCCCAAATTCACTCAGGCATCACAAAACATGTTGGTGAAGAGATCTGGTAAAGGACGTTGCTCTGTGCTGCACGGCGTGCCCGTGACGCCATGGCGAAGTTCCATGCGGCGGCGTGACATCATAAATCACTATAAAATTGTCAATTTTGATCTGATCACCCTAAAACTTATAGGGATTAATAAGGGATCAGTCCTGAACAGATTAATGTGACCATTGCTGGTGTAGACCTAAGCTCCGCCCACTTACAACAGGAAGTGTTTTTTTCCACGTTTGAGGGTCATGCTTCTAAGCAAATGGTCCCAAACACTTGAGACTCCTCCAAAACATGTCAAACCCTTTCATGATGCCACAATAAAAACCTCAAGTCGCTACGCTAAACGGGACATGGCGAATGGCGGTCCAACGCCATGAAAAAGGAAGTACCTGTGACCAAGCCATGGAACCTTGGACCGCAACCATACTTGCCATGACTGATGACAGTAAGGCCCTGAACTAAGCCCCATTGAAACATAATGGAATACATGGAGCATGTCTCTATAGCGCCCCCTACAAAATTTCAATCACTCAGCCCCGCCCACTACATGGACCGACATGGATAAAATTCAGCACAGTTGGAGAACCTTCCAGTACCTTCAAAAAAGTCTCTTGGACATATGGGCTAAATTCAACAGGAAGTCGGGCATTTTGAAAAAGGTGCCATTTTTGGGGTCATTTCTTTGCCATGCATTTTAAACAACTCCTCCTAGGGATATTGTCCAACTGACACCCAACTTGCACAGGATGCTCAGGAGGCATGTGTGATTTAAAGTTGTGTTATTTCTTCTAATAGAAGATTTAGTTTAGGAGGGGCGGGCCCTCAAAGTTTGATGTCTCATTAACAAAGACTTATTGCTAAAACTCCCACATAAAACAACATATCAGCACAGGAATCGACCCATTTGATGCCAGTCCCATGATGAACAAAATCTACAATGCAATAATATGACTCTGAACTAGCCCCACCCCTTGGCAACAAGAAGTGTCTGATATCATGAACCAGGAAGTACCTGTAACAAAGCCATGAAATTGTTGATCTTCACCATACTTGCCATGAGTCATGACAGTTATGCCCTTAATGGAGTAAAATTGCAATATAGTGGAGAAGATCGTAAATGGCTCCATAGCGCCCCCTACAATATTTTAATCAATCAGCCCCGCCCACTACATTGACTGACATGGATCAAATTCAGCTCGATTGTAGACCATCCCAGTACCTTCAAAAAAGTCTCTTGGACATATGGGCTAAATCAAACAGGAAGTCGGCCATTTTGAAAAAGGTGCCATTTTTGGGGTCATTTCTGTCATTTTCTTTGCCATGCATTTTGAGAAGTTCCTTCTAAGAATTTTATCTAACTTTAACCCAAATGAGTCAGGATGCTCAAGAGGCATGTGTGATTAAAAGTTGTGTTATTTCTTTTAATAGGGGATATCGTTTAGGAGAGGCGGGGCAGCAAAGCAGACGTGATGCAATGAAAAGGAAAACTGACATAACTCCCACAAAAAACAACCAACCTGCACCAAATTTGCTACAGATGATGTCAGTCATGTCCTTCACATTTCTATATGTCAATAATTAGATTATTAGTTAGCCCCGTCCCTTGGTGACAGGAAGTGACCGTTCATAAGGCCTTAACAGCCTGAAGTGCAGTCTGGCTGCACTTTAGGTTGAGAGAGGCATGGGAAGGATGTTTGCAGGGGAGGCGGTGGCATTATGCCGAGCGGCGCCATGGTGCGAGGGCCTATATCACCGCTTGCGGTTTTAATTATTATTATTATTTTTATTCGGACACTTCGCGTGCTTTTTTGGAGGCCTGAACGTGCTCGAAAACTCACCAAATTTTGCGTACCCCCCCAAGGGAATACGAAAAATTTGATATTTTGAGGTGCTCCAGAATGTTTGGGCGAAACTGAATGAGAGCGCCACCTATTTTAGGTGCCCCGCCACTGCATGTCATTAATCTTTATGAAAATTCATACACATGATCTACATGACAGGGCGAACAAAAAATCCTCTTAATGTCATGGTGAAATGTTGACAGGAAGGCGGCCATTTTAGGTCAAAGTCAATATTTTGGCGTTTTAGCACCTCGCATTTTAACGAACTCGTTCTAGGGCTTTTATCCCACTGAGCCACAAATTGCTCAGGATGTTCAGGAGGCATGTGTGATTAAATGTTGTGTTATTTCTTCTAATAGGAGACTTAGTTTACGAGGGGCGGGGCCTCAAAGTTTGATGTCTCGCCATGAAAAATTAAACGGATATAACTCCCACATAAAGCAACATTTCTGCACCAAATTTGCTAGATATGATGGCAGTCCCCTCCTACAGAGTTCTATATGTCAATATTTTGATTATGAAATAGCCACGCCCCCTGGAGGTCAAAAGTGTTGTTTTTTGCTCACACACCCATAACTCTGGCTTGGTGGACACCACATGGCCCAAATTCACTCAGGCATCACAAAACATGTTGGTGAAGAGATCTGATAAAGGACGTTGCTCTACGACGCACGGCGTGCCCGTGACGCCATGGCAAAGTTCCATGCGGTGGCGTTAAATCATAAATCACTATAAAATTGTCAATTTTGATCTGATCACCCTAAAACTTATAGGGATTAATAAGGGATCAGTCCTGAACAGATTAATGTGACCATTGCTGGTGTAGACCTAAGCTCCGCCCACTTATAACAGGAAGTGTTTTTTTCCACGGTTGAGGGTCATGCTTCTAAGCAAATGGTCCCAAACACTTGAGACTCCTCCAAAACATGTCAAACCCTTTCATGATGCCACAATCAAAACCTCAAGTCGCTACGCTAAATGGGACATGGCGAATGGCGGTCCAACGCCATGAAACAGGAAGTACCTGTGACCAAGCCATGGAACCTTGGACCGCCACCAAACTTGCCATGACTGATGACAGTAAGGCCGTGAACTAAGCCCCATTGAAACATTATGGAATAAATGGAGCATGTCTCCATAGCGCCCCCTACAAAATTTCAATCAATCAGCCCCGCCCACTACATGGACCGACATGGATAAAATTCAGCACAGTTGGAGAACCTGCCAGTACCTTCAAAAAAGTCTCTTGGACATATGGGCTAAATTCAACAGGAAGTCGGCCATTTTGAAAAAGGTGCCATTTTTGGGGTCATTTCTTTGCCATGCATTTTAAACAACTCCTCCTAGGGATATTGTCCAACTGACACCCAACTTGCACAGGATGCTCAGGAGGCATGTGTGATTTAAAGTTGTGTTATTTCTTCTAAGAGAAGATTTAGTTTAGGAGGGGCGGGCAATCAAAGTTTGATGTCTCATTAACAAAGACTTATTGCTAAAACTCCCACATAAAACAACATATCAGCACAGGAATCGACACATTTGATGCCAGTCCCATGATGAACAAAATCTACAATGCAATAATATGACTCTGAACGAGCCCCACCCCATGGCAACAACAAGTGTCTGATATCATGAACCAGGAAGTAACTGTAACAAAGCCATGAAACCTTTGATCTTCACCATACTTGCCATGAGTCATGACAGTTATGTCCTTAATAGAGTAAAATTAAAATATAGTGGAGAAGATAGTAAATGGCTCCATAGCGCCCCCTACAATATCTCAATTAATCAGCCCCGCCCACTACATCGACTGACATGGATATGATTCGGGACACTTGTAGACCCTCCCAGCACCTTCAAAAAAGTCTCTTGGACATATGGGCTAAATCAAACAGGAAGTCGGCCATTTTGAAAAAGGTGCCATTTTTGGGGTCATTTCAGTCATTTTCTTTGCCATGCATTTTGAGAAATTCCTTCAAAGAATTTTATCCAACTTTAACCCAAATGAGTCAGGATGCTCAAGAGGCATGTGTGATTAAAAGTTGTGCTATTTCTTTTAATAGGGGATATCATTTAGGAGAGGCGGGGCAGCAAAGCAGATGTGATGCAATGAAAAGGAAAACTGACATAACTCCCACAAAAAACAACCAACCTGCACCAAAATTACTACAGATGATGCCAGGCATATCCTTCACATTTGTGCATGTCAATAATTAGATGATAAGTTAGCCCCGCCCCTTGGTGACAGGAAGTGACCCTTCATAAGGCCTAAATGGCCTGAAGTGCAGTCTGGCTGCACTTTAGGTTGAGAGAGGCATGGGAAGGATGTTGGCAGGGGAGGCGGTGGCATTATGCCGAGCGGCGCCATGGTGCGAGGGCCTATATCACCGCTTGCGGTTTTAATTATTATTATTATTATTATTATTATTTTTATTCGGACACTTCGCGTGCTTTTTTGGAGGCCTGAACGTGCTCGAAAACTCACCAAATTTTGCGTACCCCCCCAAGGGAATACGAAAAATTTGATATTTTGAGGTGCTCCAGAATGTTTGGGCGAAACTGAACGAGAGCGCCACCTATTTTAGGTGCCCTGCCACTGCATGTCGTTAATCTTTATGAAAATTCATACGCATGATCTACATGCTAGGGTGAACAAAAAATCCTCTTAATGTCATGGTGAAATGTCGACAGGAAGGCGGCCATTTTAGGTCAAAGTCAATATTTTGGCGTTTTAGCGCCTCGCATTTTAACGAACTCGTCCTAGAGCTTTTATCCCACTGAGCCACAAATTGCTCAGGATGTTCAGGAGGCATGTGTGATTAAATGTTGTGTTATTTCTTCTAATAGGAGACTTAGTTTACGAGGGGCGGGGCCTCAAAGTTTGATGTCTCGCCATGAAAAATTAAACGGATATAACTCCCACATAAAGCAACATTTCTGCACCAAATTTGCTAGATATGATGGCAGTCCCCTCCTACAGAGTTCTATATGCCAATATTTTGATTATGAAATAGCCACGCCCCCTGGAGGTCAAAAGTGTTGTTTTTTGCTCACACACCCATAACTCTGGCTTGGTGGACACCACATGGCCCAAATTCACTCAGGCATCACAAAACATGTTGGTGAAGAGATCTTATAAAGGACGTTGCTCTACGCTGCACGGCGTGCCCGTGACGCCATGGCGAAGTTCCATGCGGCGGCGTGACATCATAAATCACTATAAAATTGTCAATTTTGATCTGATCACCCTAAAACTTATAGGGATTAATAAGGGATCAGTCCTGAACAGATTAATGTGACCATTGCTGGTGTAGACCTAAGCCCCGCCCACTTACAACAGGAAGTGGTTTTTTCCACGTTTGAGGGTCATGCTTCTAAGCAAATGGTCCCAAACACTTGAGACTCCTCCAAAACATGTCAAACCCTTTCATGATGCCACAATCAAAACCTCAAGTCGCTACGCTAAACGGGACATGGCGAATGGCGGTCCAACGCCATGAAACAGGAAGTACCTGTGACCAAGCCATGGAACCTTGGACCGCCACCAAACTTGCCATGACTGATGACAGTAAGGCCCTGAACTAAGCCCCATTGAAACATTATGGAATAAATGGAGCATGTCACCATAGCGCCCCCTACAAAATTTCAATCAATCAGCCCCGCCCACTACATGGACCGACATGGATAAAATTCAGCACAGTTGGAGAACCTGCCAGTACCTTCAAAAAAGTCTCTTGGACATATGGGCTAAATTAAACCGGAAGTCGGCCATGTTGAAAAATGTGCCATTTTTGGGGTCATTTCTTTGCCATGCATTTTAAACAACTCCTCCTAGGGATATTGTCCAACTGACACCCAACTTGCACAGGATGCTCAGGAGGCATGTGTGATGTAAAGTTGTGTTATTTCTTCTAATAGAAGATTTAGTTTATGAGGGGCGAGCCCTCAAAGTTTGATGTCTCATTAACAAAGACTTATTGCTAAAACTCCCACATAAAACAACATATCAGCACAGGAATCGACACATTTGATGCCAGTTCCATGATGAACAAAATATACAATGCAATAATGGGACTATGAATTAGCCCCACCCCTTGGCAACAACAAGTGTCTGATATCATGAACCAGGAAGTACCTGTAACAAAGCCATGAAATTGTTGATCTTCACCATACTTGCCATGAGTCATGAAAGTTATGCCCTTAATAGAGTAAAATTAAAATATAGTGGAGAAGATAGTAAATGGCTCCATAGCGCCCCCTACAATATTTTAATTAATCAGCCCCGCCCACTACATTGACTGACATGGATATGATTCGGGAAACTTGTAGACCCTCCCAGTACCTTCAAAAAAGTCTCTTGGACATATGGGCTAAATCCAACAGGAAGTCGGCCATTTTGAAAAGGGTGCCATTTTTGGGGTAATTTCTGTCATTTTCTTTGCCATGCATTTTGAGGAACTTCTGCTAAGAATTTTGTCCAACTTTAACCCAAATGAGTCAGGATGCTCAAGAGGCATGTGTGATTAAAAGTTGTGCAATTTCTTTTAATAGGGGATATCATTCAGGAGAGGCGGGGCAGCAAAGCAGATGTGATGCAATGAAAAGGAAAACTGACATAACTCCCACAAAAAACAACCAACCTGCACCAAATTTGCTACAGATGATGCCAGTCATATCCTTCACATTTCTGTATTCCAATAATTAGATGATAAGTTAGCCCCGCCCCTTGGTGACAGGAAGTGACCCTTCATAAGGCCTAAATGGCCTGAAGTGCAGTCTGGCTGCACTTTAGGTTGAGAGAGGCATGGGAAGGATGTTGCCAGGGGAGGCGGTGGCATTATGCCGAGCGGCGCCATGGTGCGAGGGCCTATATCACCGCTTGCGGTTTTAATTTTGTTTGTTACCGTTGGTCAAAATGTCTGTAAAATTTTGAAAAAATAAAAATGTGTAAAAGCCTTTAAGTTGCCCTGCTGGATTAAAGTATTTCCATTTAAATCTAATCAGTTTACCTTTTCTTTCCCAGATTTATTTATAGTTGAATTACCTTCATGGGCTATCTTCACTTGGTCGGGCATTTTTTCAAAAACCGCAAGTTCCTGTAAAATAATTTGATATTATCATACGTGGAAACCCGCGGTAAATTATTTTATAAAAATTCGCCAAGAAACCTAATAATTAACCTGAACATACCGTTACAGGAACTGAAGCAGAGCAGTTAGCTAGCACTGCCGCCGACTTACCATTATCATCCGGGATATTTCTTTACAGTCTTCCTTTGTTGCAGCTCGTATTCTGGCGTTCATGTCTGCTGCAGAAGAAACAGCAGCTCTTTATTTTACAGAACTGTGACAAACGAAAGTTCAACAGGATCCCTCTGGAGAGACAGAGTGGACTTTCAGCGGTTTTTTTTTCTTTCTTTTTTTAATTCCGGAAACGGAATCAGTCGAGTGTCCTTTCATAATAACATAGAATTCCCGACTTGTTTAATTACTGTAACTAACAGGTGCTGAACCTCGATGACTTTAGTTTTAGGTCATTCAACTTAAAAAAAAATAAATAAATAATTTTAAAGTAACGTGTTTTTTCAACTGTAGTCCTGTTAAAGAATATAAATTTCCCCCTATTTCGTTAACAGAAATAAGCTGTAGTCTACCTCTACAATATTCTGTCATTTACATGTTACAGACATCATCAAGGAGTGTATACACTGGTAACCTTGTCAGCAGTGCAGTAATGAAATTCATAATTTCAAAACCCTTTTTTTCCCAAGCAGTGCATACATCATCTCCCTGAGCCGTCACCTTATCGTGGTGGAGGGGTTTGTGCGTCCCGAAGATCCTAGCAGCTATGTTGTCGGGGGCTTTATGCCCCTGGTAGGGTCACCCATGGCAAACAGGTGTCTAGGGGAGGGACCAGACCAAGCACGGCTCATAGACCCCTATGATGACGACCAACCTGGGCATGAATGTTCCCTTGCCCAGACGCGGGTTACCGGGACCCCCCTCTGGAGCCAGGCCTGGAGGCGGGGTACGAGAGCGAGCGTCTGGTGGCCGGGCCTTCGCCCATGGGGCCCGGTCGGGCTCAGCCTGAAAGGGTTACATGGGCCCCACCTCCCGTGGGCTCACCATCTGCGGGAGGAGCCGTAGGGGTCGGGTGCAATGTGAGCTGGGCGGCAGCAAGGGGTGGGGACCCTGGCGGTCCGATCCCCGGCTGCAGAAGCTGGCTCTAGGGACGTGGAACGTCACCTCTCTGGTGGGGAAGGAGCCTGAGCTTGTGCGCGAGGTTGAACGATTCCGACTAGATATAGTTGGACTCACCTCGACGCATGGCTTGGGCTCTGGAACCAGTACCCTCGAGAGGGGCTGGACCTTCTTCCACTCTGGAGTTGCTCATGGTGAGAAGCGCCGAGCAGGTGTGGGCATTCTCATCAGCCCCCAGCTTGGTGCTTGCACGTTGGGGTTTACCCCGGTGGATGAAAGGGTAGTTTCCCTCCGCCTCTGGGTGGGGGGGACGGGTCCTGACTGTTGTCTGTGCTTATGCACCGAACAGCAGTTCAGAGTACCCACCCTTTCTGGGGTCCTTGGAGGGAGTGCTGGAGGGTGCTCCTTCTGGGGACTCCATTGTTCTGCTGGGGGACTTCAATGCTCACGTGGGCAATGACAGTGAGACCTGGAGGGGAGTGATTGGGAGGCATGGTCCCCCCCCTCTGAACCCAAATGGTGTTTTGTTATTGGACTTCTGTGCTCGTCATGGATTGTCTATAACGAACACCATGTTCCAGCATAAGAGTGTCCATATGTACACCTGGCATCAGGATTCCCTGGGCCACAGTTCAATGATCGACTTTGTAGTCGTATCGTCGGACCTGCGGCCACATGCCTTGGACACTCGGGTGAAGAGGGGGGCGGAGCTGTCAACTGATCACCACCTGGTGGTGAGTTGGCTCAGATGGTGGGGGAGGAAGCCGGTCAGAGCTGGCAGGCCCAAACGTGTTGTGAGGGTCTGCTGGGAACGTCTGGCTGAGTCCCCTGTCAGAGCGAGCTTCAACTCCCACCTTCAGCAGAGCTTCGAACATGTCCCGGGTGAGGCGGGGGACATTGAGTCCGAATGGGCTGTGTTCCGTGCCTCTATTGCTGAGGCGGCCAGCCGGAGCTGTGGCTGCAAGGTCGTTGGTGCCTGTCGTGGCGGTAATCCCAGGACTCGTTGGTGGACACCAGCAGTGAGGGATGCCGTCAAGCTGAAGAAGGAGTCCTATTGGGCCTTCTTGGCCTGTGGGACTCTGGAGGCAGCTGATGGGTACCGACGGGCTAAGTGGCATGCGGCTTCGGCCGTTGCCGAGGCAAAAACTCGGGCATGGGAGGAGTTCGGCGAGGCCATGGAGAAAGACTTCCGGACGGCTTCGAGGAGATTCTGGTCCACCATCCGGTGGCTCAGGGGGGGGAAGCAGTGCTCCATCAATACTGTGTACAGTGGAGATGGGGTGCTGCTGACCTCAGCTCGGGACGTTGTGGGTCGGTGGAGGGAATACTTCGAAGACCTCCTCAATCCTACCAACACGTCTTCCCATGAGGGAGCAGAGCTGGTGGACTCAGGGGTGGACTCTCCTATCTCTGGGGCTGAAGTCGCTGAGGTGGTCAAAAAGCTCCTTGGCGGCAAGGCCCCGGGGGTGGATGAGATCCGCCCGGAGTTCCTTAAGGCTCTGGATGCTATGGGGCTGTCCTGGCTGACACGCCTCTGCAGCATCGCGTGGACATCGGGGGCAGTACCGCTGGATTGGCAGACTGGGGTGGTGGTCCCCCTTTTTAAGAAGGGGGACCGGAGGGTGTGTTCCAATTACAGGGGAATCACACTCCTCAGCCTCCCTGGTAAGGTCTATTCAGGGGTCCTGGAGAGAAGGGTCCGCCGGATAGTCGAATCCCGGATTGAGGAGGAGCAGTGTGGTTTTCGTCCTGGTCGCGGAACAGTGGACCAGCTCTATACCCTCTCTGGGGTCCTGGAGGGGGCATGGGAGTTTGCCCAACCAGTCTACATGTGCTTTGTGGACCTGGAGAAGGCATTCGACCGTGTCCCCCGGGGGCTCCTGTGGGGGGTACTCCGGGAGTATGGGGTACCGGACCCCCTTGTACGAGCTGTCCGGTCCCTGTACGACAGGTGTCAGAGCTTGGTCCGCATTGCCGGTAGTAAGTCGGATTCGTTTCCGGTGAGGGTTGGACTCCGCCAAGGCTGCCCTTTATCACCGATTCTGTTCATAACTTATATGGACAGAATTTCTAGGCGCAGCCGAGGGGTTGAGGGGATCCGACTTGGTGGCCTCAGGATTGGGTCCCTGCTTTTTGCGGATGACGTGGTCCTGTTGGCTTCATCTGGTCGTGATCTCCAGCTCTCGCTTGAGCGATTCACGGCCGAGTGTGAAGCGGCTGGGATGAGAATCAGCACCTCAAAATCTGAGGCCATGGTCCTCAGCCGGAATAGGGTGGATTGCCCTCTCCGGGTCGGGAGTCAGGTCCTGCCTCAAGTGGAGGAGTTTAAATATCTCGGGGTCTTGTTCACGAGTGAGGGAAGGATGGAGCGTGAGATCGACAGACGGATCGGTGCGGCGTCTGCAGTAATGCGGGCTCTGCGCCGGTCTGTCGTGGTGAAGAAGGAGCTGAGCCAGAAGGTGAAGCTCTCGATTTATCAGTCGATCTACGTTCCTACCCTCACCTATGGTCATGAGCTGTGGGTCGTGACCGAAAGAACGAGATCTCGTATACAGGCGGCTGAAATGAGTTTCCTCCGCAGGGTGGCCGGGCTCTCCCTTAGAGATAGGGTGAGGAGCTCAGTCATCCGGGAGGGGCTCAGAGTAGAGCCGCTGCTCCTTCGCATCGAGAGGAACCAGTTGAGGTGGCTCGGGCATCTGGTCAGGATGCCTCCTGGACGCCTCCCTGGTGAGGTGTTCCAGGCACGTCCCTCGGGGAGGAGACCCCGGGGAAGACCCAGGACACGCTGGAGGGATTACATCTCTCGGCTGGCCTGGGAACGCCTCGGGATCCCCCCCGCAGAGTTGGCAAATGTGGCTGGGGAGAGGGAAGTCTGGGCTTCCCTGCTTAGGCTGCTGCCCCCGCGACCCGACCCCGGATAAGCGGCAGAAGATGGATGGATGGATGGACAGTGCATACATTTTAACACTGGGATAGCCAACAAAGCACTCCACATTACAGGGACAGGCTGAGAAATCTCTGAGTGAGACTGAAACAAGTTCATCCACCAGGCAGAACTCCTCTGAGCTCTTCTTTACCTTTCTCTCTCTGTCTCCTGCCCTAACAAACTGTACCCCAACCCTGATCACATCCTCGTATATCTGGCAACAGCCCTTTTCATCATGTTCTATGCAGACCATACTTTCCTGTGTAACACGGCTTTATAGTTTTATACTGTAGAATTTCATTTTTAGTGTCTGCATTTCCGTAATGTACACACAGATGTAATTTTTCATTTATATTATTCCATTGTAACAGTTCTGCAATGCACAATTTTGTTTCTGTACAAGTCCTACACTTATGGCACAATTGACATTACGATTGATGTTCGTAGTTTTTATTCTCATCACTCAAATAAACAAAAATCACAAAAAACTAAGAGGAAAAAAATAAACCAAAATATGCTGGATTTTAAATGTTGCTCTATTCCTTTTCCTCAGTAGTCAATTTTTCATTTCTGCACTAAATCTTTGGTCAAACATATACATCTACCATTAAAAAGGTACAGATAATGTATTTTTTTCATTTATCTTTTACTTTCAGTGGTAATATTCAGTAAAAAGAAGGCTTCAACACCACTCGTGGGGTACAAGCTATACTCTTATTTGCAGTTACAACAATCTCTTAGTATAAAACAACCTATGACTGCCAGATCCAAAAACAGTAACAGTAGTAATATTGCCATTGTCTGCCAGACTTAATATTTTTCTACTCTATATTTGAACTACATCCCATGCTCAGATTGTTTTTGCCACTTTCTTTTCTGGTGCAAAACATAAATGAAAATAATCATGTAAAAATAAAGCTGTAATCTCAAAAACACGCAGAGAGGGATTTTGTACAAAATCTGATTTATTTTAGGGTAAAAAAAGAACATGAAATCAGTTAGAATATAAGGTGAAACACTATGTATCTCAAAGATTGATCGGCTTTCATTGGGCTTTAAGGTATTTACATAGTCTGGTTGCACTTCCTCTTTATCAGCAAAGAGTTCACATATTCCTCTTCAAACCACTAAGGAGGTTACCTTTTTAGGTTCAGTCCAGACAAATCCCACTGTGTTTACAGCTGCTCCAACATCATAAGAATCTATACTAGTTTCACAAGTATCAGTGTGGTGACTGTGTGCTTGCTCCCGGAGACTCAGACCTCTCTAGTTTCATCCCCGTCTCGAGTGGAGTTGAAGAAATGGAGGTTGAAAGCACGGAGCTCTTAGGCTCCAAGGAGGACGAGGCAGACGAGGGTAGAGATACAACTATGTACTTCTGCAGAGGGCGTGAAGTTGTAATTCCAGGACCACTGCCAGACTCCAGTTTTACCAAAGGTTGTAATGTTGAAGTTGCGCTGGGAACAGTGCAAGTTACTGGTGAAGCTGACTGGGAAGAGCTAAGAGTGATTACCTAAAGCAAAGAGCAAAACACAATTTAATGTTTTAAGATTTTATAGAGAAGGGTTTCCTGTTAGATAAAATCCACGACACTTGAAGGTTCATTACGTTTTAATTACATTAGTTTTACATGTGTATTCAAGCAGTTTTTATGTTTTAAAGGATTATGCATAAATTGTCATCACGACTCACTGAAAATAAGCCTTTAAATGTATGCCATGCAGATTTCCTGCATCATCCTGAATATCATCATCCCGTTCAATAAAAAGGAAAAACAAAAAGCAAATGTACCTGTTGAGTTGAGGCAGCTCCTGCACTGGTTCCCATTACAATGTATTTTGTTGCAGGGGGAGATGGCTGTGATGGGGTACCAGGTCTTGGGGACATAAGGGTGAGGGAGCTAGGAACCTTAATGATGCTGGGAGTGCGAGGTCCTCCTGACCCACTTAACCCACTTTGTGACACTGAAAGGGTCGGGCGAGGCTGCAACAAAATGTCAGCATTCGTTATTCATCAATGACATATTAGTTGTCTAGCTAGCACATGGTACTTATGTTATGATTTACATCACTGCACTGTAAACATGATGCATGGTTATAGTAGAACATCCTTCATACTATCTTTGTTTACTATTTTCTTATCATTGCCAAAATATTTGACAGTGTCTACTCAAGCAATAGATATCTATATAAAGTATAATGTGTACCTGAGTGATTGTTAATGTGGTTCTGTTGACTTGCTGTGCTTGCAATGCTGCTTGAGTTCTAGCTTTCACAACATGAGAACACAGCATGGGTCCAAGGTAGCCATAGTCTGCACGATACTGCTCCACATTGTCCGGCTGAGGTCGTATCTTGGCAATAACACTGGCACAATGTTTCTTGAGAAAGGCAATAAAGGAGTTACTACAGATCGACTTGCTTTGATGGTATTAGTTTACAAATGGATCAAGCTGAAGGAGTGCAACAACTCGATTTATTACCAGTAAAAGACTTTGAACATGTTCAGCTCCTATCTTGTCAATATTGGAGACCACAGATCCTTCCATCACTGCTTTGATGCGAGCACCCTCTACAGTAAGCCGAGGAAGAATCAGTGTTTTTATCACCTGCACAGGACAAAAGTTTTAGATTAGCGCCATGGACTCAGAAAGAACAAGGAAAAGCTGAGACAATCCCACTCACATCAGGTCCCAGTTCAGCAAGTCCTGCGATGCAGCCATAACGTGTCGTCCATTGAGTTTTGTCATCCAACCAACTCTGGAGAAACATACAAGTATGGTTACTGAACTTGTATGGCTACAAGAATGCTATATTTTCACATAACTTTGGTTTTACTTGTAACTTAGATTAAACTGAAACCAAATGTATACAATGTAAAAGACTGAACTGATGGGCTTAAATACATATTAATTAATAAATTGATGATGATGATTAGTTAATAATAAACACGCTTAAGTGTCCCTTTTTGGTCACAACAAAAAAATATGTATTTAAATCAGTCTTTTATTAAGAAAATTTCAGAAAGACAAAACATTTATGGCAAAACATTGAATAGTTTAAAAGAACACCTTAGTAAAAGTCTTGGTGATTCTGGACTGGATGTTGTTGGTTGTTGTACTGAAGGTTTTACAGCTTTGGGCCATCAGACGAGCAGCGAAGTCTCGTAAAGCCCAGTGGTTGTCAACGTCTGGTCGTAAACACAGCTGCTTACTCACAATACAGGTGACCACTGCTGGGATGAGCTCATGTAGCTACAAATACAGCAAAAAATAATTAAAAATAGCACTTTTAGAGTAAGAATCATATAGATATATTGTTAAATTGTAGAATTTCAAAACAAAAAACAACATGTAATTACTTAACTTACATATTTTTCCAAATACAAAGTGGGGTTGTCCATAAGAGCTTTGACCATCCGCATGAGATATATCAGCAAAGCCAAGTTGTTTTGCACCACATTTACACGAACCTTTAAGGAATGTAATAAGTCAGAACTGAAAACTGAGATATGTTTACGTATTTACTGTAATATGTTTGATGTTTCAGAGCACTAAAAAATGCTGGCAACATGCTTACGCCTTCAGAAATGAATGTGCTGAATCTGGGAAGCATCTGATAAAGTCCTGGATCAGTAGCAATGCTCTGTAGGGCCTCCTGTGTAAAACAAAGAATGCATTCAGTAAACAACTTTTATTTAATGTGAGAATTTATACTTGTAATAAAATTTTCTGTCATCTGCAAAATCTTTCATTTAAAGCTAGTAATTGAAAAGACAAGTAATAAACTCTTCAGAAATAAAATCATTTAGTTGCTTAATACGTATTAAATCACCAAATATGTAGAGACAATTGGACTTACTGCTCTTTTAGCTTCACAGGAGCCTACACATGCTTCTGTGATTTCCTTGTAGTAAAGCTGCTGTTCTACAGAGAGCTCATGAGTGCTGCGTGGTTTTAACCTGATGAGACCCTTTTCCTTTCCTGAAAGAGATGGACACAAATAAGTTGTTAAATTACTACAGATGATTAGGGTGGAAGAGGAAGGGCAAGGATTGTAGACGAAAAACTTCAACAACCAACATACTGACCTTTGCCATCAGGAGCTGATGCACCCTGACCCTTGCCTTGAATCGTACCTTCTTCCTCCTGACCAGGTTTGACAACTTTAAGAGGTTCTGTGGATTCAGTCTTCTGTTGCTCTTTTGTTGCTGAAAAGCAGTAAATATACTTACATCAACTTTCTTCCCCAATCAGATATATAACATCTAATGTTTTAAGAAAACATTTAAGCAGGACTAACCTGGTGGAGGATTTTCTGGAATTGAAGGCTGAACCCCTTCAATACTTAACCAGTGGGCTGTAGATTAACAAACAAAGAGAGGGCAGAATCTTCATTAAAAAAAAAAAAAGAACCCAAAGCAAGACATTACAATTGATGGTGTAAAATAGCATGTAACACTAATAATTTTAATACCTTTGAGGGAGACATCTAGTGGTACTCTGGGGAGCGGCGTGTTGATAATGTCACTAAGGTCAACCTCCTTTTCTTCGTAGAAATGAAGCTCTCTTCCACCACCACTTGCAAAGCGAAAAGGGATAAACTCTTGGGACTGGAAACCATACAAAGGCTACAGAAAAAGAAAAGAAAGGGAATTTACTAAAGACATCCATTTCACAGAACATTAATCAAATGCCTTTAAAAAAATGGGGAAGCACTGTCAGTTAAAGACAACAAGTTCCACCTTACCTCCACATTTTTTAGTTTGAGAGCATTGTCTATGTCACTGGTGGTTAATTTACGTCTCTTCCCATGATGCATGAACTTCAGAGCATCCTATGTATTTAAAAAATGGAAGAAAAAAAAGAAAGAAAAGACACCAAACAGCATTAAAATATCACATATGACACAAACCCACATTTTCAATCCAGATTAATGGCAACTGAATATCATACAGACAGAGCATTAATATTTTTCAAAACATCCAAGATTTACCTGTGCAATTTCTTTTATTCTATAGCTGACTTCCTCACTTAGGGCAATGCAGCTTTCCTCCTGTAACTGTCCGACTCCCACAGACTCTGCCATGGCCTTCATAGACTCAGTAGGCAGGACTACCGAACACTGCTTTTGCCGACGTTCCTCTGCCATGGCTGTTAAAAGAAAGCATGCAGGTTTAAGTGAAATCTTATACTTCTAGGGCGTACAAACATGGAATACCACTCAAGAGAAACACTCAAAGAATTAATAATATTGAAGCTGTTTGTGTATTGCTATTGGCAAAGTTAGCTGAAAGGATATTTCTATCCTTTTTTCAATCTGCTTTTTACAATGTATGATAAAGAGCATTTTTTATTATTTTCCAAAAGTATGAAACACTTATACAGATACCAATTAAAGGCCATGGTAAGACATTGTCCTAAAACAGGTGCTTCTTGGGCAGTAGACTGTAAAACTAACTGAAATTGCATCTTGTGCTTTCAGAAGACTGTGATAGAAACTAATAAACAAAATCAAAAAAAGGTTTGAATCACACAACAGACTTTTACAATGCATTAGTTATTATTTTGTATTTGGTCATAAGACAATACACACACACACACACACACACACACACACACACATATATATATGTATGTATATAGATAGATAGATAGATAGATAGATAGATAGATAGATAGATAGATAGATAGAGATGTGTGTGTGTGTGTGTGTGTGTAAGTATTCCTGTGTCTTTGTGCCCGAGGTTTAATGGCGTTTCTCATGCAACTTAAGAGTCTGGAAATGATGTTATGTAAAATACACTCGAGCTAATTATCAAGTTGAAGTAGACGCGTTCATCTGAACAAGGAGTAATATTTCCCATAACCTTATCAGTATCACAAATCACACTTAACTTCCCCTTAATAACATATTAAATCAATCTTTAAAAAAGAAAAAGAGATGACCGCTGATCTGTGATCATATAAAAAAAAAAAAACTTCTTGTGTGTAAACAAACACACTATGCTACGTAGAGAGCGGGTTAACCATTGACAGAAGTAACCACTTGCAGCACTCTACAATAGCACATTCAGTCAAGCTGAATAACTTTACTGCAGAATAAACATACATGCCAATTTTAAGGCCCATTTTAAGTGCATATATCTTTAATACTATACATCTCTTGAACACAAGTTAATATATGTTAGCTTCTATGCTAATAAATTAGCGTCCGTTGACGTTACCTGTGAAGTTGTCCCTCTCCTTCAGAGTTTAAGCAACAATTTAAACGTATACACAGTATCAATGTTGACAACAACAATGCTTTTCCAACGCTCCCTCTTCTCTATTATTGTCCATCTTTCGATCTAAATATCCCACTTGTACCGACTGCAGCTCAGACATCCGTTCGTGAATTAGCGTTTATGTTCCATCGCCATTTTGAGTCACGTTCCGGTTGTAGTATCGCGAGAATATTTGTTACGACAATGACAGACTAACTACTTGGGTTTTCCCCCCCCTCATTTTCATTTATTTATTTATTTTTTTAATTGTTTAAACATGTTGAGTAAAGGTATTTTGAATTACAATTGGCAAAAATGGTTCAAAATTGTATTATATCACTTAGCATCTTATTTATTCCAGTGCTTACTTTGCTTCTTACACAAGAATCCTCAGGCCCGGAACTATTGTTATCCGTAATTTTTTCTCGGTGACCTTATCATGTGGCAACAGGAATAACACCAGGAACGTGGAAGGTTATTAGAAGAAAGAAATGTACCAATTTTTATCCCGGACTGCATGTGCAGCACGAAAACCTTCACTTTGTGTCTACGAGTCATGTGTATCATCTCTTAAATGTAATACGGTCTTTAGGTAAGTTTAAATGATCTCCGTTACATGTGTCTAAACGACGCTCAGGACAAATATAACAAATATAACAACTAACGACCCTTAAAAATAAAGAATAAAATGTTTGCACGGTTGCGTAGAAATGTGTTTGCATTGAAGAAAGGTTGACATTGTTTATTCGAAAGAGCTCAAGCTTGATATGCTGTTACATGAGCAATTGAACTCAGTTATCCATTAGCTTAGCCAACCTTATGGTTTACAGGTTTAAATTGAGAGTTTTGTATTTCATTCACCAAACGGTCTTTGTTTGCTCAGTGATCAAAGTTTGAGGAATTGGTAACTAAATCGTTCGCTGGGTAATTTAAATCAAATTTAAACGTGGAATCAGTGCCATGTATTCTTGTTAAACAATGCTGCTTATTCAAAATAATGTCCACTACTATATAATGTTTATTATTATGATTGAATACTCCTTTGATGAGTACTTCTGCCTTCTACCTATCTCAGGAGGGTAAAAGGAGGAAGAGGAAATGCTCTCAGCACGTGTCCAATCAAACTCTGTGAAAAAAAAGATGATGCCATCCCCTCTAATCAAGGTGAGACAACAAAAGAGGATTGTCAAATGAAGATAGAGGAAGCAGTGATTTTAAACCCAGATAATGGAGTTCCTAAAAAGCAAGCGGGAGATGTTACAGTTGAAGAGGTTGCAACAAAGTCAACACCTGTCCAGACTGGTGCAGCAAAGAGTGGCAAAGAAGGTCTCTTGGATCTTCTTGGAGCAATGAAAGTGGAAGTCACAAGTAAACGGAAGCTCAAAAACCTGAAGACAAAGCAGAGTATTGTGTCAGAAACACACTATAAGCATAAACCAGCAGCTATGGAGAGCACCATCAGTATGTTTCAAAAGGCAGCAGTGGAAGCTTCATCACAGAGGTGAGAAAACTAGCAGAAGTTGTTTAAATAGGTTAAATGGTTTTATAAAGGTTTTAGTTTCAGAGCATTTGTATTTGCAGTGTGCCTCAGCATGATGACCCAATTACTAGGGCTGTGGCCATATGCTTTTGTCCCAATTCGATTTAAATGGCGATTCTCACAATTCTTCATTTTTTTTCATCCAAAAAAGCTATGTTGAAATTGTGAAGTAAAAATCCAGATTTTTTATTTTTTGGTCTGATTTTCCCACACCTTGTAATTACAGTCACTTTAGCAACTTATTCCATTGCAAGTTTGTTTAATCTGTGGTGACTCACCTCCAGGCTTGGAATGATATCTGATGTGTTCCTCTGTGTATTTTTTTTTGTTTTTTTCTTTTCAGTGATACATTGGATCCTGATTTAGTTGCAGCTGCATCAGCTGCTGCCTCCACTCTTCCTAACCAAAGACAGGCTGAATCGGAGCTGCTCAGGCAACTGAGGCAACGCAAAGCCCTCACAGAGGCTCAGAAAAAAGGCAACATGGACAATCTTGGGTACATTTAAATGAAATGTTATGTTCTTGGCTTTCCTAATGTAATTAATGTAAAATTAAAAGTTTAATTGTTAACATCAACCGAAAATGATTATTTCCTCAGAGTAATAATTGCAGACATGAAAGTAGGAAAGAATCCGAACCGTAAGAATGCTTTGCCAGCTAATCAGATTTGGTTTGATGATGATGGGCAAGGATTCACACAAGACAGAGGAATCACTGCTGAGCTAGCCGGTGTCCGGAGAATGTAAATACTTTTATTTATCTCTTCAGTTAGATTTTTTTTTGCAAAGCATGTGTGTAATATGCCTTGTATTTTTAGGAGGGATTTGTTCCCAGCGAAAAGACTTAACATCTTTTCTCCATCTACTGATGAAAATGGAGTTGAACCAACACTTGGTAATATGGCCTAATCTTAGAGCTTTAACCCTTTCTTTTTTCCTCACTTCATTCATGATTCTGTTTTATATTTGATGTTTCCAGAATTTGGCCTGTCAAATACATTAAATATATTATTTTAAGATAAAACTACCATAGAGGCCATTGTTTCATCAATGCTCAGCAAGTTTAATGTCACTTTGCAATATTTACTTGTTTTGAGTGGAACAGCTTATGACATTGGTCTTATATATTCAGCAAAGCCAACTCTATGGGATGTGGATTTTGCAAATCAGTTGTCTCTGTCAACCAACCAAATGCCTCGGAACGGGTTTGAAGAAATGATCCAGTGGACCAAAGATGGGAAACTGTGGCAGTATCCAATCAACAATGAAGTTGGTGAGTACTTTAGACACCACCATTTAACCAACAAGCTTTGAAAAAGCACCAATTGTATAATTAATAACCAGTCATTTTGACCAGTCACAATTATTAATAACAACTGATCAGTTTCATCTGTGGACACTAGACTGTGTGAGGCCGATAAAGATTGACCAGTATAGTGCGTAATGGGTTTTTTTTTTTTCATAATTTTGTACAAGCAGCCCATTTAGGGCCCAGGCCAGTGTGAATTGTCTCGCTCCTCTTGTGGTCCAATCCAAGGCTGAAACTTTTATAACATAAAAGAGAGTTTATGAGAAATACGTTTGGTGAAAGGACTTGCTAATGGTGTATTTTCATGTCATGTTAGGCCTTGAGGAGGAAGCCAGTGTCCCGTTCCATGAGCATGTCTTCTTAGAGAAACACTTGGAGGAAGGTTTCCCTAGTAAGGGACCAGTACGGCACTTCATGGAGCTTGTGGTGACTGGACTTTCCCAGAACCCCTACCTGACTGTGCAGCAGAAAAAAGAACATATTTCCTGGTTCAGAGACTACTTCCACCAAAAAGAGGACATTGTCAAGGAGGATGATATTTACCTCAACTAAGTAAAGACCGTTTTCTATATTTGCTGGGTGTGGACAAATAAAAACAAGACAGATATTCACAGCTGGGGACTTGTCAGCCACGATCAACAGAAAGTTGTTTTAGATCAAATTGGAATAAACTTATCATTTGAAACCAGTTATTGGCTTACATTGAAATGTTAACAGGCAGGAGAAAAATGTCCATTAAGAAGTGAACTTTTGCTGTACAACCCCAGTTGTACATAAATAAACTTATATTGATGATCTTGTGCGTATTTATGTGATCCAGTTGTCCAGTGCCACTTTATATTTTATATTTATATTTTTTTAATGGTCCAGTGCACAAACACCTACGAATGTGGTCTTTTTCCAGATGTTTTTTTTTTTTAATGTGAAGATGACAAAAACAGTCTGAAATCGGGTTTACAGTAGGGACATAATTAGACCTTGAACCCTGTACATTTTGCTAGGGAAGTACTTTTAAAGTTAAACAACCTCTTAACAATGTGCCACTCAGATTCCCTCTGGTGTAAAAACACCATCTATTGTCTGGGAAGTGGAACATGACAGGTTGATGTTTGAAAGCACTTCATTTCCACATTTTGTTCACTTATGCTTAAGCATAGTGATTGGCATGATAAGATGTTGGCAGCATGTTTAAACTCTGTTTGTGTCAGCTGTGTAATGCACAAGAAAGTATGAGTGTGGAAAGACCTTTTTGTTCTTGGAAATTGCTATTTTTAGTGTAGCCCTCTAGATGGTAGTACTGGGAGATGTGGCTCCAAGTCAAACAAGATTATTTCACATCAAGACTGGAACATAGGTGTGAAATGTAACTAAACAAAAGGCTCCCTCTGCGAAGCAGTAACACATGCTCTGTTTGTATGATTAGAATGATCAAAACTTGACTGATCAGTCTGTAATTTTGTGTGTTTTTGATGTTCCAGTCACCAGTAAGTAACCAAAAATAACAGCTGGAATTTTTGGAAAGAATTTTTTTTTTTTGTGGGGAATACCCAGTCGTATCCTACAGTGGAGAAATCTTCTTAAAGTAGCACAATTGAAGAGATTTCTACAATTAAATCCATAAGGGGAAAAATGACTTTTTGGGGAAGAGAAGAGAAACTCATTTATGGTGTCCGATGCTCAGAGGTCATCCACGTTTTGGATTCAAGTCAGCAACACAATAAACAAAAGTGTATAAAAGTTGTAAACTGGTGTTCTTTCATAGCATGGCTTATAAACTTCAATTGTGGATTTAATTGTTTTATTCAAGGCATTGTGGTGGCACCTTGGATGGCAGATATAGACTGATAAAGACAGAAAATAATTTCCCTGATTGATTCGTTGTACCTATCTATTCCTATTGTAGGCCTACATAGAAAATAAAAATAAAGCTTTGTTCTAAATAATTAGTCAGTTAAACCACACAGCTTACGGTGTTTGGGTGATTTTTTTCTTTTTTTTTTTTTTTTGGACAGAATACAACTTTCTACATAAACGGGTACTGAAATGGCGCGATTTCCGACAAAGAGCACTTGAACGCACCATGAAGTTGCGAAGCTCTAAAAATGGAGCTTGAGATCGGACCATGAAGGCAGCACAAAACACTACTACTACTACTACTACTGCTGGGATACTTTATAATCGTGTCAGAGCAGCAGACGTTAGAGTTGCCGATGCAGGAAGGTGTTAACTTAAAGCGAAGACTTTGAACAAAACGCTTCGCTTTAAGTCATTTAACAAGGCAAAATTTAACATTTTGCCTTGTTAAATTTTGAGATCTAGCGCCTGAACGCAGCATCATTTTTCATCTTTTTTTTTTTTGTTTCCCTGTGATTTTGTCTTTTTTTTTTGTTTTTGTTCTCCTATGTAGCTTATCGTTAAGCTGTTTTTTTTTTTTATGTGAGTGTCTATGTAAAAGAAAGTGCGACCCAGACATGGCTGAGGGACCACCACAGGCGCAACCTGTTGAAATTGACCCTGACTTTGAACCGCTGTCCCGACCGCGGTCCTGCACCTGGCCCCTACCCCGACCGGAGCCAATAGATTCCACCGGTTCCAACACATCCTCTCCTGCGCCGTCTGTGCAGCAAGAACCCGGAGGGAACACCGAGTTCATCAATAACCTTGGTTTGTTGGAGGAAGACTATGGAGAGTACGCAGAGCAGAAACCTTCTTGCGCTATCTTTCAGTGTAGGGAAGGAAACGGTGTGCATTTACACCGCAGCCACCACCACCACCACCACCAACATCATCATCATCACCTCCAACAGCAGCAGCAGCAGCAGCTACCGGCTCCACAGCTGCAGCCTCAGCAACAGGTGCCTCCTTCAGGTGTCCCACCCGTGGGTGGCTCCGGACAGAGGAAGATCAGCTCGTCCCGCCGCAACGCCTGGGGTAACATGTCATACGCTGACCTCATCACCAAAGCCATAGAGAGCTCACCTGAGAAGAGGCTGACGCTGTCACAGATTTACGACTGGATGGTCAAAAGTGTGCCTTACTTCAAGGATAAGGGAGACAGCAATAGCTCTGCGGGGTGGAAGGTGAGTGCTTGGTGTGCGCGTGAGAAGTTTTTTGTCCGCGCCAACATAAGAGATATGAGCTGTTTTAATGTTTGAGATAGTTTTAAACAGCAAATGATGTACACCTGAACTACAGGCTCTGTTATTTAAAGCAAAGGCTTTTACGTGACCTGTTCTTGCAGAAACTGGTCAAATGAAGAAGTCTCACTGCACTTTTACAGTTTTTGCATATTGTTTTGAAAAAGGGAGCGTACTTCTGCAAAAGACCCCCCTTAAAGTTTTTTACAGACTGAGAATAGTCCCGCAGCAGATCACTCACCTACCTCTTCCTGTTTCTCGAAGTTATTCACCATGAAAGATGTTTAGACATGTTTGGAAATGGTAAGGGATGCGTGAAACAGCAGTGTTTCCTGTCCAGTCAGTGGTGTCACATCAGCTGGATGTAGTATTTTCTTGAGAGAGAAAAGAAGCATTTTCTGCAATCCACATGCTCATCTTCAAATCCAGTCTAGACACCTTGCTTTGATTTGGGAAAGCATCAGAGCTGTAATCAGAATTTTGTACTTATAATGTCAAATCTGACTGGCAGCACATGCAATTATTTACATGTATGCGCTCAGAAGTTCATTCAGGGCCAGTTTCTTATTTCACCCTCGAGTCACTTCTGCTGGAACAATTACTTCGCTCCAATCAAGGATCAGTAGATGATTAAACTTTTATTTCTCCCCATCACTGAGTTTCAAAATTATGCTTCACCTGTCTCCATAAGGGATTCAAAGGTATCTATGTCAGGTCCAAAAGATCCACGGGCACGGGATGAAAAACGTTCAATAGTAAGTGTTAAAATGAGCTGCTGACCTTTGGCATTTAAGCAACCTTTGAAGTTTTACAGTAGTTTCCTCTGTCAGCTGTAGGATGAGTCTCTTTATTCAGTCAGTAAGGAAACATTAGGCTGAACCAGCTTCTCCGACATGCAAATACCTGTGAAAATATCTAGAATTATCTATATAAAAAAAGTAAACTTTTTGTTCAATTTGTCATTTAGATCCGTGAGGTTGAGGGTTGGAAGAGCAGTCAATGAAATGCAGTTTAACAGAGGAAAATATTCTGCAAAAATGCCTTGCAGAACAATACAGGTTTCACGTTTTTTGTCCTATTCCCAAACAAACCTAT
Source organism: Telmatherina bonti (assembly GCF_933228915.1). Lineage (NCBI taxonomy): Eukaryota > Metazoa > Chordata > Actinopteri > Atheriniformes > Telmatherinidae > Telmatherina > Telmatherina bonti. The sequence goes on along the minus strand of NC_136628.1, from coordinate 24,879,396 downwards.
AGTATGTGGGTGCAGTTTTTCCACTGCATTACTACACATCAAAATGACTCGTGCTACATTCTCATAGGTATGGAAAACCTACTGCACTGCATGTGTATACAGAGTGGTTTTAAAAGTATTATCCTGTTGCATGCAGAAACATATTCATGGGGGTTTATTAGTGTCTCTCCTTGTCAGGAAATTAATCAGCCATGATGGATAGAAATGAGTTTTTGCAGACAAAAAGCCACAGTTTAGACCAAGAGACGAGGCAAGTTAAAGCCTGTTTAGAAAACATGAGTCGCATTCTTGTTTCATCTTCACAGCCGTTGCTGTGATCTCTGCATTCTCATGAGAGGTAATTTCAAAGCTGCCAGGAAATGCCTTTGGGAAACCTCAATCAAATATAGCTGCCATTGTTTAACACCCCACGTGAAAAGCAGGTTCACAGCTTATATTAGGATTTATCACGAGCTGAAACTCTTTTCCTCCACTCCTTAATCTGCACCTGTCCACACGTGGATGCACTGACCGGTGGGAATGCAGATGGAATGCTGATTTTTTATTTATTTATTTTTTTGGAGAGGGAAGCAGCGTGGAGTGCGCTGTCCCCTGACAATAACAGGAGGCGACACAAACAGCTCAATCAGTGTTGGGGAGTGTGTCGGAGGGGAAGGGGTTGGGTGAAGGGGGATGCTGGGAACCGCGTCAAACATCCTCCATTCCTGAGTTGTGCGCTCATATCTTTGTGTCCGTGTTTTCTAGAGTTTCCTCAGCGGATGCTACAGCTTGGAGAAAGGGATCACAGCTCTTTATCCCATTACTTCTTTTTGTTTCTTCTCTAGAGACTTTTGCTAAAGGCATTTGTGTCATAATACAAACAACGAATAATAAGGGTACAAGGGAATCCAGGCTAAACTTTTGATTTTAGTTCCTTAATCTGAAAACGCATTTCTTCATATTTTATTATCCAGCAGGAGTGGAATCAGAGAGGTGGTGGACTGCCCCCCAGCAGGGCGGACACTTTTCAAAACATTTCTCAATTATTTAAACCAAGAACAAAAGTTCCAGCTTGTCTCCCTCTTATATAAAATCAACACATCTTCGCTTCAACCTCTGCATTCCTAAATGTTGGCAGTCCCACCAGGCCTTGGAACCACAGGCTAATAGTTATTTTTACACTTCCCTGTTAAAAAAAACATCACAGTCCCCCCCACAATGAACTATGATGCATTTCCTGCCAAGTGGATGGAAAACAGTGCCATGTGTTCACATCCCCAACCTGCAAAACACGAGGGGCAGGGCTGGAAAAAGAGGAGGATTCAGTGGGAGAGACCTCATATGGATCATGTGTGTGGATCTGATTCTAAGTGTTATAATTTTTTATTTGATGTCGACATCTCTGCCACTTGTGAAACAAACTAATCAGTGCACTCATCTTTTTCAGCCTTACACATTAGAATGTAGACACATGTTGTCATCTCCCTAAATGTAGAGGCGAATCGAGATAAGCTAGTGACATCATGGTGGGTGGAGGGCATTGGGTTTGAACCTCGGTGATTCTACCACTCTAAACTGGAAGATGGGTGGAGCGCAGGATGAGGGCAGTGTTGGTGCCTTTACAGCTTCCTGTCTCCCTGCTTATCATGGAGATGCCTTTGTTTTTCTTGACAAAAAAGGTACAGTTTCTTAGTGATCATGATACATTTTCTGCAAGAGGCCCCTGCAAAGCGGGGGCAGGTTCCCCTGGGTATTGGTGGGTTTGTCCGTGGCATGGTTCAGCATGTAACAGACATTTAGCATTTTACTGGCACTGCTACTGTTTTTCTCAGTGAGCTGTGACGTTCATTGATGGAACAGGAAGTGGTACCGCTGAATATAACTGTGAAAAAACAATGAGACACTTTTCAAAACAAGTTATCTGTTTTATAATGTTCATTTTCTTGCAGTTCTGGGGGATTCTAGAGTATTTGTTTGTAGCTTGGAGCTTCTGGAAAACCGGCCCAACTTTGTTAGAAGCTTAAAAAACTTGACTTTATTGATGCAAAGCAGTTTGTATGAATATATCTGCTAAAAATCTGCAACAAGAGTCACCAGTATGGGTCAGCAGCCTGTTGATTTTACTGTCTGGTGCCTGGTGTTTGCGTATATCCACTGTGGAAACTAATGACAGACATTACTGAAAGTATTTATTCAGGATGAGGTGAGTTGCGCAGTGGAAAAGCTCACAAAGGCCTCCATTTGAACAACACCCCTCAGATCAACAAGCAACAACTGATGAAAGTGGCCATTAGTGGATGTGCAGAGCTGGCAAAACCCAAACTCTCCTTAAGCCCAGACTGGGAGAAAATCAGCAGCAATAAAATGAAGTAATTGTTTTTCTGCATGACATTATCAGTCTATCATATTATGGAGACAAAGATAGAATAAAAGCTGCGAGCAAGTCATAATGGTGAAGTCTTTTACAAATTTTATGGACTTGAATTGCAAATTGATTTACTAACAAACAGAATGTTTTGTTTTTGCAGTTTTTTATGATTTGCAACTATTTAGAATATTTTCCATTTTTAGATAATCTTTGTTAATATTGAGCAATTGGCTCTAAATTGTTTGTAAAATACCATTCCCAGATTGATGTGTAGCAACAGTAGCTTCTGTGAAATCTTGCTGACATACCAAAATACCGATTATATTTGGCAACCAATATATTGATCTGGCCCTTGTTTTACAGTTGTGCAACTTTCCCAAAACAGTAAAAGCAAGTAGTATTTGTTTCACTAAGTATGTGCTAAAGGTTTAAGGTTGATAAAATAATCAACTTAAACGTTTTCTCAGTGTTGGCTCATGGACCCATATTAAGGATTCGAGCCCGCTGAGACCACGGCAACCAAATGAGGCAAGAAAAAACGGAATAACTGTTAGCTATTTGTCTTGGGTCACAAGCTTAAAAAAAGGGAGGCCTGCCCTGAATTTAAGAGGCCCACTATACGCTTAAAGTAACCCCATGAAGAAAGGGAGGCTTGGGGCAGGGACTTTCAAAGAGAAGCAACCATGGTTTGGAGAAAGGAGGGGGGCAATCAGCTGACTGGATAGTTAGAGGCTGTGGCTTGTGTACAGTCTGCTATCTTCTTGTGTGAGTTGGTGGAATCTTTGGTATGCAAATCTTTACATTGTCCTCCATTTTGTGCAAGATAATAATCCCCTACAGTGCTATGTTAACAAAAAGACCATGGCCTCAGATTCACCATGCAAAATATAAAAGACATGGGGTGAGTGAAAGGTTAAGAGATATTTTGAGAAATTGAATAAAATTAAAGTTCAGCTTTAAAACTAAAACAAAAAGAAAAACAAATCAAATTTTTTTTGTCCTTAAAGTGTGCATCCAAAGTCTGTCACTCTCAAAGTTAGGCTGCCAGAGTTACACTTTGAATCGTTGTTGTCTTTATTCAGATCTTGAACTTTGTATGTAGGGGTTGTGTTACGGTTTCTGTTACATCATTAAGACCTTTTCTACTATAACTACTTACCTTTGTTAATGCAGACCAAAGCCATGATGGGATGTTGGTGGGTGGTGGGGTCTGGTTTAGGATTAAGGTGTGAATTAAGTTTTAGGATGAGGTTAGGATAAGGATTTGCGTTTGATTATACACTGAATGGATATCAGCGTACAATCCCAATTAGAGTAGCCACACAAACGTTTGTTGATATGAATGAGGGTTAAACAGCATACAATCAATTCTTTAACCCCACTTTGTTTATCTGAAAACTGAACTCATAACACAAATTTTTTCATGGACCCAATTTGAAGCCATTCCTGAAGTAGGTCACACAGTTTGATGCTCTGTGTTAATGAAGTAGCCTGTGCTTTGCCTGGAGTCCTGAAGAGGTGGCATGCTCTCCATAGCTCACTTTTTCTTCTCTGATGTACGTTTTTGCTGCCTCGTGAGAGACAGCTCAAGTCCCACGCTAATTTCCAACCTCTGTTGCGCATCCGGGGTCAGACGGGGGAGGGGTGCACAGGAAGACTGTCAGGAAGTGGCTTGTCCTTTCACTGTAATCTCTGCTGTACTGCTGTACTAGATACCTGCCGGCTTTGCAGTGCTAGTAGAAATCAGATCTGATTGATACCCAGATTGTATTTGCATGCTAAACCAACCATTTTGTTGTCATATTATACGTGACGTTTAGATGCATCAACTTTTTGCAAATGAGATAATTTTCCTCTGGTATCAAGTGGCATGTTTGTTTTTTAGGTTATGTGTCTTTCTTATTTGAATAAGAAATATAACTAAATGCAGTATTATCTTTCAGCAGAAGTAGTTTCTACTGTGAAGAACATGTCATTGCAGTTTTTGAGAGACGTTCAGTCGTTATAAACATAACAGAAATTTAAATATTTATTCAACATGACACAGGAATTTCAACCACTCATATTTGTTTAATTTTTGATGAGTACAACTCATTTACTTGGTGTTAAATAAAATAAAATATGTGTGTTGTGTAGTCTGTTTTGTCTGTTAAACAGAAGAAACACAACCCCATTTGAAGGCACCAGTCTTGGTTCTGTGATTCATAAAACTGTTTCATTTACGTTCAGTGACTCGACTGCTAATGGTGGCTAACCTTAGTTAACTCAACATCCATTTCACATCCTACCTCTACTCTGAGCTCTCTTCAGCCAGTAAAAATCAGTCCAATGTTGACTCGTCTTTTCTGTTGCTTTGACCAGTTTTTTTTTTCCCTTCCTTTCACCAATAATGTAGTTTTGCATTTCTTTGCTACATAAATATCCAGTTTCTAGCGTGTGACACAGTGCTGTTAAATCAAATGCTGTTTTAAAGTGACACTAATATGATGTTACACTTTAATAAAATAAATAATTTCTGCTAAGTTCAATGAGTTCATTTCTAAATGGTTTCAGATTGTAGGAGGTGAAAGACTGAGCATTCAAACCAACGCATTGAGCTTTCTTTTTTACTTTTTGTGATTAATCTAGAAAAACAAGCCAACAGATAAAGCAACGTTCGCTAAGCGAACAAGCAGTTAAACCCCATCGAGCATACCAGTCCACATCAATGTAGAGATAAGGGCAGGTGTGTTGACTTGAGTATTTCTTTTTATTATTATAATTTGGACATTTTGGACACTAAAAGTGCTCATTTTTTAAACCAAGTTCCAAATTGATCAAATCTGAATTGCATACATTTATCAAAACGACTTCCCAAAAAAAATTGTCTTTATTTATTTTTTTTTAAAATTGGTTTTGGCTGTGGCACCAACCAGTGAAATTACAGCTGGCAATATAATGCTGAATATAATTAAATTAACCTAGTTTAGGATTTAGTTAAAACTATATGGTGCCTCTACATGTTATGGGTGGAAATTTAAGGCAATCCTTAGTGAATTTTCTTTTTGTCACTAATTAAATATGAGCCCTAATCAGTGACATTTATCTAACTTACTGATTTGAGAAGCAGCTGTTCTCCAGCAGTCTGTCTCCTGGGAGGTCTTCTTTCCTCACTGTAGTCTGTCTGATGTTGTATACATGTAACTTATTTGGACTAATTGCAAGTGAGGCCACTTTCACTGTGGTTGCACCTGTTCCTGCAACTGGGCCCTGTTTGTTTACTTATCCTGCAACCGTTACTGCGAGCCTCATGCTTCGCTACACAAGAAACAGCAGCTGTGTCAATTCAATTGTTCTGAAGTCCAGTGGGAGGACTTACTTAATGCTGTAGTGGCTTGTTTGGATGACATTGATCACGTACGATTCAGAGATTACTAGGTTCTTTCGAAAAGTTGGAAGGTATTGGACATTTCTCGACAACAACCCTCACAATCAAAGGCTTTTTTAAGCACACCCATGTGTCTAGTGCATTTAGCAGGTGGACTCACATCAGCTCTGTGGAGAGGCAACTGCTTTACACCATGCTGCCTAATGGGGCATTTCTGAGGGCAAACTGAAAATAGATTTAGTCAGAAGTCAGCCCTTCCCCATGTCAGGCATTCTTGCACCAGCTGACCTTGCACATAAGTGAAATTAAACTCATATTCTTTATTGTAGCACCAGCTTATTTAACATGCTGTAGTACAAGATTAATATTTCACAAAGTTAATGTTCGCAAAATTTAGTAAAAGGTTAAACAATTGTTAACCCTTATGTTAAGTCACCACTGTAATTACACATTTGATATCATCTCAAACGTTTACGTCACTCACAGGCCTCCGTAATCTTTCTGTATAAGGAAACTATTGTGGTTAACACAAAAGGGCACTTCAGAGAAGGTACATTTCTTGAGGCTACAGGTGCACATATTTCGATGTCAGTTAAAAGTGAGAGCCATAACAATAGAAACAAAAAGGGAAAAAAGGCCATCTTGGGTCAGGCTTTCACAGTGTGTATGTGAGGCTCCTGAATTAGTGAAGCAGAGGATGCCTTTTGTTCTCATTGGGTTGAGGTGAGGTCTGTCTCAGACAGGGATTATCCCAGGCCAAGAACAGAATGCCCCTCAGAGGGGAGCTGTCATGCAGTGCACAGTCTATTGTGGGCACTAATCAGAGGCTGTATGCATTTGCATATAAGCGGCGAGCTCAGCTGTGTTTGTACAAGACATTCCTTTATGGAACAAAATTTATAGAGCAGATAAGCTCTGTGCAACCCAGATCCTCCACTAATGAGTCATTTCCCGTCTTCAGTTACTGATCGAGATCGTCTAAAAAGATCAAAAAGATCGAGAAAAGGTCATGAATCAAACGCACGTCAGAAAGAACATTGGATTTTGTAGCCGTGCAGCAAGTGATAACTCCGCCTCAAGTCTCTCCTGCCTGCATGTGCAGGATGTCCTCTGACACAGGAAGCCCTATTTTAAAAGTCAGTGGAAGAGATGGAAGAGTGTGGCTGGGGCTGTGGGGTGGGGTCGCTGGGGGCTGCCATGGTGAATCACAAAGCAGGTCAAGCCCCCAGCGTGTCACATCGGATGCATCTCTTCTTCTCTGTCTGTTCCTCTTCTATCCAACCTGTTTGCATGTCTCTGTCAGTGCAGGCTGAGGAGCTCATGTTCAGCACACAGTGAACTCATTGACCCCACCTCTTCAGGCAAAAACATCTCACTGTGTCACCCTCCCCATCTTTTAAGCGAACTCTGTAACCTTTCCTTACTTTGTTTTCAGTAAAAAGAAAGTCTCATTGTGCTCAGTCCTCTGTATTCTCTTAATGTTGGTGCACAGTTTGAGGTTGAAGTTATGGTTCAGCACCTTCAAATGGGGACAAACATCCACAGATATCGTGAGAATAGATTGCTCTGTTACTACAGTTATTCTGATGAGGTTGGACCATCTTCCCTTTTGGAAGTTTTAGTACTCTGTTACATAATGCAACAATATATCATTTTTAATTTGTTTAAGTCACAGCAAATATGACTAGAATATGGGTCATATTCTTGACAAAAGCCTTTCCCAAAACACATTTCAGACCATTGTTTTAAATGTGATCGTTGTCATGGCCATGCTTTTCATCCCTGTAGAATCTTGTGGTTGGAGGACATCTGGCTTTACTAACTGCTGGGAGTTGCTTTCTCATTCACATGGGTATTTAAGGGAAATTCCCTGCCGGTACATTATGTGTTGCATGTTGGCCTTTCACTGCACCCACCACCCAACACATCAAGTGACATTTAAAGCCTATATTTTGTCTATAAAGACCAGGAGGATGCACAATACAGTATGTCTGTGTCCTGTATGGCCACGTTTCTGTCGCTCAGCCAGTTCTTTTTGTTTTTTTTTTAAATCTTTTTTGCTTTTCCGCAAGAGGCGCCTCTGTGTCCTTTTGAGGGATCCTAACATAGTATTAAAGAAAATGAACTAAATGTAGGTTTTAGGTGAACGTGTGTTTGGACAAGGACAAATGCTACCACATACAAAAAAAAAAAAAAGCAATGTGTGGTCAAAACCAAAGTAATCTCAATTTGGCATGCATCGTTCCCCCCCATAACAGAGTTGCACACATACAAGACGTGATCTTTGTTCAACTATCCAGCAGCTAAAGTTATGATCAATTTTCTTCTGTCTTCTGAATCTAAAATCTACGTCGTTCCAAGTTTTCCATTTATTGTTTTTCAGTTTGGAGAAGAAGAGAGCAGTGTTGCTGTTGCTGCTGGAGGGGTGGGATCGGGCTGTCCAAATAATGCTAAGTGGAAAATCATAGGAAACACATGATTCAAGCCTGCTGTGAGGATGGAATGGGATGCCCAGCCTAATAAACTTTGTCACAGGACTTCTGAAAGCAAGTGTTCAGTTCATATCTTTTGGTTACAGGCGATTTTAGTCACATCAAATCATGTTTGATTTTAATGTCACTTGCACGGTTTGAAATTGTTTAAAAAATCCACCCTAGAAATGAATGTAAAATCATGCTTAAACACTTCAAAAATAGGAAAATAAATTAATCCAGAGAAATAAAATGAAAAAGAAGACTAGAAAAACATTGCCTTTCATAACAAAGTGAAGTCATGTAAATTCAGGCCATGATTATTCGAAGCATAATTTGCTGTCATGAATTTTAAAACTTTATTAGCCTGTTTATGCATTATTCCTAAACGGGCTACGTGGAAAACTGACTAAATAATTGTGCATCTGGTCTATATTCATCTTGGTCGCTGTAACTAAGGTACAAGGGGGATGTCTTCCTATCATATTTACCACAGTCTGTTGCGATGCATGGATTATGTGGACCCAAATGCAAGACTGAGTGGCAGGAGGCAGACAGGTGCAGGAATTAGGTTTTAAGAACAAGAACTGGAGAGCTTACAAAGAGAAAACAGGGGAAACACAACAATTTAGAAGGGGATAAATGAAACCGAGGGTTAAGTATATTCAGGTGAATTAACAGGAAGCAGGTGATGCAAATCAACAAATCAAAACCAGGTTTGTTAATTAAAAAAAGAAGCTGATCGCAAAACAGAATACACAAGGGGAAAAAAACCTACAAAATAAAACAAGAAAGGTAGAACTCAGAAGGACAAGACTAAAAAACCCTGACTGAAACCCACAGACCATGACAAAATCGTCATATTTAGCAAGAATAGCTATCATCCATCCTTCCATCCATCCATTTTCTTAACCGCTTTGTCCAATTCTGGGGTGTTGGAAGCTAGAGCCTATCGCAGCAGTCATCGGGCAGGAGGCAGGATACACCCTGGACAGGTCGCCAGTCCATTACCGGGCAACACAGAGAGAAAACAACCATTCATGATCACACTCACTCATAGGGACAATTCAGAGTAACCAATTAACCTGAGAACATGAATGTCATTGGATAGTGGGAGGAAGGCTGAGTACCTGGGGAAGCCCACACATACACGGGGAGAACATGCAAACTCCACACAAAAAGTTCACTGTCTGCCCCTCCCCACACACATACACACACACATGCCACCGTGCAGCCGAGTTGTAATGAATTGAATGAAAACCTAACGAAGCGCACCTTAAAAAATTCCAGTGAATAATTTAAGGTAGGTTGATTCAAAGCTCGGGGACACAAGCAGCAGTTGTTTCATTTGGATTTTTTTGGGTGGTGTGGGGGCACCAAGCGGCTGCCTATTTGCTTATGCCTTGGGCCAGCAATGATCAGATAGACCTTTTTGCAGTCTATGGTTTGAGATTATTTATTATTGCACACAATTTCCTTTTTCCCTCCAGAACTCCATCAGACACAACCTGTCCCTGCACAGCCGTTTTGTGCGCATACAGAACGAAGGAACTGGCAAAAGTTCCTGGTGGATGCTGAACCCAGAAGGGGGGAAGAATGGGAAATCACCTCGACGCAGAGCTGCCTCCATGGATAACAATAATAAGTTTGTCAAGAGCAAAGGCAGGGCCACAAAGAAAAAGGTGAAGCATTTTTCATTAACAGTGTATCTGCATAATCTAAATCCATTCGTAGATTATTCTGCTAAACTAAAATCCTTTTGTTTTATATTTGTAATCATAGATGATCAGTTTTATGAATCTTGTGGGATCTTTTTGTATTTTTTTTTTTCTGTACTTAGATGTCTTTACAAGAAGAAGTTGACGGGAGAGCAGGCAGCCCTGGATCTCAGTACTCTCACTGGCTGGGAAGCCCAAACTCCCATAGTAACGAGGACTTGGAGGCCTGGAGCTCCTTCAGAACACGCACCAGCTCTGATGCTAGCACTCTGAGTGGACGACGTTCGCCCTTCCCTTCTGAGCAGGATGATCTCAGGGAGTCTGATGGCCATATGATGTATCCTGGAACGTCAGGGACCAAGATAACCTCCACCCTCCCCAGTCTCTCAGAGGTGGCTGGATCCATGGGCCAACACGGCTCAGAACATGTCATGGAGAGTTTGCTGGATAATCTGAACCTTTTGTCTCCCAAAGCCCCACAGCTGGGCTCAGAGTCTTCACATACCTCAAATTCTGCAATGCTTCAGACCAACTCCTACAGCTCTTCTGGTTTGACCCAAGAGTACCACAAGTGCATGTACAGCCAGGTGAGGATGAACTCCCTGTCCCCTGCTCCCATGCAGACACTTTCAAAGACCAGGCCTGGCTTTGGAGCATATGATAACCAGTATATGTGTACTGCAGGCCTCCTCAAAGAACTACTCACCACAGAGGCAGACACCACAAGGGACTTATTGCCCTCTGCTGATACGAGGGTGCCTGAGGTTGGGAGGGGAAGTTGCCTAATGCCCACTTATAGCAGTCAAAACCACGTAGGGGGTCATAGTGGAGTAAAAATTCCGAATATGCATCAGAGTCATACAGCTCTTCATGTAAATCCAGATGCTATACATAACCATAGTCCTGCTGTCTCACGAGACTTGAATAGCTGTAACATGATACCCTTGACTAGTGTGACTAGTCTGTCAGGGCCCCCTCCAAGAATGACCAGGCTGAGGACATCCATGCAGCTGTCCCACGGACATCCAATACACACTAATGATTTCTCAGCAAGCTACATCAGCAGCTACAGGGAGCTAAACGCAACTCACCCACATGGTCACCATCAGGAGCGGCTGCCTAGTGACCTGGACAACATGTCCATCGAGAGGCTTGAGTGTGACTTGGAGTCTGTCCTCCATGACACCCTCATGGATGGTGGTGCATTAGACTTTAACTTTGACCCCACAGCTGGACCTCATGGGTTTTCCCAGAGAGTAAAGACGACCACACACAACTGGGTGCCAGGCTAGGATGCTGAGTGGATGACAAGCAGGTGAGACCAACTCTTATTTGTTCTGGCAGTTGTTTTGAAGCTTTCACAAATAAAGCATCGCCAAGGTTATTCTTAACCCTGAACTTTCCTGCTCTCCCCCCTGGCAGGTTTTTTTGCTGACATCCCTGTGCTGCTCACCTTTATTGGGAAACTGGAAAGTATAGATGGAGACGACCACCACCACTCTCTCCGACCAGCTGAGACACAGTTATTTTCAAACATAAACAAATCCAAATGGCACACTTTTACACTTTACAAGAAAGAGTGAAAAGTTCATTCAGTTCAGGGGAGCTAGCAAAAAAGAGCATAAAGGGCATGACCATTCAGATATTAGCAGGGGTGTGATCATGCACTGCTTTTAGGTTATAGAAATATGCTTTACTTGCCATCCTCTGGTGAAGGAAGCATATATGTATCAGGATTAACAGGAGCCAAGCCAGTATTAGCACCAAACTCTTTTTAAATGAAAGTCTTCAGTGTGTTCGGTCGATTAAGGTTGAGAAGTAAAAGATGGTGGGAAGTTTTAGCTTTTAGTGTTTACATTTCACAACCTTGTGATAAATGAGTCATTTATACACTGAAATATACAAAACCTAGAAATGCATTGTGGTCCCAACATATGTGCAGGAAACATGCACATGGACAACAACTTATAGCTAATTATGAAATATGCTGATCAAGTCACTTACAGCAGTCTAAAATGCCATAAAGCTGCCTCTAAAGACAAGTATGAGCTCGAACTCTTCGGTGCTGCGCAGCAGCTACCAGCTGTAGTCCGTTCTCTTTTTTAGGGAACCTGCTTTGAGCTGACCACTCCAACCAGAACCTACAGCAAATGGGAGAACCTTTTCAATGTTTGGTAATGCCCAGGAAAACCAGAACAAAGGCTGCGGTGGAAGACTTTGAAGTTGGAGTCTGTCTAGAACACGACTGTCAGTAAACAGATGGCTGAATGACATCAGGAGCCACCTTAAAAGTCATCGGGTTTCCCTGTCACTGGGAAAAGTGCTGGGACAAAACTTCCGTTAAATGACCCACATTTAAATGTTTACAGTGCTTTCGGCATATCTGCTGGACAATGGATATCATAAGGCTATAAAATGAACCTAATCTGACTGAAATGAACTTGTCATCTATAAACTGTCTAAAGTTATTTATTTTCATTGTATATGGTTCATGATTCTGTTGTACTTTTTACAAGCTCACAGAAACCTGTAAATACACCATGTACAAAGTTGTGATTGTCACAAAGTAATGGTCTCTTAAAATTCACTCATTCCAAACCGTAGATTAATAAGAAATACATTTTTTGAAAGGTTTATATTGATTTCGGTTCATGTTTTGTAGTGTGTTAATTGTGGTTTTATGCAGTCAATAAGGTTAATTTCTTTTTGTTGTTTCTTTGTCTTTGAAATAATGCTTCTGTTCAACCTATTTTAGATGAATTGTGGATGTGACATTTAGTGGATAATTTATCATCTCTGGTTCATTCATGAACATCGCTGAATTCTACACGCTGATTTCATCTCTTTCTGAAAAGTGACATTGGGGAGACCACAGGTTTTTACTTGACCCATGTTGTGTGATAACACAACAGAAGTTGGTGGTGGCATCCTAAAAGACTTAAAAGTCAATAATAGGTTGTAACTTAGTAAAGGGTTTGCTTATGATTAAGTGAAAGTAAATACAAAATGATACACACCAAAGTCTTGCAGTACTCCCTCTACGGAACCTGAAAGAGTGCCTCTTCACTGTGTCTACGCCGCGTCACAGACATATACGGTTGTATATACTGTTATTTTCTTTAGCATATATAGTTTGTAAATGAGATTTAAATGACAACACATCTGGTTGTATTGACATATGCTTATTGTTTTAGAAATGGCTGTTTACATATTTCATTTCAAACAATATAACTGCAGATATGAGCACGCATACCTCAAAATATTTTACCTCTGGAGTGTTAAAGGGATTTTCTTGTCATGTTCTTCAGTCAGTAATGAACTGGTTTTGTCTTTAATTTTTACCTTGTGTACATATGATATTTTTTGTTTATGTTCCTATCTTTGACTTATGCTGAAACCAGTTCAATTTGGACCTATTCAGAGAGACCTGGGATGTCTCAGCACTTCTTCTGTTTGAAGGATTATAGCCATTAGATTGTAGTAAATGTTAAATAAATAATTTTAGGCCAAATTACATGTTGTGGAAAGGTAAATGTTTCTTAAGAAATGTGTTCATTTCTCATCAATGAATGAATTTCAGTCAAATTTATTAAAAAAAAATTGTGATGGAACTATTTCTACCATGAAGGGCTTGCACAAGTGATGCATAAGCTTGTCATGATTCATTATGATGAATAGATGTGGGGGTTTTTTTTTAGATTTAAGTTTTAACAACTCACAAATAATTAGAAAATCGTCCATTTTTAACAAAACTAAATGCCATAAGATTGCCATTTATTTAAAGTTTTTTTTATTTGCAGTATGCAGTCTTTTTGTACACCGTTCCATTCATAAATCTTTATTGCAATTAAAGGAAGAAAAGCAAAATAAAATCTGTCTTTATCTTACTGGGATATTCATTTTGCTATTTTGAATCTTTGTAGACCTCTAAATGAACTACTATTAGCTTATACAGCCGCTGAATCATATGTTCTAAACAAACACCGAAGTGGTTGTGTCAGCAGCAGCACGTCTTCTCTACATGACTCTACCTGTGTACTGTACACAAACTGTTAGGTTGATGGATCATGGAACCTCTGGGGGATCCCATGAACTGTCATCTCAGTCTCGAAAAATGTTAAGTTTTGAGCCTCTGGATGTTTATTAAATTTACATTTAACATTGTTAAAGAAAACTTTGGTGACATTTCCTTGAGAATAATAAAAACATGCATCAATGATTCACTGATAAAATACAGGATAGTGTCTTGCCATAGTATTAACCCAGTTAGGTCCATTTTATAGTGGATGTCTAATTTAATTAACACAACATGCAGCGTATCTTAATTGTGAAATAAAATAAAAAATAAATAAAAATAAAAGACAAAAGAAAACTTTGGCATACATATATGCCAAAGTTACATATAAGTCTGTTGGTGTATGTGTCTTTGGGGGCATCTATTGAAAAAGTTTTTATTTTGCCTTTCCAATAATGCTATCTTGCTTTTCAATATTTAAAAAAAAAATTACTAAAAAATAACTACAATCATAATTAGTTTTTTTTTTTAAACATATAAGTTCCAGTCTGTCCATATTTGATGTGTTATTAAATTACAAGTTTAATTAATGACAAAGACCCTTTTTAAATGTTTGCCTACCAGTAAAAAAAATTTCTTTTTGTCATTTGTCATCAAATAAACTTGTAATTTAATAACGCATCAAATATGAACACACTGGAACTTACATGTTCAAAAAAACTTTCTAATTATGATTGTAGTTATTTTATTAGTTAATTTATTTAGAAAATATTGAAAATCTTACATACTCCACCTTTAAACAAACATAAAATATATTCATAATTGTAAGAAATTTGTGATCTAGTACATTATTGATATCTACAGCATTCCCTTTTTTATACTTAGCAAATACAAGTCAGGAAATTTTTGTTTGGTTAAAAATTTCTCTCCTTTAACAATACCTACAGGAGGTAAATTCTACATTATTCGGAAACTGATTATTCAGATTTACAACAAAGTATTACTTGTAAGGCTCATGGAATGAGAATCAATTAAAATTGCAAGTAAAACAGTATAATGATATGAAAGTATAATTATTGCCTTTCCAATGTGTATAATACACCAAGAATAAACAAAAACTTCATCTTTTTTATTTTATCAATTGTGACCAAAAAAAAGGCCAAATAATCTTTAGAATTTTGAAAATATTCAAGTAAGTAACCTTTGAACAATGTGAAGATGGAGAAAAAGGTCATAATGAAATGCACTTGCTCTCACTTTGAATTCTTTTACATGTGAGAAAAGTGAGGCGGTAGATGGTGCATGTGATGACTGCTCCATTTCCTGTAAGAAATGACACGACTCTGCAGCTTCTGTCAGGATCCCATGTGCCAGATTTTAGTGTCTCCATCTACAACAATCAGTTTAAATGAACATAAGAACATCAATTTGTCTGATAGTGTATTTTTCATAAATCTAGTCTTTCCTTTTAAAGAATTATGCTCTTCACTCAGTCAGCGGCTGTTTGGTGAAATAAGAACATTCAAACATCTTGTCGGCAAATTGGCAAGAAAACAAGCTTTCCGCTTATGTGACCTCCCACTCCACTCTCTGAACAGCAGATATAAGCCTGGGAGGTCAGTGTTTTGGGAAATACCCTGTTTTTTTTTGTTTTTTTTTCATTTCCTTGCCAAGAGGAACTGCTTGTTCAGACAGAATTTTAAAAGTAAAAAAAATTGCATAACAAGTGACGCAAGTAGGTGAATTGTGTTGAAGGGGAGGCATGTGAGTTCAGGAGGTTTAAACTTGAGCAGGATGCTTCAGTGGGTTGTGAGTCTGTTTTAAGACGGCAAAAGTCAACCTAAAGGACAGATTCTGTGGAAAACCCTACATACTTACTGTTTCAGTTTGATCATTAATGCAGACTATCTGGGACATTTCGCACTTATAAATGTAATTTCAATCCAGTTAATGTTGAGTGGGATTAAAGTTTAAAGTCTAATACCAAGCTTGCTTCAATGTTTGCATATTGACAGCCTTTCTCTGTGCAAGGCATTTGCAGCGCTTTTTTAAAGGATGTGTAAAAATAGCATAATAGAACATTATCTGCACACAAATAAATTGGCTTTGAGTAGCTCTAATAAAACCATGCAGAAATGATCTGCGCTGTTACATATTTAAAAGTTAAAATCTGGACAACGTGTTCTGGTGACAATAAATGTAACAAGCACACAGAGCTCTGCCAAACCATTGCAATTCTAATACATTTACTTGTTTATTAGTCAGTGACTGTGGACATCACGTTTTTTACTTGCAAAATTTGCTCTACGTCTCTGTTGTAAAGACCCCTTTAAAAAAACACTCCAGATTCAGGCAGTCATCCGGATCACACCCAAAATCTAATTATATTTTCCTTTTTGCTTGAGATTTCCTTAGAATTTAATAAAAATCTGTCCTTTACTATTTGAGTAATGTTGCTAACAGACAGACAGAAAGACAGGCAAACATAACATGCACTTCAAATGGCTGCCATGTATCCTGATGAGTTTTAACTCCTGTTTTATCTTGAGGAGAAAAAGAATTTAAATCTGTGTTGCGTTGAAGATGGATGCATTTATAATATCAATGAAAGTTGGGGTAGATAATTGTGAAATGCATAAATAAGATGTCCATTGTGGGCGATGTCCTGTAGGGCCTGCACAGCAAGCTTAGTTTGGTTTAATTTATTTGTGTGGTTCAGGCACTAAACCAGGAAATTAGGGGGTTTGGGCCACTGGATCTCTGCTAATACAAAACACATCATGCACTTGCACAACCAGCGGCAGAGATGCAATGCATGCTGGGTTCTCTCAGGAGGGGACTGAGATAAAGATTCATCTTTGATGAGATCAACCTGGCAGCAGCCTGCTGATTAGTCCATTCACATCACAGCAAAAATCAGGTTGGTCGTATGGACACAAACAAATCTAGTTACTTATAACTCCGGCCTGGATCTTCACCAAGTTTGACAGCGTTGTGGGTGGCTGCAATTAAAAAAAAATCTACTATAAAATGCTTCTGTTTAAGGAAGTGTGTCTGCAAATATGTGATGTACATACAAACACAAAGGCAAAGACATCCTCTTTCATACACTTTCATATAAGTCGTTCTTAAACAACATCTTGTCAGGTTATGATTTCTTTTAATAAATAATTGTTAACTATATGATTAATGTGTATTTTTCGTACAACATCTACAAGTAGTTTGTACAGACAGTAAAAGATTTGCAACATCCAGCAGAGTAAAATAAGAGCTTATTCTGTCTATAAGTAATAATAATTTAGCAAGTAACAATCTAACAGCTCACTGATGATGGAAAAAAAAAAAGCCAATAAAGTACTTTATTAGGGAAGCAATGCAGTCTGTGACAGCCTTTTTTATTTCTATATAAAAAGATGCTCAAAAGGGATGCATCAGACTTTAAGACCTTGATAATCACCTGTCCTTGCCCACATTGGATTTGCAACACAATCCTGTGAAGGCCATTTTGAGATAGATTTGATGAAATTTGTAACAAGTTTTCAAATGTGCCCCATTGAATCAAATTAAAGTAGTTAATGTAGAAAGACAAGAAACCAGACAGCATCTGTATCTTATTGCTGTCTGAGAGCTTGTGTCATTTCCATCACTTTCTTTGATCTGCAACATATTTATCATCACAGGAAATGATGTGCTATTATTCATCTTCAGTTTTAGTTTCTTTTCCTGCACCGCCATTTCAGGACAGCTGCCGTGTTAACCATGTTACTTCTGCAGCTCTTGTCCTTCTACACCATTAAGCTTCACACCCATGTGAACAATCACAATGAGATAATCAATGACATGTAACTTCCCACAACACTTGGGCACCAGAAAAACATCTGATCAAATGCATGCAACTCTCTCAGCTTGAACAGACCGCAAGGGCATATCTAGAAATGCTTAAATGCTGTGTAATTATGCATAATTACAATATAATGTTTTTTGGCATGGCTGAAAGTTGTCCTCACATTCACTATTTATGCCTATTGAGTCCTTAAGCAGTTTTGCAGCCTGTAACTGCAGTGTAAAAGCAGGGATCATTATTAAGTAATTTTGATCAGTAATTGAAATGCAGCATCTTTCTGCGTATGCAACAGTGACATATCAATAAATATTTGATCAAATGTATTGGCAAGGAAAATATTTCCTGAATATGTAGAAATATTTCTTCTAATGTGTAAATACTTAAGTTAAACACAGATGTCTCAAATGTATAATACTACTTTCCACAACCACAAATGTGTGACTAATGTTGTGACAGATAATGTTACAGTATGCAAATGTAGTTATACACTGCAAGAAAAACCTCTAACTAAACTGCAGCCACTAGTAGTTCTTTTAAATAAAGTTTTTGTTTCTTTCCCAAATATATAACACCAATCTATCTCACCAGAAAAAGACCTTAGTGGATAGTCCAAAACTTTGTGCAGTTTAGCACCTCACCAGAAGGTAGAAATGCAACATACACTACAAATAGACTTAAAAGCGTTGAGATTTAAATTTTTACGAGGTTTTCTTTTATTATTGCTTTATACTTTAAAATATAAATGCCACATGTGCTTTGATTTTCCCTGCATTATCTGTTCTTAATTGTGCATCAGCAGGGACAGACAATGAACGGATGAATTGAGGATGGATGGATGCATACAGTGAAGATGAAGCTCCCTCTGCAGGACAATGATAGGAAGCACCAGCAAAAAAAAAAAACAGGACTAACTCGGTGGTCTCATGATGTCTTGTCACAAAAACTGGAGGTGCGACTATACTTTGAATATTATAGTCCAGCGCTGCTTTTGGTTTTAATTAAAGCTCTTAATTCAGTCTACTTCTCTACTGATTATGGAATTTTGTTAGTTTGGTTAGCTGGATTATAACCCAGCATGCAGTTGTTCAGAGAGAGAATTCATACCTCCTGTTCCAACTTTTGGAGGGCAAAAGACTCTGTAGTCCACCTGTCAGGTGATTTCTTTATGCAGAGAGAACACAGAGAACTTATAATGCATAACCTTTATTTGTTATGGAGTGGTTATACAATATATTGCACCTGTTCTGGTTGAACAAACAAAAACAAGCTTAACTGAAAATATATAAAGTCATCTTTAATGCAAGTGCTATTATGCCAGTTTCACTGAGCAAACCAGCAAGTAAGTGATGGTAAAAATAAAACAGAAACATACTGCACATAAAATTACTGTTTAACATGTGACCAGTAAAAAAAAAAAAAAAAAAAGAAGAGTTTTCAAGTTCAATCAAGCAAGCAGCATAAAAAAGGCCCTGAATAGTGTGTAGATTTTAGACATAAAGAAGAAAGTGGAAGTGTTTGTAAATCTTTTACTCTACACACATGATGCACATGTTCATTAATACAAGGTGGCATTTAAAACACCTTTACAGTGAATACTTTCCTTGCAAGACATTATACTTCCATCAGCCTTTTCTCACTACAGCTAGTCCACCCACATGATGGACATCTGCAGTGTGATACATTACATACAGGGTTGCAGAAATGGCTCACATCATTATACAGACTTTGGGAACAGTCAAATTAATCATGCACCTTCACACTGTACGGGAACACAGGACTACCATGGTGCATCAGCATCCGAGTCTGTCATCAGAGTTCATCGAGTTAGGACTCATCATTTAAGCCTTGTAATGTTTTTGTTGTTTTTTTTTTATTTATTTATTACTATTATTGCTGTTAAAGGGGGAATGGAAAAGAGCATTTGTTTGATCTGATGTTTTATAATCAGATGGACCTCTTGCAGTGTACAGGTTTTACAGGTTAAGTGTGCAGTGACTAATTCATTTTAAGGTAGCAGAGGTATTAGAAAGGCCCAATGCCAGCAGAAAAGGCAGTGTCTGAGCAACTATCTTATATCATAGTTCATTACTACAATGCCATCCACCTGTATAAATCTGTGGGCTGCATATTGATTAACAGGAAATCATTATCAACTGACAAGCCATTATTTTCAGCTTTTCATCCTTTACTGACATGTATGGTCATGTTTCCAGTCAAAGGACTAACCACCTTTAAAACGGTGAACAATACTGTGAAAGAACTAGTGCTGTGTTGAGTAACTCCACTTCAAATGTTTTTATTCATAATTAAAATAATTTGTCTGAAGCACATCAATAAAAATCTAAAAGAAGCATCTGTTTTTCTTTGCAAATTACACAAATTATCTATTTAATTAATAAAATATCTGTATCCAGATAGCATCTAATGATTTACAAGAGCATCTTAACAAAGACAGCAGTGTAAAATCGGCGGGTCTGTTGTTGATAAACAACATTACTTTAGGAAATTAACACTGATCACTGTTTCGTTTTTTTATAGTGTCATCTGAGCTTTTCATAATTCTCCCTCCCTTTATAATTCGATGAAACAGCATCTTGAAGGTACAGTAGCGATAGTGAGGACTGTTGCATAAAATCTCTCACAACTCAACCCAATAAAGTTTGCTTCATATTTACTAAGAAGTTAGTTTGATTCTGTCTAGAGGGGTTTTCTTGACCTCTACTCTGCCTAAAATGAACATAAAACTGTAAACAAAATATTTCCACATTCAGCTACCACCAAACCAGAGTGAGTCAGTAATCATGAAAGGCTCTTTGTGTTGCTAACCTTTGAAACTAAAAGGCTCATGGACTTAAAAGACCCACAGCCACAGGAAGTGACATTACCAGTGACAAAAGCCACGGTGCCGACTGGAACATAACACTTATTGCAGAGCAGATTGGAAGAAGCCCTGCAAATGAGACAAAAGAGAGGACTTCAGTCACTGTGGTCACAGATATTTGGACAAAACAAAAGCTTAAGCAACAAGAACTTACTGTGATGAACAGCCATGCTGTTTTCCTTCCAGCCGTTGCCCTGATAAACTCTGCAGGTGTAGGTGTAAGGCTTCTCATCAGCCATGGGCGCCCAAGTGAGGCGGCACAGATTGGGAAGGACCAAGCTAACGTTGCTCCTCCTGCGGTCCTCTGTCGACACATAGATGACTGCGTTGGGGAATGTGCTGCCAACCAACCGGCTGTCTTGCCGGTACTCACAGTAGGGACCAGGAACCTGGTATGTGGGCGGGAACTCACAGTCCACCCTGACGTTTCGCTCCAGGTAAGTCAGACATGGAAACATCTGAGGTCCACGGGGAGTGAACAGGTACGTCGTGACCGAGTTCACTAAAAGAGATGCAAGCACAGTGTTTGCTGATAAGAAACATTCACAGAAAATATGTTTTAGTATCGAATGGTCAAAGAACAGAAGAGAGAAATCTCGGAGAAAAGATGTCTGTTATCCTCTAGCCGCACCAGGATCCTAAACTGCAAGCCAAAGCTGCACAAGAACTTTAGAGACAGTAGGGTTGTTCAAAACATTTAAAGCGGAATATTTATTTATTCTATTTCATTTTACATTTATTTTACCAGGCAGATACTTGGAACCAAACAATGTCTTATGAGTGTGGCCTGCTATTTAAACAATCAAAGTTTTATATTATGACATTAAAAACAAACAAACAAACAAAAAAACAAAACAAAAAACAGCTGGTCCACATCGGCTCTAAAAATAAGTTAAATTCAACCTCACATTAAAAAAGTGACATTTAAACCATGTTACTATTTATTGAACAAAAAATGAAAATAAAATAAAGAAACAGTGTAAGGAAAACTAAGTAAACCATTGTCTTTATTAAAACTTTGTTTTTGACCATTCAGGTCTGTTCACATTCAGCTCTGTTAAAATCCTGTCCAACCAGAGTGAATCTTAGATCACTGCAACCTTTTGATTCATTTGTCTTTCAGCCATTCTCTTGTAAATTTCCTGCTGTCTTTGGGATCCTCATCTTTCTGTCAGGCTCATTTCTCCATATAATTCAGCAAATAGATTTCTTTACTATATCTTGAAAAACAGAGGAGTTTTTTTTTTTAAACTCAGGGGCAGCCTAGTGTCCAGTACCTCAAAACAAGTCAAAACAATCACAACTCATCACGACCACGGTGCTTAACAGGTCTCAGATGGAGCAGAAGGGATTTTTTTAAAAGTTTTTTGACCTCTGCATGGTCTGACCTTGGGGTGAACTTGTTGGTACAAAACTTTGATTGACAGAAAAATATGATGAACATTAATAGTCCCTCCTCTAAGATCATTACGAATGTCATTCCTTATTGGTATTGTTTAAACACAACTGAATGCTCCAGACTAGGGGTGCCCAGCTCCGGTCCTCAAGGGGCACAATCCTGCAGGTTTTCCATGTATCCCTGTTCCAACACACTTGACTCAAACTATAATCACTCATTGTGCAGAACTTCATAGGCTGTTGGATCCATCTAATGGAAGCCACATGTGGTGAAACAGTGATACAATGAAAACCTGCAGGGCTGACTTTAACTTCCCATGCTCCAGACTAATAAACTGCCTAAACATCTGCTTTTACAGAGGTGCTCCCACCTGCTGTTGTTGAGTTAATCAAATGTATTTGATTAGCATCATCTGGCTGCTGTCTGCTGTCTTAATTCCAACAGAAGTAAGTTTCACAGACTACCTCTGCATTCTGGCTTAATTTTTACTATATAAAAACATGACATATTATGGGTTTTTGTTAATCTGAAACCACTTACCTGTCAAACATGGTCAGAATAAAAGAATTTTTTTTAAAAATATCATATTTAGAAGGGAAAAACACCCAAAAGAGAAATAGGGTATCCTTTCTTTTCTTTACGTCTGTGTTATTATTATTTCTCTGTGTGGATTGCATAATGTTCATGAAACTTCACTGATCTTAGTGGTGAAACTGAGCAATGACACGTTTGCAGCATTGTAGATGCTATGGCTGCACAATCTTCACTACATCTCAGGTGTGCAGAGTGAAATGACAGATTTCTGAAGCCTTAAATGTAATGATCCGCATCTAACTGAGTGAGACAAAGCAGTTTTAAGTGGCAACCTATTTTCTATGAGATGACTAACCTTAGAACATAAGCTGTACATAAAAATATGGACATACTGTGAGTTTGATGCGTCATCATTATTCTGCCAAAGAGGAGACAAACCGCAACCGGGAGATGCAGCTCCATGGCGACGGTCAGACCTTCACCCCAGGCTGTCGACTAACAAAGTTCAACATGGGACAGATCATGAGAAAGTTAACATAAATACTGCAAACCCTCTAGGGACCATAACGACAGTCCACGGAGCCTAAAGTAGCATGCAGTCCGTGTCTAGTGTCGACCTACTGGATGTACTAGCGCAGTGAAAGCGGGCCTGGGTTTGCGGGTCCACCTGCAAACCCAGACTACGCCCTTGCGGTGTCATTACACTGCAGCAAACCACCGCTCTCCAAGCGCTGCGTTTGTCGTCTGCAGGTGGAACAAACCAACAGCCATGCACACATGGTTTTACATGCAAAGGCTTTATAATACGATATGTTTAGTCCACGGACAGAGCAGTCAGTCTTACCTGAAATCTAGTCTCTGTCCCCTGCGTTTTGCTGCGCCTGCGTGCGGTGCAGGATCAGCAACATCAGCAGCGCAGACTGACTGAGGATGCAGTTATTGCTCTGATCAGGACGCCCTCACTTAAACACACAGGCACACATACCTGGAGTGCAACACAAAGATACTACACATTGAACTGACTGTTTTCTAAGATGACTATATAAAATAAAGCGACAACAGCGAGATCACATTGATCAAGTTTTAACTTTTATGTGTGGATCAACATATGTGTAGAAAAATGGGAAGTTTTTAGGGAGTTCAAACTGGTTGTGTAGCTTATTTAACTTTTCACGTACTTCAACAGGGTTATCACTATCCTGATACTTAGATTTTTTTTTTGGGGGGGGGGGGGGGGGGGGGGGGGTGATATTGGTGATATTGGTGCAAAACAAGAGTTCCCTCTGCAGGACAATAACTGGAAGCGCCACTTAGGAGTAAAAAAAAAAAAAAATGCAGTCAGCAGCAACCAATGCCTTGGTGACATCTGGTGGAGTAGGTAGAATGATGAACAACCCACAAAACGTAATGCTTAAAGATATTCATTGTTTATGATTTAATGTTACAGTGTTGAGTTTTGAGGGGGGGGACTTCTCAGTGAGAGATAGTGAACTCACAAAAAGTAAAGTACTACTGACAAAAAAAAATAAAATACTACTTTTAATTCTTTTAGTGAAGCTAGCAATAAAACAAGTGACTAAAAAACATCCATGAAGTTAAAATAGTAAATGGTAACCAGCATGCAAATTGGTCATGATTTGGTAATCATTTAGCAGGTGGATCTGTCAGTGTGTGTGTGTGTTTTTAATTCTGAGTCTTCATTTAGTATATTATAACATCATGACCACGTGGTCATTATTAAGTAGGCCCTCCTAAAGCTGCTTAAGCAGCTCGAACTGGTCAGGGAGTGACTTTCAGTGCATCTGCCTCCTGGAAAGTCTGGAAACTGATGCAATAGATTCTTTGGGAGCTGCTTGTTTAGGGATTGTGTCTTTGTGTATTAGGCTTGCTTGCCACAGTTGCATCATACTATCAGACTGACACCTGGGGAATTTGGAGGATGGGTGAACAAACTCACACTCAAAGTGAAGCATCTGTGACAAGTTTTGGGAAATGACGAGTACAAATGTAACAGCTATAGGAATGTCAAGATGCTGTTAACAAATCACAGCACTGCATTGTAACAAATATCCATCCATCCATCCATTTTCTTGACGCTTATCCAGGTCTGGTCAGGAAGGCATCCAGGGCGTATCCTGACCAGATGCCTGAGCCAGCTCATCTTACTCCTCCCAATACCACTCTACTCTTAGCCCCTCACAGTTGACTGAGCTTCTCACAGCCACCCTGCTGATGAAACCCTGTGGGTTTTATTCTTTCAGTCAGTACAACTCGTGCCCATAGATGAGTGAAGGAGTGTAAATTGACTGGTAGGTTGTTATGGTCCATGGCCTGTCATCTGTCTCATCCCCACTCATCTCATCATTACATGGGAGACTGGCTACACCTGGTGTTCTCATTGGCGCTGCCCTTAGACTGATGTGCTGGTTGCTGATTGGTCACCCACACTCATACCTACTTGTGATTGGCTGGACCTCTGCTGAGCACCAGAATAAAGGCTGTCAACATTTTTCATTCGGGGCAGCTGTGTTTGGTTGAGTCTTGGTGTCACAACTTGCTACTCATTACTGCCGGTGAATGAGTTTTGACTGTTTGTTGTTTAGACTACACAGGCTGAATGGTGGCATGGTGGTTAGCACTGTGGCCTCACAGTATTAAGGTCACTGGTTCAATCCTTGGCTGGGGCAAGGTTTGGTTAGTGGCCTTTCTGTGTGGAGTTTGCATGTTCTCCCTGTGCATAAGTGGGTTCTCTCTTGATACTCCAGCTTCCTCCCACCATCCAAAGACATGCATATAGATGCATGTTTAATTGGTTACTCTAAATTGCCCCTAGGAGTGAGTGTGAGGGGTTGACTGCTGGGATAGGCTTCAGCTTCCCCGTGACCCTGAATTGGATTAAACGGTTAGGAAAATGAATGAATGTTTGAACTATTGTATTTAGTGAACCTTTTTGTGATTGGTGCTTGGTTGGTGCCAGCTTTGGTTTATGCTTTTTGTAGTTTGGTTTGGTTGGCTTTTGTGTTAACTCTTTGACAAATGCCTGTGGCTCCTGATGCCCTGTAAGGGCCAGTGGGTCCAAAATGAAGCCTTCCTATTTGTATATTCCCTGGTTTCATGCTATTATTGTTGCCACCTCTTGTTTCCCTGGACAAACGCCATCTGGGGTTGTAACATAGGTCAGGAGCTTTGCTTTTTGCCTCGGCTCTTTCTTCACCACAATAGGTCAATGCAGACTCCGCAGCACTGCAGACACTGCACCTATGTGTCTGTTGATCTCCCTCTCTATCCTGTCTTTGCTCATGAACAAAACTCTGAGATACTTGAAATCCTCCACTTGGGGGTAGGATCTAATTCCTGGCCTTAATTTAACCCTTTTCCAGCTGAGGACCATGGTCTTGGGTTTGGGGTGCTGATTCACAGCCCAACCGCTTCACATTTGGCTGTGAAAGCTCCAGTGACGACAGCCTGACGAAGCCAAAAGAATATCATCTGTGTCATGTTCATTTTAAGGAGCAGTGGCTTTCACTTGCACCTTCAGTGTCCTCCTGATGGTTGGACTCATAGACATTACCATCAGTCAGTGTCAGGGAGGCCTTTAGTTCTTCTATGAATGTCCGGACAGTGCAAACACTGTGATCTTTGTGTTTGAATTCAATTCATAAAACAAGTAAGCCCTGTGGTGGATTGGTGGTGTCTAAACTCTTTAGGGGCAATTAAAAAAAAAAATCTTGTTGATCATCAATAACTCTTTCTGAGGTCCACAGAGATCTCTGCTGTTACTGCAGCGATGCAGTTGAAAAAATATTATCGGGAGAGCAGATTTTGATAAAGCTCCATTCTTTACTTAGAACACTGGATAATCATTTATGAGATTTGTTTGGAAAAAAAAAAGTCAGACCATATATTTGCAGACAATCTCTGTAAAGCTGTGTAAATCCCAACACCGCAAACAGCAACCAACTCTCTGCTGTAATTTACCTCAGAATAGAACATGCATCCTTTCTTTTTGTTGTTTTACAAATAAGAACAATGCTGCTTCTGTTGTAGTTTTCATTCAGATTTTAGCATCTAAATGAGTCAAATGCTCTAACAGTTTACTGGTGAAAGCAGCCTGTATGATCTGAGATCCATTCCCCACATGCATTAGTTCTACCAGTCCTGTTCTGCAGGTGTAAAATGAAATAAACATCAGGCAGTGTTATATAGAAGCAAAACCACAGAGAAGTGTAATGTACATGCCTGGAGAAGAATAGGCGATGGCTCGTGTTTCATCTGCAGTGTCTCAGCAGCAACATCCAGCAGAGGAGCAGAGCAGCAGGGATCACAGCCACAGAATCTCTAATGAATACTTTTGGCAGGGATCACTACAACCTGCTTTCTCAGCTATTTATATTCAAAACAGAAAAGAAGACAAATTTAGAAGGAAATAAAGTTTCAAATAAAACTCTGGGTAGGGTGGAAAGTATCTTCTGTCATTATGTTGCTCACAGACCTCTGCAAGACTTATATCTGTCCTGGAAGACTGCTTCAGTGTGGCAGCTGTTCAGCAGCTGTCCGGGAAGGACCTTGACGAAACGGATGAGCAATGTGAAGGAGATACTGAGGACACTGTGGGTTTGGCTCAGTGGAAATGTCTGCAGCTCTTCACTGAATGTTCAGTCAGGGAATATTTTGGTGGGCTGCTGTTAGCATTGTGAGTTACTGTGATGCAATAGCATTTTGTGCATTAGCGTAATTGCAGGCAATGTCGTTTAGCTGTTTGGTCAATGATTGCTTTTCCAAGTGTTCACATTTCACTGATATTAATTATTAATGATACAGTTATAAGCACAATATTAAGGAAAATTCAAAAAGAAAATTTATTTGTAATGATTCTGTTTCTTTTTATCATGTGTGCATTGTGTAACAAGAGGCACCCTGAATACCAAGCAAGAGTTCAAGCGTCCCAGTGGGAAACTTGAGATGCAAAAAGATACAAAAAGCAAACCAATTAGTTATAAACTGGTTTTAATATGTTGTTACAGTTTATTTTTATCCTGTGAAATCACAGCACACAAATACAATTATTTTATGGCACATTTTTGGTTGTGTATTGGTTATTGCATTATAGTTGTTTAGGACCCCTATGTGTCTTATTTAATGATTAACGTCTTATTTTGTTTATTATTTTGCTCTGTTTGGTCATGCTGGTCAGGTTGTTGCTCTTTTTGCAGTTTTTACTTTTAATAAATTGCATGTGTCTGGATTGTTTTGGAAATTGTGTATGTCTTCAGTATATATTAGTTATAATTTTGTATCTTTTAATGACGCTTCATTTTGGTTAAGACGATGTCATACTTTAAATTATGCATCTGATTGTTACGACTAAAACTCAATAAAAATATCATAAAAGATATCAATAAATATATATCACTGTTGGTAAAACTTACTGAGAAACTGCTGACATGTTATTCTTGCATTGAACTGGTAAACAGCTGCTGAGTTGTCCCAGTTCATTGAAGCCTGCTCAAAACAATCATCTTTGTCTTTTCAAAAACTGACTAAATGAATACAGAGGTTTGTGTATTGACACACAATCCTGTGTGCTGTGGTAAAACAGTGGGAGAAAATCAATGTAAAACCTCATACAGTACTGAAAAATGTCCCCAAAGTCCAATGGAGCAGCATTTTCTCCCCCCTCCCCTCCCTCTTTTTGTCCTCCTCCCTCTCTCCTCTGTTTCTTCCATTAGCCGACCTCTACTGTATCTACCCCCGGCATCCCACTGCAGAGAACTGAGGAGGACTCAAAATGCATCAGAGGAGGTGAGAATGATTCATATCCAACCATATCAATCTCAGCTATGCAAAATATTGAATTGCACAATGCAGACTAGCCTTCTTTCATGCTGTGATTCTGGGTGAGCTATTTGCTTCCAAATTGCACAAGGATAAATATTCTAATCCGAAGGATTTCTGTGAACCAAACTAAATATTACTGAGCTACTTTATTGTATGTTCTTGACCAATGGGAAGATAATCAGCCTGCATCCTCTAGTGAGGTTAGTCAAATAAATGCGTCAATGTTGGCAACTGACCAGAGAAGTTTGCAGTTCATGCCTTTGCAGTGTAAAGAGTGAGGCTGTATTGGAATCAGTTCTCCAGTGTTGTGATACTTTCCCATGGGTTGGATGAGAGCTGCAGAAACGGGATATTCGTGTCTCTGAAATCTGACCCTAATTCTTACAGTAGAGTCAGCTTTGGTTGTTTGGAACTTCAGTAATGTAGAGACACATGAATATGATGGCTGCTTGTTTCTGATCTTAAATAACCAGCTTGATCTGACCATATTTAATCAAATTTTTTTTTTTTTTTTAGGAAAATTGAGAGAATGCTCCTCCTAATTGCAATATTATGCTTTGGTAAGACAATCCACATAATACAAATAGAGCACATTTTTCTAAAAACATGCATGCTGTCCTAAACTACAAAAGTTTCTTCAATTGTATTGATTTGATAAATAGCCTTTTTTTTTTTTTTATACCAAAAACAGGATTTGCATCAGCTCAGAAGATTGTTCAGTTGTTCTATTGCTCTGTCAATGAGAACGACCTCAGAATGGACTGCAAATATGCACTTCCTGGTGAGTCATCTGAAGTCTTTTGCAAGTACACTCAGGGCGAAAGGCTCTTTGACACCACCTTCCCAGAGGAGGAACAGCACGCCCCCTTCAAAAACCGTGCCAAAGTCCGCCTTTTTCCAGGCAACAACTGCCGCCTGCTGTTTAGAAACCTGCCCAATGGCAAGTCCAACTTCACCTGCAACATCAAACAACCTGACTCAGCTATGGTATCCAAAACTTCAGTGGTTGAGAAAAGTAAGATACACATCCGCATGGCCATTGCCTGCTGTAGCACATCCTGTCATTTTACAAGTGAAAATACGACATCCTCCTTCTGAATGTGGATTATTTTTCTTATTGCAGAGCTCCTCCTTCCCTGCTCAGCATGGAGTTTCCTATTACAAAGCTGCAGTGGCCTACTGTTGACCTTGATGACACTTCCTATGCTGCTGGAATTTCACTGGCTGTGATACAAACAGCCACACATGTTAACACTGCTTCCATAATTATCCGGGGACTGACAGTAGACTCTCCTCAAGTTGTGTGTATGCACAAAGTGCAATAAGTTAAAATGAATGTACGTTTAATATATATATATATTTGTTATGTCACAGGGCTGCATATTCTGCATTATGCATATAACACTAAGCACAGATACTGCTGCATACTCTTTGTACTCTATAGTACTCAAATATAAGCAGCTCTTTGAGCAAACAGGACAAATCCAGATCAATTTCTGACAGACTAACAGGTAAAAAGCATGAATATGACTTACCTCTAAATCTCTATTCTGTCATATTTATTATCTCCAATCAGTTTAAGCAACTGTAGTCAATGCTATGAAAGATAACATGCTTTGGTCTCCGGTACTGTTAACAAGATCATTTATATCTATGAGGCTGTTGAGCAGAATTTACAGTATGAAAACTGCTTTTGCTATGCCATATAATAACTGAAAATCTTCCTGATCAAAGTTATGCAACGTTGCACTCTGCAGTGTGAATTATTGCTGAGTTTCATCACTCTTTAAGGAAAGCAATCTATTTTGCCTGACTGAAATCTGTCCCCTGTGTGTCTTCTTGGCTGCCTGTCAAATAATAAGGGTAGATCATAGTGACCTTGGACCACACAGGTCCACCGATGGAAGATGGTGTTGCGTTTGTCAATAAGAAATGGATAGGGCTACAAACCCTACAAACAGTATTGGAACCTGAACTTCAAAGGTTTTTGACAGCGCAAATGCATGCATGAGCAATAAAGTATCTCTGCTATCCTGATCTCATCTGATGACTGTCTTAACAAAGAAAAACCAAATCTCAGTACTTATTTTGCCTTTCACTTGTGCCTGGGACATCCATTTATGGCCAAGGCTTGTTGAGTGCACCTTTGAAGCGACGAGTTTAGTCAGGGATGATTCCATTTAGAAATTAGGACTGAATATGCTTTATAAGGTACATTGTTTTCTCTTATATTGTCAGTTATTTTCACTCATGTATATAGCTGAGTTGGTGGTATGTAGCAAAAGCACAATCATAAAAATGCACTGATAAATACTACTGTACTATGTACTGTATGATTATAATAAAACTGAAACGGCATAAACAAGGAAGAATTTGCTTATTAAATTCACTCACAACTATTAAAGTTAGTGTGTTTCTGCATGAACGCTGGAATCGGTACAAATTACCATGAAAATACTGTTGATGATGTGACCTGGGTCAAATTTTAGTGTGTTTTAAAGTGCAATGAACTTATGTTAATTATAGTTATGTCTTTGGGCCAAAAGCAGCTAAATAGACATTTTAGGCATGACAGTCTTTTCTTTGTGAAAGTATCCTTTAGCTTGCACATCAAGGCTAAAACATTTGTTTCCAATCAATAAATAACCTGAATACTTCTATTACCCTGATATTGATTAGACTAAACTATAGCTGCAATAGAAATACTCTTTGCAAATTGTACCAGTATATATTTAATGGTGGTAAAAATTGCACCACTATTAGCATATATGGAGGATATATTGCAACATGTCCTATAAAAAATTGCACAATGCAGTATATTCGCTAGTGAGAGGGGATTTCAGACCAAACAGTGAAAAACAAACCCAAAGCCGAAACGATTTTGTTTAACTTTACAAAATTAGACCCACAATACAACTCCAACTCCAAATAAGACACTGTATGGAATAGAAATAAAAACAGAATGCAATGATTTGCAAATCCCATATATTCCATATTTTATTTCCAGTGGTAAATACACATATCAGATTTTGAAAGTAAGACATGGCATGGATGTTTAAAAATGAATGTCAACACATTTTTTATTCGATTGCTGCAACAAATCTAAAAAAGGCTGGAAAAGCAATTGACACAAGTGGTTAAGCATTTCACAACTAATCAGGTTAAATGCCAGCAGATCAGTGACATGACTGGGCATAAAAGGAATATTTTGGAGAAGCAATGATGGGCAGAGATTTACCAGTCTGTGACAAAGATGTAAATTATCAGAAAAATGTTCCCCTGTGTAAAATTGTAAATACTTTAATTCAGAGAATCAAGAGGAATCTGGGACATGAGATAGGGTCAAAGGTCAAAACAGCATACTGATGATCTTCTGCCCTTGAGATGCCACTGTATTAAAATCGAGCATGATTATCTATAGGAACACACGGCATTGGCTCTCTAACACTAAAAACACTAAAAATTCTTGTCAGTGAACACAGCTCCTTGTTCAGTCCACAAATACAGGTCATGTTGTGTGTGAACACGATCCAGTATTGCTCGGATCTACTCTGAGCGCAAGCTCATTTGAAAAGGTCGGATGCAAAGTGGTAAAAAATTCTGTGGTCATTTTAATAAAAGCAAGAAAGTTTTTCTTGGAGATCGTAACCTTGTAGATGTCATTCTGCAGAATAAACTAAACCACCATGATAAATGCTTGTGAGGCATATCATGAAAATCCATCCAGTATACTCAAACCTGAGTCATCTGTTACCCAGTCACGAGTTTAGATAATCCTCAGTGTCGTTCATTCGAGTTCTGCAACATCCAGTTCACTAGTTTAATAGCCTTCATGGGTGGCCTCAATGGCATTCATAGGCATGTGTGTGTGTGTGTGTATGTGTGTATGTATATATATATATATATATATATATATATATATATATATATATATATATAAAGAGAGAGAGAGAGAGAGAGAGAGAGAGAGAGAGAGAGAGATTTCATTCTTATGACTTATGTTGTTCATTTATTTATCTATTATTCACAACTGCCTTGAGGAAATGATTTTAAGGGTCTCCAAAGCTTTTGAAATCATGGTTCGTGGTCCTTTCATTGTCCATTATGTCGGACACGACTAGAACAATGAGGAAGGAAGTCACACATATTAAACACACAAACATAAAAACTTGTGCGGGAGAACACTTAAAGCAACACGATTCCAACAGGATACAGGCTGGTTAACAACTGACCACCAACTTCAGCTGTTTCTGTTGTCGTAAATGTGTGTTTTCTAATCAGGTTTCATCCACTCTAACCTGTTTTTCCACTCTGTCATCACGGCGCCACCTGAGAGGATCTTATTACCGGAAGTGATCGTGCTTGTTGATACCTGGTCGGAGTCTTCTCAGGTGCGAGTTCATAGTTCTGGCAGCTGGCAACGCTGTCGAAAGAAACAGAAGAAAGCAGAGAGGAACTTTTGTTTAAATTTACTAAAGGAGTGTGAAAAAATTTTTAAGTTTTTTTTTTCTTCATTTTTTTAAAAGGACAAGAGTTTAAAAGGAAGAACTTTTTGTCAGAAATCCGGAGCAGAGAACCGACATGAGGGCGTTCGTTTCGACGCTTTTGTTCTTATGCGCTGCGAAAGGTGAGCGCCTGCGGCCTTTTTCTACTATTTTTTAAGTTTAGTCAGCTGTTAAATAATATGTATCTCGTAAAGTAAAAAAGTAATGAAAAGCTATGTGTAGCCGCTGGAAGGCAAACGGTGGTGGATATAGGGACATTCAAAGTTGAGTTTCGGGTCTGGTGTTGGAACTTTGGCCTTTTCTGTTTGTTCTGATCGGCTGTTTGGTAAGTTAGTGCAGAAAGAAGTAGATGTAGGCCTACCGCCAACACAACATCACTGTAGCCCAGGTGGAAAGAACAGGTTCCTGTTTTGTCTAGTGTTTTATAATCCATTCTAGTCAGAAAATGTCACTAATCCCAAATAATTGTCTCTTTTACAAACCAGAAGCTCAGATTTAGACCACAATCAGTTTTTTAATTATTTTTTCTACTCTTTTGAGAAAGCAATTCAAATTTTTAGATGTCATATAAGTGCCATTTAGAAATGTGTTAATTTGCTTCAAAATATAGCAATGAACTGTGATTAAAAAGTTGGCTTCAGATATCTATTTACTTCTCACTATGTAAAGTAAAATGTATATGAATACTACATCGTTTTCTTGTTTTTGAAATATTCCCCAATACCAATACATCATATGGCATAGTTTTGGTTGTGTTTATTCCCTTGAAGTTCTGGATTTGCAGCAGTATTTTTTATGTTATCTATTTAAAGGCAGATGTCCATAAAATCTTAGGCATTATACATCACAAGTCCTTCAGTTTTCATTTAATATTCTTTGAGTCTGACCCAGATATCGCCCTTTCACCCTGCAAAGAACTCATAAATCCATCTGCCATAACATTTATTTAAAGTTACTTTCAGTGGGTGGATAAACTTCACTTGCAGCATTTTAGAATGATCTCTTATTTATAGTTTTGTGTAATGCGATAGACATTAAAGCCTTGCTGTGAACTAGCAATATAACTTCAACTTAATTTAGTCAGCAATTAAACATTTTTGATAAACCATCAATAGTTCTGAAAACACAAGAACCTGCTGCTTTTAAATAAAATAATAAAAAAGACATTTTCCAGAGGAATTTTAATCTTGCATAAGTTTAGGTCACCATCGGTGGAGGCCATCCCACCTGCGGTGTGGTTTGATTACTAAATGGGGTTTTGTACAGCAAATTACTCTGGGACACATTCACGCGAGGCTTTACCCTATGGCTTAGCTGGCTCCGCCTTCTTTCCTTTAAAAGCATACTATTCCTACACTGAAACTCACAATTATGCAAACAAGGAAGTCATAGAAAGCTCTTGTTTCATTTGACACAAATAAGCTTATCTCAGTTTCTGTCAAACCAAAACTTAGAGCAGATTCATTCTCTCAGCTGCATCTGCCATTAACGTAATGGCTGAACTTCTAGAGGACTGTCGTCAGTGTTGACACAAAAAACAAGTGTTGGAAAGTGTGAATGAATTTAGAGTTTTTATTGTAAACTTGGGTGATTTTACAGAGTTAAAAATAAACTTGCTCCTGAGGTTTCCATGTATTACGTCAGGATATAGACAGGGTTGCTGGTAATCCTGTAACTCCAGTGCATGTGTAGTGCAAAATGGTTCACTAAATAGACATATACTATCACAAATAATCTATAACTGTCTGCATTAATCACATAGCTGTCAATGTATTTGCAGTAGCATCGCTCTGGCTGAACAGAGCCAGTTTCACCGAAAATACTGACAGTTTCAATGGTGCTTTCTGGCTCATCACCCAGGAATGAGTCACTTTTTTTTCTTTGTCGTCTACTCTGAAACCACACCCTTTTTCTGAGTGCTGACAGAGGGTGTGGTTTTCAATCTTCAATGTTTTGTTTGTGATCTTCCACCAACAGATTATATCAGATGATTAGTTGCATTATTTATTGGTGATAGAGGTCTTAGTTACATAATACTCTCTGCTGTTTCTGTCATGTTTGTAGGTCTGATATTATGATTATTTTTATGTTAATCCATTTTAACATTATTCACTATATCTATATAAAATGTACTAAAGACAATTTCAGTTTCTGACAATATTTTCAGTTTGCATTCAAAGGGCAAAAACAAGCTTGCTCATAATTTCATCATAAGTGGCCACATTTTGGGCAAATAAATGTTATTGAAAAATGACAGTCGATTAGAGCGGTCACTTTATATGTCAGATGCAGTTTTATACTCCATGTATTTAAATTTTTATTTTGTGCCAAGATTTTTTTTTCATATTTCTGCGATCAGTGATCTTTTAACTGAGACTTTTCTACATGTTAGTATTCACATAACTTCAGTTTCTATGCTGCTTAAGGAGAACATTGTGCTCGTATTTTGAAAACTTGGGGTTTGTCCACATGCTCATTTTTGTTTTTAAAAGATGGCAACTCACCCATCTTTTATGCTGCTTTTAATGCTTTTTTTATGCTTTACTTTAGTGATCTTGAGCACTTTGAACTTAAACCTTTGTTTTTTTTTTTAGCTTAATGCTACCGTTGGGAATGTGTGTTTCATATTACTTCTGCCCTACAACATGTTTGCCAAACTGTGTGTATATGTGACTGCGAAACAAATTTGACCTACTGATACAAATAAACTAACCTGAATGTCGAATTCATGCTGAATAAACCAGTTTTCTTGTTTACAGGGTAGTTGTTTTTAATCGCGTCATATCACCTTCTTCTTTTTCTCCTTTTCTTATGTATTTATTTTGTTTTCCAGAGCGGCAGACTTACTACTCTTTAGCATGTAGCTTACAGAGAATCTAGATGTTCAAGTATGATGTGGTAGTTTGGGCTCAGCGCCATTTGGAAATGTGAGTTTGGCTGATTGGTGTCTATCTTTATGTGCAGTATTAAATGTAATATGTTTTTTTTTTGTGTGTGTGTATAGGTGTAAGCAGCTTTACTGTCTCTACAAGCAAGAAAATTTTGAGTGTGAAAGAGAATTATGGTGAGTCTTAATAAAATGTTGCAAAACAACAAAATAATGTAATGCTACTTGCAATGACAGAAATTTAAAGATAGGGAGATTGGATAAAAAAACTCAGTTATTTATAAAGAACAGAGAAGGGGACATTTCTCTCTGAAATGGGAACCTATAACTGTGTTTTATCTTAGTTATGATCTTAAATTCAGTATGTGGTTCATAGAAAACTTCTCATTATTTCGCATTCTTGCCTTTACCATAATGAAAGAGTAGATTCTGAAAAATGCATGTAAACATGTTAACCTAGCTTTAAGTGCATATTTTAAATTCTCAAATTAATGACAACATAACCAGATTTTGTAGTTAGAACTGTTACCATAATCTACTGCTCGTCTTTTCGGTTTTTACCTGGAAATGAGATAAGAAGCCAGTATAAGAATAAGTCCCAGTTAGACCTTTAAAACAAAAGTAAAATTGTCCCATTAGAAGGCTTAAGATTTTGCTGTGATGTGATAGACTGGCTATAGGAATACTAAAACCTGTCTCAGCGGAGCTTGTACTTGCACATTGCAGTCTGAAAAAGTACTGCCTTGTGTTTACTGTGAAAACAGCTTTCCTGTGTTTGGTTCTAGAAAAGAGAGAATAACATAATAATATAACCTTGCTCTGTGTAACCCTCAGTATCACAACTTTCCACTGCTAAAAAAATAGAAAGAAGGAAGACATAGCAACGTAGATAGCTTTTTCAAGCCCATCAAGAAGTATTTCTCTGATCAAAGATGATCACAGTTGCTATGAACTGGAACTACCTGATATGCACCCTTCTGTTTTTTTTGTAATGGAGAAGTAAAATGTCATTTTTAACAGTTCAGCAAAGTCTGAAAATTTAAAGATGTGTAATTTAGATGATAAATTTGTTACTGTAGTAGTTATAAAGTTTATTTTCGGTAAACTTGGATCACATTAAAAAATCAGTGACATCCATGCAAATGAGCTGTTATCCCATCAGTGTTAGAGTTGGCAATTCCTGATCCAGAAATTAAAAAGTCCTGTCCGGCAGCCGTTCCGATCAGTCATCAAACAAGCTGAATTTAATGAGCAGTTTATTTGCCAGGTAATCAAGTCTGTTAGTGAAAATATCTGTTCTAAATGTACAGGTAGATCCAAAAACATGGCAGGACTTTTACTCTCTGGACCAGGAATTGCCACCTTTGGTGTCAACTCAGTGTGTTTCCTTTTTTTTTTTTTTTTATTAAATGGGGAACAAACCATTTTGTTAACTCCTGTTTACTGCATGCTTCAATTTTAAAGTAGATCAGTGGATCATGATTATTTAATCTGTACTTTTAGGGGTGGACCTGACTTGCTCATATTCAGCAGACTTTGGTTCAGATGCCAGAGTTGAGTGGAAATTCAAAGACACGAAAGGCTCACAGTCCTTAGTGGTGTTTGATGGGAAACTAACAGGTAAGTAAATGAAAGAAATTTATTGATTTTACCCATATATTGAATATTTAACTATTTAAAAATTTCTTTGTTAAAGCACTCCTAGATATCTCAACCATTTTTATACAGCTATCCATATAGTTCCTTGTTTTTACTCTGGCACATGTTCTTTTATGAATGCACTGTACAATTAAAGTTAGATCAGCAGGAAATACCTAAATGTTTTTATGCTTGCAACCAATTTAACATTTTTTATAAGTTTGCCCAAATACCATTTGTTGCATTGAAAATAACATATTCTGTTCTGAAAGATGAAATCGAGAGGGTTGTTCTGCTTTGATAGAGATGTTAAGTCTTCTCAATTTTGAGTCTGTTTTTCTAACAGCAAAGCTCTTCCACAGAGTCGTATCAGACACGTGCAACATTGTATGGAGGCAGTAATTTGAGATTCTCAAAAGTGACTCGTACAGATACAGGAGAATACTCATGTGAAGTGTCCAGCACCAAAAGCCAATTTGATTCAATCACAGTGACGCTTATTGTACAGGGTAAGAATCCTTTATAAGATCCTGAAACCACACATTTATATTTATAAACCACTTTTAAAAAATGAAAAAATGGGGGGAAAAAAGCAATAGTTGGATCTGTTTTTGTTTTTGTTTTTTTGTTTTTTTGTTTACTACATTAGACTTAGTAGTAGACTTAGTAATAAAAACTTTCACATTATGCTTGGCAGTGCCCCCATCAGTACCCAATTGTATGATCCCCCCGTCCGTAACAACTGGGAGAGC
>NC_136628.1:24723700-24836200 GCF_933228915.1 Telmatherina bonti | reverse complement strand
TCAGCAAGATATTTTTTTTCTGGAGTTTCTGTGTGCTGTTTTTATGTGATACAAGTTGTTAATTGTAGTGTCTCAAATGTCCAATTTTAGGAATAGGATTTTTATTTTTAAACTACAGATAAAGAAAAGTGACCAGTTTTGTACATATATAGTTTTTAGTTGAATGAGCTGTGACTAGTAGTCACCCATTTAGGCCGCTGGCCTATTTTTTACAATCGAACATTGTTTCTGTGTGCTTTAGGGTTTTTTTTTTTTTTTTTTTTGTGACAGTTGTATGAGATTATGGTTTTTGTAAATAACGTGCCCTCTGCTCACACTCTCCGACTTGTGAATGTTGTGGTTTGTCAGTTCTGCTACAGCTAACACCTGGTATTAAATTCTTTTTGAACCTTCAAACAATCAAATTTTATTCCATTTATTTAATTCGTCCTCACTATGTACAAATACTCAAGTCTTGTACTTAAAGTGGCTTAATTGGTTCTAACAATTCATATCATGACTTTTCAAAACATGAAATTCGTTATTTAAATTTGAATACATGTTTTTCTGGTATGTTTTCTTTTCCCTTGGTAGAAATTTTAAAGATAACAATCTAACTTTGCTATATGTGCATACAATAAAGTGTTCTAAGATTAGTTTTGTTTGTGTGGTATGATTGCACTTTTGAATAAAGTTTTTCTGTGTAAAGGCAATAGTAATAAGATTAAAAGTAAATCAGTTGTATTCAAATGTGAGTAGTCATTGTAGGTACTTCCAGCTAGTTAATTGGAAGGGTCAAGAATCCAAGAAAAGCTAACTACAGGTTTATTACAGACCAATGTGATGTGTTCACTTCAGTAGTCTCATTACACCATTAAAAGTTCTGCTTTCCAATGTT
This sequence comes from Telmatherina bonti, assembly GCF_933228915.1. NCBI lineage: Eukaryota > Metazoa > Chordata > Actinopteri > Atheriniformes > Telmatherinidae > Telmatherina > Telmatherina bonti. The sequence goes on along the minus strand of NC_136628.1, from coordinate 24,835,323 downwards.
TGATATGTCCACAAGTTAATAGGCATTATGCTGATCAGTTTATTTGGGATGTGACCAAATAAATCTGAATCAACAATTGTGGAAACACCTATCCTACAAATACATCACAATGTCCATGGATATAAACTGGGCAAAAACCAAAGAAAACATTGCTTTCATCTTGCAAGTACATTTGTTACTTTACCAATTCTCAGAGCAAATTCTGATATGTGGAAGCTTAGGAAAACTGGCTGCATGTACTTGTTTGTTTCCTGCTTTTTAATATGAATTACTTTCTAGCAATATTAACATCTTTATTCCACATACAATTACATGTAATTGTAATTTGTTGTTGTATATGTATGTACACACAATCTAATTACTATGAATCAATTCACACGTGCCGCATTATTAACATTCAGTTTGTGTTTAAAATAAAGCATGCATCTAAAATATATTTTAAAAACTTGTTCCAATCACAGTATTCTCAATTGCCCATATTGCTTATTTCACAAAAAAAATAATAGTACACTTTTTGAGTACTAGCTGAGGACGACATGAAAATCCATATTAAATTAAAACCGCAAGCGGTGATATAGGCCCTCGCACCATGGCGCCACTCGGCATAATGCCACCGCCTCCCCTGGCAACATCCTTCCCATGCCTCTCTCAACCTGAAGTGCAGTCTGGCTGCACTTCAGGCCATTTAGGCCTTATGAAGGGTCACTTCCTGTCACCAAGGGGCGGGGCTAACTTATCATCTAATTATTGACATGCACAAATGTGAAGGATATGACTGGCATCATCTGTAGCAAATTTGGTGCAGGTTGGTTGTTTTTTGTGGGAGTTATGTCAGTTTTCATTGCATCACATCTGCTTTGCTGCCACGCCTCTCCTAAATGATATCCCCTATTAAAAGAAATAGCACAACTTTTAATCACACATGCCTCTTGAGCATCCTGACTCATTTGGGTTAAAGTTAGATAAAATTCTTAGGAGGAACTTCTCAAAATGCATGGCAAAGAAAATGACAGAAATGACCCCAAAAATGGCACCTTTTTCAAAGTGGCCGACTTCCTGTTTGATTTAGCCCATATGTCCAAGAGACTTTTTTGAAGGTACTGGAAGGGTCTACAGGTGTGCTGAATTTTATCCATGTCAGTCAATGTAGTGGGCGGGGCTGATTGATTGAAATATTGTAGGGGGTGCTATGGAGCCTTTTACTATCTTTTCCACTATATTGTAATTTTACTCTATCTAGGACATAACTGTCATGACTCATGGCAAGTATGGTGAAGATCAAAGGTTTCATGGCTTTGTTACAGGTACTTCCTGGTTCACGATATCAGACACTTGTTGCCAAGGGGTGGTGCTAATTCATAGTCCCACTATTGCATTGTAGATTTTGTTCAGCATGGGACTGGCATCAAATGTGTCGATTCCTGTGCTGATATTTTGTTTTATGTGGGAGTTTTAGCAATAAGTCTTTGTTAAAGAGACATCAAACTTTGAGGGCCCGCCCCTCCTAAACTAAATCTTCTATTAGAAGAAATAACACAACTTTAAATCACACATGCCTCCTGAGCATCCTGTGCAAGCTGGGTGTCAGTTGAATAATATCCCTAGGAGGAGTTGTTTAAAATGCATGTCAAAGAAATGACCCCCATAATGGCACCTTTTTCAAAATGGCCGACTTCCTGTTGGATTTAGCCCATATGTCCAAGAGACTTTTTTGAAGGTACTGGCAGGTTCTCCAACTGTGCTGAATTTTATCCATGTCGGTCCATGTAGTGGGCGGGGCTGATTGATTGAAATATTGTAGGGGGCGCTATGGAGACATGCTCCATTTATTTCATTATGTTTCAATGTTCCTTAGTTCAGGGCCTTACTGTCATCAGTCATGGCAAGTATGGTGGCGGTCCAAGGTTCCATGGCTTGGTCACAGGTACTTCCTCTTTCATGGCGTTGGACTGCCATTCGCCATGTGCCGTTTAGCGTAGCAACTTGAGGTTTTTATTGTGGCATCATGAAAGGGTTTGACATGTTTTGGAGGAGTCTCAAGTGTTTGGGACCATTTGCTTAGAAGCATGACCCTCAAACGTGGAAAAAACCACTTCCTGTTGTAAGTGGGCGGGGCTTAGGTCTACACCAGCAATGGTCACATTAATCTGTTCAGGACTGATCCCTTATTAATCCCTATAAGTTTTAGGGTGATCAGATCAAAATTGAGAATTTTATAGTGATTTATGATGTCACGCCGCCGCATGGAACTTCGCCATGGCGTCACGGGCACGCCGTGCAGCGTAGAGCAACGTCATTTACCAGATCTCTTCACCAACATGTTTTGTGACGCCTGAGTGAATTTGGGCCATGTGGTGTCCACCAAGCCAGAGTTATGGGTGTGTGAGCAAAAAACAACACTTTTGACCTCCAGGGGGGGTGGCTATTTCATAATCAAAATATTGACATATAGAACTCTGTAGGAGGGGACTGCCATCATATCTAGCAACTTTGGTGCAGAAATGTTGCTTTATGTGGGAGTTATATCCGTTTAATTTTTCATGGCGAGACATCAAACTTTGAGGCCCCGCCCCTCGTAAACTAAGTCTCCTAATTAAAAAAAATAACACAACATTTAATCACACATGCCTCCTGAACATCCTGAGCAATTTGTGGCTCAGTGGGATAAAAGCCCTAGGACGAGTTCGTTAAAATGCGAGGTGCTAAAACGCCAAAATATTGACTTTGACCTAAAATGGCCGCCTTCCTGTCAACATTTCACCATGACATTAAAAGGATTTTTTGTTCGCCCTAGCATGTAAATCATGTGTATGAATTTTCATAAAGATTAACAACATGCAGTGGCGGGGCACCTAAAATAGGTGGCGCTCTCGTTCAGTTTCGCCCAAACATTCTGGAGCACCTCAAAATATCAAATTTTTCGTATTCCCTTGGGGGGGGGGGGGTACGCAAAATTTGGTGAGTTTTCGAGCACGTTCAGGCCTCCAAAAAAGCACACGAAGTGTCCGAATAAAAAAAAAAAAAAAAAAAAAAAAAAAAAAATTAATAATAATAATAGTAATAATAATAATAATAAACACTGCAATTACGATAGGCCTTCGCACCGCCAAGGTGCTCGGGCTTAATAACGCATCAAGCTGTGTTAATGTCACCATGGCAACTGATGATGGCGCGCTGCTCTACTGGTACTGTATTGCGCATGCGGCAAATCCTCACATCTTTTTTTTTTTTTCCCCAGACAGGAAGTGTGGCTAACTTTTTCCACCATCCAGCCCTGTCACGTGACATTTCATCGCACTGCCACAACTAAGATCTAGTTACCTTTTTGCTCAAGCGATATAAAAACACGTCTCACGGGAAAGGGTGAGTGCAACTATTAGTTTCAGGCTTCCTTGGTTTAAGATTTCCTGTCCTCGCGTACGGTCCCTTTAACTGAAGGGGTAGCGCGCGCAGTGGGAGCTGCAACCTTTTAACAGGCTAAAGCTCCGCTCACTCAGACTCCATTCATAAACAAGACATCATATTTGTGCCGTCACGTCTAATTTCTCATTCACTACACCGGATGTGTGGGGCAGACAACAGCTAGATATGTTAATCTCGGTCGGGGGACGCGGCTGAAAGGCTAGATATGACTTCACGTGGCCGAAGCCCCTCTCTATGGCTTTGACTTCATGTGTGCGCCGTCAAGAGCAGGAGGCAGCTTGATCCAAGTCGGACCCAAAACATGCTCGCTTCCTCGCCGCGTTTCGTGGATTCTTTATGCTTCCGTCTACCAGAAGCCAGCCCGGTGTGAACAGCTTTAAAATTTTCATCCTTCCTATTTTATTATTTTAATCTTCCGATAAATGTAAATACACCGGAGTGACTGTGGACCTGAAAAACTGATGGAGCTGTGAGTTATGGCAGCGAAAGAGGACCTGTACGCCAAAGTGACACCGCGGAGGCAGCGCCAGAGCCGTCCGAGCACCGTGAAACATGGGTCCACTCTTGACGTGCTGGTGTCCATGGGCTTCCCCAAGACCAGGGCGTGAGTTGGCTACTGTTTTGTCCCAACACAAACACACACACACACACACACGCACACGCACACACACACACACGCACACACACACACGCACACGCACACGCACACACACACACACACACACACACACACACACACACACACACACACATACATAGACAGAAACACAAAAATACTGGTAAAACTAGGCTGACGTGCGGACCAAAATCCATGAAATTAGCAGTTTGTTTTATCCACATCTCTGCGTGTTTCAGTCTTTCATCAGCTGCTGTTCTGAAGCATCTTTGCAGCTGATACAGGCTGCTCTGCTGGCATGTTATCTTTTGTTAAGCTTGTGGGGTCCTCACAAATGACCCCCTTTCAAGTGGTGTTTCCTCCTGAATCCACAGTTGCATTGTTTGTTCCACAGCATAGTTTGGCTGTAGGGTTTTAAGTGACTATTTTCAATTTGTAGTATAATTTGTCTATAGGTTCTCTCCTTAATAACGAAGGGAAAGCAAAACAAGATTAATGACATATTTTACTTTGCTTATACGTATGTCAATGTGACAAGGTTTCTTTCTTTGCCTTATGTGTTCCAGGGAAGGTGGTGGGGATCTATGCTACACACTAAGACAACTACTTATTTAGTTTGTGAAACACCTTAGGACCGGTCTTACGCTCACTATATTGCAATGAAAACATGATCTCGTGGGCATTTTCTGGTTGTGCCCCTAAAACTTCTTTTCATTCATCCTCAAGCAGAGAGGTTTCCAGGAAACAAGCTGTATTGGCCTCTCACTGTTGTATGTGGATTAGGTAATATATTTAATAAAAAAGGACAGTGTGTAGTCTGCCAGGTTCTTGTTTGTTGTCCCACACAAAACATGTTGATTCAACAATTAATCCTTAAAAAATGCTAAGTGTCAATATATTTTCTTTGTGATGTTAGCATACCTTTACACCTGAGTACAAGTGTTGTTTGTAGAGTAAACCACTAAAAGAGATTAAATCTTTATTTCAGCAGTGCTCAGTTTTATAATTTCTGCCTTGTCCTACCGTATGAACTCTACCTAATGACATAACCCATGCTCACAATGTTCCTTCTTATTGTTTGGGCTGTCACTGGCTCCCACATAATATAATAACCTTGAAGAGTTTGGCAACGTTGTCTTCTACAAAGACCCTTTTGTATGTGTCGTGTTCCTCTCCAATGTCTCAAAAGAAACCTGAAATAATTCTCATTTATTTGAGGTGGCAGTCATTTCCGTCGCAATCACATTCTGCATTTCTCACCTTGTTTCAGACTCCGTGTGTAAAACATGCGATGGAAGTGTGGCAGGGATTGATGCGAGGGAGTCTGATATGTGTTGTAATCTTTGCAAGATGTATGCAATCAATCCAATCCAATTCACTTCTGTTTAATATGAATTAGATCTGCTACATTTGCAGACTTGCATCTATTTCCTTGACAACTCAGACATTTTGATCGGTTAATTTAGTGTCAATACTATAACTAAATCTATTAATATACACATATGAATGGCTTGAACTCAGTACAAGTGAGCCTACAGAGGTTTAATCACATTCAGAGAAATTCTAGTTGTTGATTTACAGAGATCAATTTAGGGATTATGCAGTAAATTGGCAACACACACCTAACACGTATATATCAATGGTGACAGCACTGTTTGTATCAGGGAAGTGTTTAAAACTAAATCTGATGTATAGTCACTCAACATAATTATTTCCATAATAGCCTATAATGACTTTAAATTGCATTTTAAATCAGAAAGTGAGGGATGCATTACTCAGACACTTGGATAGACATTCAGGAACTTATCCGTGTTGGGCACTTTTTATTTTTTCCCTTCTGACTGCAGATTTCACCATATAAATGTAAATGATAAAAAGGAATATCAAATATATCAGATTGTTCTGTTAGATCCCTTTCATAAGTGGAAGAGGGAGAGTGATGATAGGAAAATTAGTTTATCAGTCATTCCATTAACAAAGGTTTCTTTATCTTTGATATTTGAGGGTTTGTTGTCAGGCGGAAGGGAAGATGAATCTTCAACACACACTCGCAGATACAGCCTCTCTGTTTTAACTGAGGGGGATTTTCTGCTGACTCATCCAGGAATTGGCTAAAGCAATCCGATAGTTGGATGGTCAGTGGTCGCAATCGCCATGCTGATGGTTGGAAGCAGAACTGAAATCCAATCTGGCTGAATGCGCGACAGCAGAGTTTCATCTGGTTACCTCTGTAGTTTGCTGCTCTGCACTCTCAAACATTATGTCGCTGAAGATTTGATGCTACAAACTTACTAAAACACCCAGTGGCTGCAGTGAAAGTTGAGTATCATCAAAGTGTCTCATGCGTATCCCAGGACCTTCTTTTAATGCTTCAGTCGTCTGGTGTTCTGCATGACTCTCAATAATATGATTTACTGAGAACAGTCAGGTATTGCTGTAATGTTTTAGCTTTGAATCTCCACCATTCCTGAAAATCTTTTTTTTTTTTTTAATGAAATTGCAGTCCGATATGTAATTGTGTAGTACTGCCTTGTATCGCTGGTTAAATATAAACATTTTGCTGCAGCTTTCTTGCCTCAAGATTCTCCTGTGCAGTTTTAGCAGTGTGCATAAACTCCCAAAAAGATCCTTGCAAGGTTGTTAATTTATTTGGAGTTGAAGCTTTAGTCCTCCAAGAAATATAAGAAAGAATCATTCCAGGTTTGTCCGATCGGCAGATCAGATTGTGGGTATGCAAACTGGCAAAGGACCACGGTGTTATGAGGATATGTGATCAGATTGATACAAAGCACATTTGTAGAGTTAAAATTGCTTTTCTATGAACACAAATCACCCCGGGAAGTTTCTGCTGATTGAAGACCCAAACAACTTGGGAAAGATGCAGCTACTGATATTTTAAAGAAGTGAAAATATAAACCAAGAGCACTGAATATTTAGGCAAATGTTGATGGGTTAACTTACAAGAAACTTTGTAACGCCAAGGTAAGCAGGTGTCTGCGGGTTTTATATGCTAGCCATGCAAATAGGATGAGTCTGTCCTACAGATGTGTAGATGTGGCTTTGAAAACCTGACACATCTGAACACGACACAGGATACAAACTGTTGTCTGCAGGTTTATTTTGTTTAGCTACTCTCAACGATAATGGGACAGTTGTGAGTGAGAACAGCAGGAAGTTGATTAGCAAAATGCAGTGATGAAAGAGGACCTGCTCTAAAGGTGTTTTGATGCTGTTCTACTCTGTGTGGTATTAAAAGCATTCAAATGAACATTGCACTTTAGACCAGTCACAAGTAACTTCAGATCAGTACGGTTAAGACAATTCACCTTTCACGTCATTGTTTTTTTTTTTTTTCATCAAAAGGCTTGTGCACTTTCTTTTAAATTATTTAAACGGCACATTTCTTTTAGCAACAACATTCTTATCTCATTCTTATAATGCAGAGCATAGGCTGAAATCCCACTTATATTTCCAATTATTAATAACACATTTAATAGATCTGTCTTTATTTTCCATGAGACATTTAGTTTATAAAGCTGCTTTTCAAGGTTTAAAAGGGATGGTAGATATCCACAGGTGATTTAGTGGCAGCTCCTTTAACATCTAGTTTAACTAAGAGGGCAATAAAACAAGTAAATGTGCATCTGGTCATGCAAATGACACTGAATTTATGGGATGTGTAGCCTTATCTTAAGTGATAAGTCGCTTTATTCCTTATTGCCGTTACATACTCTTTTTGTTTTGTATTTTCTTAATGTATTCAAAATGGATTAATTTGTCACTGTGTTTTGACTTCATTGTGCTTTTCTTTTGCAACGGAATAAAAGCCACCATGGGTACTGGGCTGTAATAGATCTAGCCAAAATAAATGTATAAACACCAAACTCACATTTCTTTTTTTACCCCGTCTGATGTAAAGCCTCTTGAGTTAAAGAGGAAGCCACTGTGCATGCTGACTGTAGTACATTGTTCTCCTACTTGCATTAGTTTCATAACCCCTTTCTTAACCAGAATTTAACTGTTGTATAACATGCAAAAAAGCATCACGAGAAACCTCTTTAGTTTAATGTGAAGGCTGTACAAAATAATAACAAAGCATAACTTCTGCATACATGAGACAGGTTGGTGCCAATGCACGCAACAAGAACAAACTCCAAGCTTGTATTCAAGACAGCCAAGAGGAAGCTGCTCATTTCCGGAAGTAGCTCATGACCTTTACAGAGCAGACTATAGAGATGTTAGTTTGAGGGAGGCTGAATCAGATTTACACACCATCTGTAGTTATATTAGCTGGTTGTTTGGTGTACTCACTGAACTATCTTTCTTATTACTGGAAGACCACAGCCTTCATTATGCTAGTTTATTGATCAGATTAGTATAACAAAAAGGAGTTTGCTCATTTAACCTTTTGGCATATTAAATTTCAGTCAATGTGTCTCAAAATTAGATTTCTAGCTTGTATTAAAACCACAGTGTCTTGATTTTGTGTTGTTTTTTTAAAAGCATTAATTTGCCTGCCAACCACCCACTATTTCCATTCTCAAACGCTCACCGTTTTCTCCATTCTGTATGACGCATCCTGGGACTTGAAGGAGAATTTGGTGATGCATCACAGTCTTGTCACTGGGCCTCCTTTACAGTAATCATGGTTAAACATTTTCTCCACTTGTTTTATCAATGTGAGAATGTCACTCAAAAAAGGGAAATACATCTTAGGTTTTGGAACCTTTCCGATAGACACAATGATTCCGTGAGCGCCATCATCAGCATGCTTCAGTGACACAAATGCTCTTGTGGTTAATGGTTTTACTTGTGCTAATCTTTGTTTTGCTCTGACCTTGTGGGCTTTAGTTCTTTCTTGTTCAGATATAATGAAGTGAAAAGAGATGACACCGGCTGCACACAGCTAGCTTTGTTGGAGATGTGGCACTGAGATGCTGCTTTGTCAGCTGGAAAAAATGTTCATGAGTGTACAACACAAGGGCTGGCCTTGTTAGTGAATATGCTGACTAAACAAAAAGTGAACATCAATACAAGTTTGTTTGCTAGGTAAATATGAAACTACAGAAATAAGTTAGCCCAGTGCAGCATATATCCATCTAAACATGACTAAATAGCTAGTTAAGCTCTGTTTATAGTGAAAACAACAAATAACACTAATAACAACCCTGAAATCAGTGTTGCAAATAATTGCCTCTGCCAAGAAGGTAACATTTTTACCAGTGTTAGTCTGTCTGTTGGCAACAAAAAAAGAAAAAAAATGTTGTGAGAAAGGGTGGTGTAACTCCACAGTAAATGTTCTGTGTGCTTGGCCAAAATACAGGAGAGGTTCACAGTAGGGTTTACAAGATATCACAGACAGATCTAGACTTGGGCAAAATTATGGCAAAATATAAGGGATCTTTGGAAATTTAATCAATGCAAGAGAACAAACTAAGATATAATCGTGCAATAAACACCAAATAGCCAAGGCACTGTGGATTCATTATCAATGGATTCAGGAATTTAATAGTGTTTACATATAAAATTAATGTAGGACTGCAAGATTGGGTGGAAATCCCAATGTGGGTGGAAATTAGGTTTGTTCGCTCTGAGTGTTTTCAGTGGAATCCATCTTAAATCTGCTTAAATACTGTCTAGATATGCATGTTTATTAGTCATGTGTTAGCCGTCTGCTAATAGGTTTTGCTTTTATTTGTTATACTACAGCTGAATTCTTGTTGAAATTGTTCTCATTTACAGATTCAGTCAGGGACAGACAGCCAGAAATGATCCATTAAGACGACACATTAGCTGCAACCCCTTCCAATTTACATTCAGATTTTTTAACTATTAAAGTCCAACTGAAGTATTAGTTGGATTTTTATTATTGAGAAAAGGAAAATAGAAGTGGCAAAAACCCGTGTTGCTAACTTGAAGTGGTTTCAAATTTTTTTTAAAAAGAAGACTTAATTCCCATTCAGGGAAACGGAAACAATTTTATGAATCACATGTGATCTACCAAACATTAAAATGGTGTGAGTCACTAGGTGTTTCACCTTTTGAGCAGGTAAATAAATGCATGTGACTAACTGGTGTTTTCCTTGATATAATCAAATATTCCAGATGAAAGAGATGAAAGCAATGCTGAAAAGATGTTTTCTTCTGTAAATGACAGTATATGCTGTCAGTTTTTCTTTTTAAGGTTAAAACTCCTACAGTACTCTTGGTTGGTAAGTATTTATCTTTAGTGTATAGAACTACAGCCTCTCTGAGCATAACCTGCACCATCACTGCCTGGAATCAGCTGAGTTTTTTTTTTTTTTCTTGATTTGAAACCATCTGGAGAAATGTTTGGTTCACATTTCTTTTTTGTGCATTTTCAAAGATTGCTTCAGATTAGTAAAATAAAACTCTGTTCCTGTCTGAGAAAATCCTCTCTCAGCAGATATGCTGTTAAAGTGACTTCCTAAAGAGAAAGTTAGAAATCTTTTACCCCCCCCCCCCCCCCCCCCCATAACAGTGTTGCATCATTAACATGTATGTCTCCTGTCTCAGCAGGTCTCCCTGGCCGGGAGTAGCAGTTCCTGTTGTCTGTTGTCTTTCTGTCCTCTTCCTCCCACACAGCAGAGGAAGATGGCTGCCTGTCCTGAGCCGGGTTCTGCCGGAGGTTTCCTTCCTGTTAAAAGGGAGTTTTTTCCTTCCCACTGTTGCCAGTGTGCTTGCTCAGGATGGGAGATTGAGTTGGACTCAACTCAATCTGTTGGTTTCCTTATATAGGCTATTATGAATTGGCCTTCATTATGTTTTCCCCTCTGTCTGTAAAGCGTCTTGAGATGGCATTGCCGTGATTTGACGCTATATAAATAAAGTTGAATTGAATTGAAATGCACAAGACAACCTCCTTCTGGGTATTTACACCCTACATTGATGCCATTTTAAATGGCTAAAATGATAGGATTTTCAAAAGAAAGTTAACTTTTAATTAATCTATACTCACATTAATAGGTGATTAATGTTTCCTTGTGATGCTACATTTTTTGATAAGTCCTAGAAGGGGTGAGAAATGTCACCAAATTTAGTGATGCAGTCAGTGAACAGGTAATACAGGTTCAGTTTCTTATTTAAAAACAGATGGATTCAAATGAACAGTATGTAACAAGACATTATGTAACAAGTTATCTTTAGCTACAAAACCAGAATGCGCTAACTTCAAGATGTTAGCGCATTCTGCTAGCAAAAGTGTTGACTCCCCACAATTTAAAAAAAAAAAAAGAAAAAAAGTGTTGGTTAAAAAATTATGCTAAACATGTTAATTAATGACCATTTAAGATGTGATAGCAATGATTTTTAATTGTATTTATCTATTTGTATTTTTGTAATCATAATCAGGACAAAGGCTAGTACCTAGCTGATAGCACTGATTGTACACATAACATCTTATCTGTAAAAACAGTTGAAAAGTTATTAGATGCAAGAATTTTAATTAAATGCATCAGTTTGAGTTGCAATTAAGTGAAAAGTTTGCTGTAAAATTTGGTGTTTGACGTGCCGTGGACCAGACAGGTGTGAGTTTGACTAACTTGAGCATGTTATCTGGGTGGGCTGTTGAGTGCTGGGCAGAAATGGTTTGCTCAATGCTGGTGTGATAAATGGTTTGAGATACGTGTTTGCCTTTAACTTGTAAACAGGAAATGTTGCTTCACTTGTAAAGCCGAATGAGGGAGGGGCCCTTGGGAGCATCTAGCTATAAGTGTTATATGTACATATATTTGCGTGTAGAATGTCTGCTAATTTATGATGTTCTTTCTTTTTTCATGCCTAATATGAAAAGTTAGATGTTTATGTTTAAGGTTTGCTACATCAAGTGTGTTGAGCAGCCTGGAAAATGTCTGACTTAGATGTAGTAAACAGTCCAGAGAATGTTTACATGCATGAAAACCCAAACACGCAAAACATGCAAAATACAGCCAGCCTGAACATTTGAGCTTTAGTGGGGTCAAAACAGGACTTGACCACATTTGCCAAATGTGGCGAACTGAAAGTGTTTCCAAAGCCACTGTCAGTAGATTTTCTTTACCCAGAGAGAGCTCTAACCTTCACATTTACTAATCTTTTTTTTTTATCTTGAATTATCTTTGAACAGGAAATGTAGTGTATAAATAACTTGCTCTGGTTTTGTCATGAACTGTCTTTAAAGAAACTTTTTCCGTTACTGCTTCAGCAGTTGTGGTTCATATAAAAATTCATCTCGACAAAAACAGTTCTTCCTGCAGATCCTTCATCTGAGTAGGAGAAAAACGTTGCTAGCACAGCACTATGCAGCAAGTCCAGAGCTTGTGCACAGAAAGTTGTGAGTGCGAGCATCCATAACACATTTTTCTGTTAGATGTGCTTGGTGGTGTATAACAACTTTATTCTTATCGGACACCCTATTCAGAGCTGGTCCTGTCATCTTCTTGCTGTTTTGAGTTGAAGCACGCGTTTTTATTTAATATTCACGCTCAGATGCCACTCATTATGTGGGTACACCTTTTTGACAGCAAGCAGACACGTATACCCAAACTTCCTTGTTTTGCGCCAACTTTATTTTACAAAATGTGTGTCTGCAGTCAGCCCAGGTTGCTTCCTTTTCACTCCAGGGTTTCAACACACCATTGCAGATAAAGACAGACAGGGCGATTACCAATAAGTTGCAGCTGTGTCTATGTAGCTAACCTGCTGCAACTCCCTGAAACCACAGCTACTCTTCTCTTCTCTCCACCTGCTGCTTAGCAGAAATTACATGGTTACACGCACAAAAAAATAGCTAAAAACACCATTCTCATTTCTTTGTTAAAGCACCTTTTGTTCTATGAATGCTATGTGCATATTGACTGCATGTATTTGAACAAATGGACAAATCATCCATTTATTTGTGGACAGCTGTGTGAGACTGAGTTTAGCATTCCGCTGTTGCGATGTTGGTTTTTGTACAACTCATATTGATCATATTTGGACAAGATTGTGGAGCTGGATAGCAATTCTTGAAGGCTAATTGGACAAAAGTTAGTCTCTTGGCAGGTTTTTAACAAAATGAATTATTTGGGAAGTTAGTTTTACAGAATCCAGAAGCCCAAATAGAAGCTGTTTCAGTATCAAAATGAATCTTTCCCATTCAGCTTTCTGTTGCTAAAGAAAATTGGTGGACTCACTTGATACTTTGTAAGTGTGCTATAAGATGTGCTGTTAAGTTTTACTGCAATAGGAATGTATTTGATTTTTGCAAGGCTAAGCTTGGCGTTTAGTATCCTAGATGCTGCGATTTACAATATGACACACTGAAATAAGAATGGTACCCTGTTCTCTTGATTTGAATGGAAATGGTCCCTTAGTGATTCCTTAGGCCTCCACACCATTCTCTGTATACTGTCCAGATATTACAAGTTGAAGTAACTGGATGATAGTCATGATAGTCATTGGTTTTTGTACATGACATGATTTACATCTTTTACGTGAATCAGTGGAACTCGGGGTAATTTTTTTCAGTAAAGGTTTTCACGGCAACAAGAAGAAGACATCCTTCCAAGTCCAGTAGTTGAAACATCTACCAGCCTCATGTATGACCTACATACAGGATCATCAATTATTACAGCATCAAGCGCTTAAGATTAATCCTGCTTATTAAATATTTTCATACATTAGGAACATTAGGTATCCTCTTCTATTACTTACCGGTAGTTTTATGCACTTTGCAAGGTTCTCACTTTAAGTCTTATACACTACTCAGCTGCTAAAGTCAATTTGAAGACGACGTGCATCAAGTTAATGTACTCTCTGCCCTCTTTTGTGACGTTTGTCTATAGATAAAGTTTGACTTGTTGACTGCTAGAACAGAGGCCTTAACATTTTCCAAACTTTGGTGGCTTCCAACAAGGTTCAGCCATATCTTTGTTACACGTAAGAAATGATGCACTAACAGCTAAACTTTGTTCAGTAAAAAAAAAAAAGAAAAAAAAGAAAAAAGGTCTTATCTGTGGCATTAAACAACACCAAGAATACTAGCTGGCAGGAAAAGATCCTCCTCTTGGTTTCTATCTGTGCTAAGTGACAGGATGTAGTGGCAGTTGGTCTGTATGGGTTTGGGGTCTCCACATTTCTGACCCTTCGGTTAGATCCAATTCTTAAACTGCTAGTTAAGCTGCAGATACGTTGTTGCTACTGATGCATGGCAAGCAAATGGGCGCCTGATATATTGTATGGTGTTTCCTGCTAGCATGACTTTTCTGTGGTTTAAAAACAGCGTCTGTTGTTTAATAGTTAAACATCAGTTTAATAAATAAACAATCTTTAATCAAGCATTTCTCAAAGCAACAATCTGACATTAAAGTGGTCAGATTTCTGTGGTTCTTTATATATTAGTTAACTACAGGTTTAGCCATTTACTAGGTGTCACGTTGCTGTATAAATGGTAACAAAACAAAACCTCTGCAGCCGCTACTAAACACTGCACAAAGATTTATGCCTGGAACGAGGTTTCTGTTCATTTCAGAAGCCTGAAAAAGAACAGATTAAATGCAAGTGCTGTTGCATCGCATTTGTAGGTTTGTAGTAACACTGTGTAACACCTTTCTATTATTTCATGTCACAAGGGTTTACTTGTATAAAGTACCACTGAGATAAGAAGCAATCATTCGGACGTTGTAGCCTGGATTTGAGTTTTGTGATGCCTCAGTCACATCTGTTTGTAATCCCGTCATGCTTCCTGAGAAAAAAAAAAAAAAAAAAAATCCCTGTTTTTGTCCTGCTTGTATTTCCCGGTGGAATCTTAGAATAAGACGATTGTTGCCAACAAATAGCTTTGTGTTTTAAGCCTTCTGCATGTCAGGAACTGGGTCATTTAATATATTGTTGCATCTGATTGTGGGAGGTCAGTTCAGATGAATGAAGCGGAGAGTTTCTCTGCTTGTACTGGTGTTGTAGCTGATATTTATGTGAAGTTTGTCCTGCATATATCTGCATTTTTGTCTGCATGGATGCTATATGGGATCTGGATAAGCCATCTGTCATGATCCTGTATGCTTGGTGCTCCAGTCCTGCATCCTATGCTCTGTCAGGGCACTCTGCCCCAGGGTTTGGGGTTCTCTGTATCTAGGACCCTCTCAGTGGGACATATTTAAAAATAGCTCATTGAATTTGGACGCTACAGTAGCACATTGAACACGATCAGCGTTGTCACTTATAGAGATGCTGCTGCATATTTGTATCATTTTGTGAATAAAGTCAACTTACAATTTTACAATGGTACGACAAAAAAAAACAGGCCTCAGTCTTAAAGCAAGATGGTAGATTTGTATTTTACAGAGCTGTGAAAAGGACTGCTGTCTTATGGAACAGCGCGGGGTTCTGTTTTTGTTTGGCTAATGCAATGAATGAATGATTTACTGGCTTGTGGTTGCGCTTTATTTTCACATAATGCACAAAGAACTTGAGCTGAAAGGAGATGGAGTCTCATTGCTTAGAGTTTGGCTTTAAAGGGTAAAAACACTGGAGACAATGGTTATCACAGTCTTTGATTATTTACTAGTTGTTCAGCAATAACAGATGCACAAAAGAAAGAAATGACGATTAATCATGATGCACAGAGCCCCAAATGAGTTCGGCTCCTTACACTGAACTGAAGTGCGACTAAAGCAACTTGTGTCAAATATTTGAGGAGAAATGTGTACAGAAGTGATGGATAAGTATATCATGACTGTCTGAAAGAGGTGCAGAATTACAGTCACATATAGAAACTGCGCATTAGACCTGTCAAAGCTCAGAAAATAAAAGCTACAGAAATCAGCGGATCGGTTGAGGATCCCTTCAGAGGCAGCCGGCAATACCAGAGGTTTTATAAAAAGACACTAATTAGATTTTGAGCACTCAGGAGTAATGCAGCAATCAACTCATTTTTGTTCAAGAAGGTGGTTTAAAAAGTTACAGATATGAAACGACACAGATTGTGTGCTGCTAGGACATGAAAACATTTAATTTTCTTTCCTTATTTTTAATTACTATCATTACATTTAAGCTCAAGGCCGCATTTTATGTGTTGTCTAACGTCAACCAAAAGTTTTCAGACTAATTTAGTTGCATATTTTGTTTTATATGGAACTTGTGTAAACATTTATTACATTTTCTCCTTCATACGCATACAATTCTACCTGTACCTGAGTCACATTCTCTGAGAATAATCAATTAGGACATATGGGCCACATGGTGGTGTGGTGGTCAACTGTCCCCCCTGATTGCAAAAAGGTTTCTGGTTTTAATCTTGGCTGTGACGGTTCTGTTAGCATTTTATCCAATTTCTTCACAAAATTGAAAAAGAGACCACTTAAGTTAACTGAGGATTTGCAATTGGGAGTTATTCGGTGTTGGCAGGAAACTTTGTGCCGAAATAGCACAATATATAAACATATTTAACAAGAATTCTGTCAAAGCCTTAGCATTTACAGTATTTTAAGAGAAGTGCGAAATGTGACAAATGTGGCTAAATTGAGACTTTTGTCAGTACTGTGTGTGTAGGTGTGTGTGTGTGTGTGTGTATAAATATCTATATATATCTATATATATCTATATATCTATATATATATATATATATATATATATATATGACAGCTGGGGAAATAAATTAAACAAATCTGAGCTGGTATGCTCTAGAAATGTTCTCCTTGCACTTCTGGTCGTTACTTAATCATAGATTTAACCTATATGCATCATATTAATGGTAGGAGTCAGATTCAAGCTGATGCCTGGCAAGCTGTGTGTGTGTGTGGGCATTTGTATCTGTGAGTAGGAGAGCACTTTTTCATTACTGATAGAATCAGATTTGTTAATATTTTCCTAGCAGAGAATAAAGTTGCTTCAATCAGTGTCACTTGTTTCATGAACCTCTGCTATGAATAATGCACGTCTGTTATTAATTATTGTGAGCCTATTATCATTTTACGGCTCGTAGTTTGTTCTTTGTTCTTTGTCATGTGGAAGCACTTCACACTCCTTGAGATGATCATGTCCGGGAAAAAAAAGAATTGATTTTGTGATAATGCTTTGATCTGTTTCTTCTCCTTCCCTTTGCAGTTTGAAGGCCTTAGTTTCGACAGGAGGCAAAAATGTTCAGGCAGCTTGTGACTGGTGAGCTCAACACACACGTTAACATACTCTGTTTCATTGTCTAATGCATAACAGGGAACTCTTATCAATGATCAACATGTAGTGACCTTACTCCTATTGTTGTTATGTCTTACTGTGCAGTAACATATTACTGCCCTCTGCTGACAAGCTGTTTCTTATTTCCCACTTGTCACTTTCTTTTTAATGCCTTGGTCGCTCCAGGCTCTTCTCCCATTTGGATGATCCTTTTCTGGATGACCCACTGCCCAGAGAGTATGTGTTATACCTGCGACCCAGTGGGCCGCTGCTGCAGCAGCTCACACACTTCTGGAAGCAGTCCCGCCTTTCCTGTGGCAAGAACAAGGCACACAACATCTTCCCGCATATAACCCTCTGCCAGTTTTTCATGGTAAGTCTCACGGTTTCAGCTTGTGTTGTGCTAACTTTCGTCGCACATTTTGTTTCACATGGATATTTCTCAGTTAACCCCTTAAAATGCTTAAAAAAAAAAAAAAAAAAAAAAAAAAGTCTAAAAGGGAAGATTTGTGTTCCCCTTTAAAAGAGAAGTGATCGAACATGTTCACTGTGCTGGTTAACCTCCCCATGTCTACAAATCCTTGTTTCTTCATTTCAGACTGTGAACCAAGTTCCTCTTTGTGGGTGCAGTCTGTCTGATTTGCTTTTTTTCAAACGTGTACCCTTTGCAAGCATGTACCCTTTCCATTAAAAACAAGAGTCAGTAAAGACTTCAAACCTATGTCAAGGCTGAAGAGAAGAAATTTTATATCCACTATCTAGCTGTGGAATATCTGTGCCTAACCACTGCACAAATGTTCATGTAAATCCAATTGTAGTCCACTGGAGTAAAAGTCTTGACATTATTTCTCCATGACTTTCTAGCTAACTAACAAATAACACAACCAACTGTACGAATCAGAAGGGCAGTGACGACATGTTTTCGTCCTGATTCAATCGATTCCAATTTTCTTTGGGTGCTGATTCAATTTAAATTGAGATTCTCATGATTCCCCGATATTGCTGATTTTTGTAGACTAAAAACCCCCAAAAATTTTCAAAACTTTTTTTTTTTACTTGTCATTTTTCTTGATTTAAATTAGGATCAAACAACACAGGAACCAGACCATCATTCTGCTGCTATACTGCACAAGAAGACAAGTAAAAAGATCAATAAAAACAATCAAAATGACAAACAAATTTTTAACAAAAAAAAAATTGATTTGAAAATTGTGAAGCAAAAAATCTCAATATTCAATTATGTGATTCAGTTTTTCCACGCCGACTATTCAGTAAGTTATTGAAGCTGGCTCTACTCGGTGGATTGCTCTGAAAGTTTGTACTCTGGGTGGGCACAAAGTTGACCCTTAAAAGTTCATGGTAGTGATTGTTATGCTGTCCTTTTTTATATATAAAATGCTAAAATATGCAACAGGAAATCTGTCAAGACACCATGGGGTTGCGATCAGGGTTCTGACTTATGTTAGTGGGGGTTTTTTTCCGACATAAAAGAATCCACGTGTCTTTGGTCAAAACTTTTGCCCGATGTCATATATTTTGATGGCATTCTGTGCTATCCAAACCATATATATATTGTTTTTATGCTAGAAAGCTTCAAATAATAGAACAATACAAAACTGACCCATACTTTCCCCCAGAACAGTAACCAGAAAACAAAGAACTATTTAACAGTTAGCAAAGTAAACAAGAAGTTGAAGATCTAATGTTTCAGTGCTGGTGCTGACTTTCCTGTTTTCTGTGTCTTCACTGTGTGCAGTGTGCTGATGGGAAGGTGGAGGCTCTGTCTGACGCTCTGCAGACCACTGTGGCCAAGTGGAAGGGTCGCATACCCATGCCCCTCCCCCTGGAGCTCTACACCTCCTCGACCTTCATCGGGCTCTTTGTGGAGGAGCAGATGGCGGAGGTTCTTAAGAGTTTCGCTTCTGATTTTGCCACTGAAGCAGAATCAAAAGCAGGTTTGATTTGTCTTTTCCAATAGGCTTAGATCTTGTGTTTCAGATCCTTTTGCCTTGTTTTTTTGCACCATGATGGCACCAATAAATTTGAATATTTATATTCTTGCTGACTAACCATATATAAAGACAGTTATGGAAGTATGAAGAATCGTCCTTGTATAAGCATCAGTGGTTACAGTAGATTTTACAACATCTACTATCAGTTTGGAGCTTTTGTGGGATGTGAATGGGGCATTATTGCTATAATTTGATTGAATACTTTTGCTTCTTTTGTCATTTATCCAGACGTTCACGTTGAGCCCCATAAGAAGCAACTTCATGTCACTCTGGCATACCACTTTCAAGCCAGTCACCTATCTGTTTTGGAAAAGTTGGCCAAAAATATGGATGTGTCTTCAGGCTGTGATTGGCTGGCTGTGCTCTTGTCCAGAGATATTCGCTTTGCTAATCACGAGGTAATTTTTTTCTTCTTCAGATTGAGAACCCGCACCTTCCAAATTTGGCCTCTCTTCTGCCATTTCCCTAGCAACTGAGATGACTTCTCCATTGATGGCTATTACCTGTCTGCTCCCTATAGACGCTGCAAGTCATGTACCCATATGTGCCTCAGAACGACGACGAGCTTGAGCTGTTGCAGGGAGACTTCATCTTCATGTCTCCAGTGGAGCAGAGCACTGCCAGTGAGGGCTGGGTGTACGGCACTTCGCTGGGCACAGGGCTGTCCGGCCTGCTGCCTGAGAACTATGTTAGTCGTGCTGATGAGTCTGACACATGGGTTGTCCATGGGTAAGAAAGGGAGGAACTGGGTTCATGACAAGTACAGATCATGACTATAACTGTCCTATTTAAAACCCCAAGGATGAAATTACCTGAGTAACTTTATATTTATCTGATTGCCAGGTCTTACTCTTTTCTCAACTGTGCCTCTCCGTCTAACTCTGGTAGCACTGTGAGTGGGTTATTATTTGATGGACAGATGAATGACAGCCTACTTGACAGCTTTATGGATGCTTCCAGCCTTCCTGGCCTCTGTCCTCCTATGCAGGTAAATTATAGCAGCAGCTCCTGTGTAGATGTGAAGACAGAAGCTTGTGATTAAAAATGACTTCAGTTGTCTATAACACCTCATGATTTTAATGCATATTAATCTTAGGTATCAAGGCCAAGTGGTCAGGCCTCCTTGTCCAATTTGAGACTGTTTGTGTGTCGCCATGGTGAAAGGATGGATGTGGTGTTCGGGAAACACTGGGTCACTCAGTGCTTTGATTCCAAAGGTTGGCATCTACAGGAGATTACAATTGTATGCAAAAGTTTGACATTAGAGACTCTAGAAGTTATTGCTCCTGCTCTGTAAGACTTTTTTATTTTTCGCAGGTCGTTACATTCGATCTAATCTCAACATGCCATCCAGCCTACCAGCTAGAAGCGGTGGCCACCGGGACTATGAGAAAGATTGTCCGATTACTGTGTTTGGATCCACTCAGGCGCGTCTTGTAGGTCTGTAGCTCTCATTTGCATGTTATTTGAATATTGTTTACCACTGCAAAACAAAGTTACTTCCGAATTTCTTGTTTTAAGAATGGTTAAAAGAGGCAGGGATTATGTTTCCTATAAGTATTAAAGATCACAAAGCATGCTGGTGGTATCACCCTGTGTATCGGCCCCTCTCAGGTGAAGCCCTGTTGGAAAGCAACACAGTGGTCGACTTTGTTTACTGCTCTCCATCTCTTCGCTGCATCCAGACTGCTCAGCACATTCTACAGGGTAAAACCCCTCATCTTCATGAACTACATTAATACTGTTACTGCAAGATAACATCAAGCATCTGTTCAGTTTCCATTTGATTATTCTAAGTTTCTGATAATAATGGACCATAAATGTTGTCGTCTGAGTTTGGCCTTGAGGTTGTTGGGATTTGTCTTCATGTACCCTATAGTGGATTACAACTAAATTATGGTACCAGAAAAGAAAAACTTTAGTCAGAAAGGAAAAATCTTTCCTCTATCATCTTTGTTTTAAACCTTCAAATTTTCCAAGTCCTGTCATTTTATTTGTGACAGCATAAAGGAACATCAAAATAACCTGAATGCACCGACATACTTTCTGATTTAGTCAAAATGATATAGTAACTGTACAGATATTCCTGAGAAATACTTCCCCCTCAGGCATCTTATTTTAATTTTGATTGTGTGTCAGGTCTCCAGCAGGAGGGAAAGATAAAAATCCGAGTGGAGCCGGGTTTGTTTGAATGGACCAAATGGGTTTCAGGCACATGTTTACCCACCTGGATCTCTGTGGCTGAGCTGGCTGCTGCTAATCTGAGTGTGGACACAACATACAGGTAGAGAGCTTGGACAAAATAGCGTTTTTTTTCATAACCTGTGATGCTATGATAGAACTTTATCTCCTCTTACCATCACTTTGTCCACAGACCTCATATTCCCATAAGTAAGTTGGCAGTGTCGGAGTCCTACGACACCTACATCAGCAGGAGCTTCCAAGTGACCCGAGAGATCCTGACAGAGTGCAAAAATCTGGGTGAAATTTCTTTTTAACATATATGCAGGTTAAACCAAACTAACTAAACATCAAATATTTGCAAGATTTATCAGGTAAAACAGACGTTCCATTTTCTCAGCAAGGAGGTCACATTGTAATGTTTTTATATTGGCAAAATTTTCACGGAGGTAGGATTGTGTGCAATAGTAGTGTTATAAAGCACTTATTAAAAATATTTAGCCTGATCTCTGCACAGACAGCATTTAACTAGCCTGAACACAGTGTCATTCGCTGCAGAGTCCATACAGTAAACTAAGCTAGTGGTATGTGTGGAATGTGTTCTTTAAGTTCTCTACCTCTTTCACACAGGAAACACGGTCCTGATTGTGGCCCATGCTTCCTCCCTAGAGGCTTGCACTCGCCAGATACAAGGCCTCAACCCCCAAAACTCCAAGGATTTTGTCCAAGTTGTCCGAAAGGTCAGTTTTCTGCTTAAGCTCTAATGCGCTTCATTTCTACAGTTTCCTACAATATCCACATATTTTTCCTTGAGTGTAAACATTTTACCCCTATTTTTTCCAGATTCCTTACTTGGGGTTTTGTGCTTGTGAGGAAATGGGAGAGACAGGAGTGTGGCAGCTGGTTGACCCACCCATCTTGCCTCTGACACATGGACCCAATCACAGTTTCAACTGGAGGGAAATGCTAATACAAGACTGAAGGATGCACTGTTTGATCCTCTTATTTTTTTTTAGTTCTTTTTCTTTGTTTTTCTTAAGCTTGAACTGCTGAAGAGTATTTATTTCTTCCTACATTGTTAGACTTCCTGCCCAATGACCAAAAGAACTAAGAAAATAACTTCTGTCAGACACATTGCAAAAAGAAAATGCAGAGAAAAGAAAAACAAAATTAAGGCAAATGTATTTGGATGTGCTGCTCAGGAAGGAGAAAATACAAACTGTGTGGTGCTCACAGCAAAAGTGAGCCACGGTTTGGTTGGCACTTCGTATCCTGCCTCTTGGTGAACTTTTTTGTGGAGGTTCTACAAAATATTTGAATTTGTCCTGAGGGATGTGATGAATCAGGTTTTTCAGCCATGCTAAGCTCTGTCTGCGGCCCCTCTTCAGGTTTTTTGGGGTGGTAGTTAAGACTGTAAACTGCTGCCTTCTCACACACTGTGACAAGAATTAGTCAAGAAAAAATTTGTGTACCGGAATTATTCTTTCTGTGTGTCAGAAATTATTATTTAACTTATAGCGACAACCCCCTTGTGAACAAGCACAAAAGAATGGTTGACAATCAGACAGGGGAGCACTGATTTTCATTGTTTCTGGTGCTGAGGTGGGTAGTTTATTATTCTCATTATATTTCTGTAAGTCTCATATAATTTTGTTCTGCCATAACATGTATATGCCTACATGAATATATTAACCCTTTTCTAAATCACAGTCCACAGTATTTATCTGGAGGCAACCAAGATATGAGAGAGTTAATATAATGTTCCACAAAATTATGTTGGTTGCTGTTTGTATAATGCCTGACTAAATATTTTTTGCTTGTTTATCATGATCCTGACACTCTGTAAGCCTCATAACCACACTGCTTTTTGAATACAAATATTTAGTGTATTACTTTTTTTTATGTTGGATGATTAAATGCTCACTGCTTCCAGTTATTTACCATATGGCTGAAAAGCTAGTGATACCATAAAAATGAATAAAGCCAGGTCATAGTGCTATAAAAGCCTGTGCATTTCAGTCTGATGGCGTTTCATTACAAACATCACACCTTTCTTCATGCCTGTAAAAGATTAAATGTTTGCTCCATTCCTGCTGAAGCAATCACTGAAAACAAAATTACCAAAATAAACCATTACAGAACCCTCCTGCAATATGCGAAAATAAGTTCGTTTGAAGATTTTTTTTTCCTCCCTCAGCATCATAGACTATATATAAAATCTGCATACTTGACTTTTAAGCACTTTTGCAATAGAAAATTGGGGGAGTTCCATTTAGAGTCAGAAGAAGCTTCACCATTGAACCACTGCGCTGACCAGGGCTTGTTTTACTAAATGGAACACAACCATCATTATATAAATCTGTAAAAGCTGTAGTCGCTTATGACTTTATGAAACGCTCATATTTTCACATGTGTGTAGTTGGTGCGTTATTTATTCATGTGGTCTTAAATTTATTTAGAATTGAAAGGGGTATGTGAGTAAAGTTTACTCTTCCAGGCCTTGCAGCCAGAGAGGATGCAGTGCACGCAAGTGTCCATAACTGACAAACCAAGCTAGGTTTAGGATGTCCCGCTGATGTTTTTCCTGATTTTCAGGTGAGGTATTTTACATTTATTTGCATTACAAAGGTACGGCAGCATATTAAAAGATTATTGTTACTATCTGGGACAACAGTAATGAAACAGTAGGCCAAGTTTGTGATTTAATGACTGCAGTTAGGACGCTTTAAACGCAAATTTGGAAAAAGTAGCATTAGCAAGGTTTACTGACAAATTAAATTTTAGATTTTAAGCAAATTCTTAGTCATGGTCTATGGCTAGGTTGATGTTTTACGTTTTATGATTTGTTTAGTCAATGATTAGGAGAATAAACCGTTCTTAAATGCCTGAGGTAAATTTAATACAGAATATACTGAAATAAAATGCATTAATAAGATAATTGCGGGCTTAACTTATGACAGCCCTTTAGTGTCACAGTACAAATACAAACGTCTGACATGATAATACTTTGATAAAAATAAAAAGGTGATTGTGTTGAATTACCCCACGTAAAACAAATGCAGGTTCTCTACACAGGCCTTGCAAGTAAACAGAACAACATCGTCGAGTTTTATTTATGTTTTCAGGCTAAATATAAATTTTAAAGGAAATGCTGTACTTTCATTTAACATCCTTCTAAATACCCCGTGGAAGTATTATGACAATGGTGATGATTATTTTCTTTTCTTTTTATCTTATTTTAAAAATATAACATTTAGAAAAATGCTCCATATCCAACCATTAACCCGACAGAGCAAATGATGGTTACTGAATGGATCGCGAGTCAATATAAAAGTCATGTATTGGTATGTTATACTAAACTATTACAGTTACTCTGCAAGACTTGACATCAAAAGACTGTTGGATCTGTTACACATACCGTAACATACAGGTAGAAATGGATAGATAAACACTAGATGGTGCTGTTGACTAATATCAGAAGCGATTCTCTTTAAGCACACCTGTCTGGGCCTGGAATTGCTACACTTTCTATGCCCTGTATGTGTGTGTGTGTGTGTGTGTGTGTGTGTGTGTGTGTGTGTGTGTGTGTATATATGTATGTATGTATGTATGTGTGTGTGTATATATATATATATATATATATATATATATATATATATATATATATATATATATATATATATGTATGTATGTATGTATGTATGTATGTATGTATGTATGTATGTATGTATGTATGTATGTATGTATGTATGTATGTATATGTATATGTATGTATATAAAGTGCTGATTGTTTTTATGTCATCTGGTAAAACACTAACACTACAATTTATTTATTTTAGGTTTTATAACCTCATATGAAATGTAAGTTTGCTTACTTCTTAAGATACCTGCACAAAAAGCATCATAATTCCTAAATCACAATCATGGTATATCTTTTTTTTTTTTTTTTGTCTTGTCCAGCATTTAAGCAAGCAGACTGATGTTCTGGATGCTGTGTTCTGCTGAGCAAATTTATTTTGCCAAGGGGAACTTTTGTAGATGTAATGATCCCCTTGTATTTCTTGATTCTTATTTTATTTTTCAATTTGTTTTGGATAATAGCTTGTATTACAGAGTTTATGCTGCTGGACCCAACCGGAAAGGACAGGAAAGGGGCAGAAAGAGAACAGAAAAGAGAACATAAAAAAACAAAAAAAAAAACAAAAGAAAGAGATCAATGCATACATGTATATGCACATACATACCCACCTACATATATATGTATATACACTCGCACATACATTATATATATATACAAATCATGGTATATCTAAAGTCACTAACTTTACACCCTTCTGAATGCTAAGTCTGATCCAGTATTGTTTATGATTTATTAACAGGAAGATACAGACTGCTGTGGGCTGCTAACAGCTCTAACATCAGCCTGTGCCGAATCATGGTGTGGGCTTTTCCCCACACAGAAAACATGAAGAAAACCACCCCCACCCCCTTTCTTTCCAGCCAATTAGATATTTTAAAGGAGATGCATCATCACATACATTGATTGAGGTTCTGATATGTTCAGTGGCATTGTGTAAATGTCCCCACAGCAGTAGCAAATCTTTTCTTAGCTGAATTGATTTTCTGAGTACAGTAACAATTTTAATGTGGACAGTTATATGTAATATAGATCAAAGTCTGTTACAGTATAATCAGTGTAATTTTTATTTCATCACAGGGCATTTTATGCATTGGCTGACTTCACTGTTGAACAATAAAAATTACAAATTTTTCTTGAAAATGAACTTCAGACATTGCAGAATTCATACCTCAATTTTGTAAAAGCTTTTAGATTTTTAAAAAAAACGGGGGCACCAGAAAATAGTTGTGCTTAAGACACCCAACCGCAGCAGCCCTACTCATGTCTAAGGTGGTGCCAGATATGTATGATTTGCTTTTGTAATTTAGATATTAATTTTACATCAGAGGAAATTTGATATTTCTCATGTTGCCTCAGCAATAATAATCTTTATCTCTTGTCTTATATTAAAAAAAGAAACTACATGAATATTTGATAATAATATGGGTAATTAGATCACTTTGAAAAATAATATAAGCTTTTGCTTTGTGGTGTTTTTCTTCTTTTTTTTTTAGCTTTGTTTTTAATGGAATAATGAAGCATAAAAGTAGGGAATTAGACTGGCATTCATCAGTGGTGTACAACACATTAGATGATAGCTGCATCTTAACAGTGACTAAAGCTGATGTTAAAAAAAAATCATGCTTTAACATTCTTGTTTAAATGTAAATTCAGCCTAGTTCACATCTAAATGAGTCTGTCTACTAAGTCACTACTTTAAGTGTCTCTGGTCTCTTGGCAAGTCCAGGAAACATTTTCCATTCTTTTCATTGGATCCATTTAGAGTTGTTAGACATGTTGTTGAACAGCCGTGGCACTCTGTAAATAAAAGATGTCTAAAGTTGTTGCTATTTAAGACATTCTGACTCTGTCTTGTTGAAAACATCAACCAGGACACTTGGACAAAAAGAGGACAAAAACTTGGACAGTTATGTAGACGGTCTGACTTAGATGTCATTATAGTAACTACTGTATATCAGGTGATGGCGGTTTGATAAGACCCTCTGGGGCTTATTTTAAGAAGAGAACGTCTAGTATATTTTAGTTTTACATAGCATCGTTAAGTTGGTTTGATATTGTTTTGTTTAAATGTTAGTGTTTTAGTCATTCAAAACAGATTTTAAATATAAATGAATGAACTATAAATATATTTGGAAATGCTTTAAACCTTTCTTTCTGAGGTCAGTAGTTACAGATGTACTTTAATAATCACAGATGTACTTTTAGCCTTAGAACAGCAGGCCAACTTCTGACCAATAATAAGGTTGGACACAGCTGTCACGAGTTAGTGAGGCCTCTACATATTATCAAGGCTTAAGTGCCTTCAGAGTACAAGAACAAGGGCACATGAAATAAGCCTCACTCAGTGAAATGCTGGTTGTCAGGCAGATAGAGATGCCACTTAGAAGCAAAATGTGTCCTGATTATGAAGAGACTTTGTCTTTCTAAATAGACTTTCCTGATAATAATTTAAAAAAATCAGTCATAATGGTACCAAAGAAATGAACAATTTTTGGATATTAAATTTTTCTGATCTACTTTGATATATCTGGATACTCATGGTTTCTTAAAAATGATATATTCATCTAGCAGGACTTGTTGGAGGCCATCATTATCTAAGGGGAAACATGAATTGATTTGATTTAAAACTTTTTAAAAAAAATAAATATGACTCTAAAATGTCAACATATTTAGCTTTAAATCAAAATTTTTTTAACTTACATGTCAACCACTATGGTTGGTATATTCACTTTGTTAACAAAATGCCTAAGGATAAATAACTGCATACGTTCTTTGAAATAGTCACTTTATCAGGACGGCATGTAAAAGGTTCTACATGGCGATGCTCAGTGAAGAGGCCTCAATTTTGTTGTTCTCGCTTGTAATGCTTCAATTTGACATATTTTTCATTGTGAATGTATACCAGTAAGCAGAGGAAATGTATGCTTGCTTGAATGGTTAGAAGTAAACAAGATTTGGAGGAATAAAACGTCTTTCAGATCATTTGTAAACACCAGATAACGTAAAGGTAAACCCTCAAACCATTAGAGTTTTTTTTTCTCTTTTCTACTTTGTTGCATGGTTGCAAAGATCAAGGGATAACAGTATTACCAGTGATTCTGTCAAGCAAGGAGTGCTATTGTATCCCTGCTATTATAACACTATCTGTTTAGTGTGGATGAAGGAACATTTCACATAGTTACTCCACAACAGGTTTGTTTTACATAAGTTCAGCTTGTTATGCAATCAAAAAGACAGCAGTTCCATACTGTACTTCAGACTGTTCACAGGAAAAACTTGAAGAAACAGCAACTTCTCAGTCAGTCTGTTTTGTCTTTGAGCAGTTTGGGAGAAAGGGAGGGTTAGTGCAGAGAGGAGGGGGTAGGTGGAGTAAGGTCTGAGTCCCACAGAAGGGAAAACACTGGCAAAGGAGCCGTTTCATACTGTGCTCCTCTGAGCTCTCTATGCTTCTCTCTGTATTCTGTAGAAGTCTGCATGCACCTGTGTGTTTCAGCTCTCACCAGTTTCTGTCATTCCTGCTGGTTGTTTGTCAGTGTTGTCATGTTAGCAGCTCATACAGAAGTCAGCAGGAGAGAGGCAGACCTGGACTTGGTAAACTTAGAACAAAAACTCAGAGCAGGAATTGTATTTGACGAGCTTTTGCCTCCATCTTGAGATGTAACAAATCTGAGGAACCAACCTGGCTTGCTGGAATGAAGGACTGACAACAAGCAGACTTGTATGGAAAAGGGTAAGTTATTAAGAAACAGTTGAAGTTAATATTAGTTGTCTTGGCTTTTACTTGGATAATTTAAAAGTTAATTAAGAACATGTAATACTTAACTAAGAGACTTTGGTGAACTGTAATGTACTGTAGCAGTACTGTATCATTTTGCTTTCTTTTTATTTTTTTTCTATCTGTTGAATGTGTATGTGCACAATTGTGTTGTTAATGATATGTTGGCTGGTCTGTGGCTCATCTGTGAAGCAGAACCAGCTGCTCTGCTTCTCTCAGGGTATGTCTTGTTCTGTCTTGATCATTTGTTCAGACATCTCACGTGTCCAGAAATAAACACACTCACTCTCACATACATACACATACTGCCACACTCAGGAAGCATCAAGACACTGGGATGTCTTCACTTCAGAGCTGATAGGAGTTTCCTTTGCCAGTTCAAATGGCAACTACTGAGAAAAAAAATCATTGCTCTGTAATATCTTTACTCAGCTCTTAATACCTTTTTGTGTGCAACTTATTCAGCCTGGGGTGTTTGTGGGAGATCATCTGACTGGAGATTTCAACATTGTATAGTTTGCATTGTATGAATGTAAAGTTATTTCCCACCAACTTTTGTTACATAAGTATATTTTGTATTAAGTCTTCTTGCAGTAGCCAATCATCATAGCAGTATTTTTTTAATTGGTTCCTTCATGCCAGTTTTCATTGATTGTAGTTTGAGCTTCCACTGTGCTATGTGCTGTTCAAGTAGGTGTGAGTATGACCGGGAGCCCAAAGGACATGATGTTCAGTCATGTGAAAAAGAGAACATACCCTGTTTCCATTCAATGATTTCACTTCTCAAGAAGGTAATTATCTAGTTCTTTACAGGTATTAGAATGAGATAATAAACAACAACAACAACAAACTAAATAGGCATGTTATGTCACCTAATATTTGTGCAACAAAAACTTTTGAAAAATAAACTGTTAAAAAACACTGATTACATCCTGTGTGTTTTGTAGAACCACCTTTAGTAGCAATAAGGTGAAAGAATTGCTTTCTGTATGTTATTATCAGTGTCTCACATCGCTGTGGAGGAATTTTGGACCACTCAGTTGCAAACTCAGTGACCTGAAGAAACACTGCTTCTTTAGCTCATTGAGTTTTTGCCTTTTGTTTATGAACTGCTTTCTTAAAGTCCAACTGTAGCATTTCACTTAAGTTAAGGTCTGATGTTTGAAAGTGTCTCCTTGATTCTTTTCTTTTTCAACTGCTTTTGTGCTGACATTGCTGCAGTGGCTGGGATCACTATCCTGTTGCATTGGACCAAGTTTAACTCTCACACGGATGGCCTCATATTGTATTGCAGGATACTTTAGGATTCAGAAAACTATGGTTGAATTAATGACTTTAAGGTGCCCAGGTCCTGTGGCTTCCCCAGTTATCACCCTCCACCCCTGTACTTGACAGTTAGTGCTTATTAATAATCACTGTGACTGCAAAGTGATGCAAGAATGCAAATAGTTTGGAAATTATTTTAAAACTTCTCACTTTGATGTTTAGCAACAATTTTCTAGGATCCTTGATGATGTAATTTCCTATTTGACTCACCTCAGTTTTCCTGTCCACCAACCTGCTAAAACGCATTCTTTTATAGCGGCTCTGAAACTTTTCTGATGAAGTACATCCGGTGCATTTGATTGGCTGCAGTTCTGAGTTCGTTTTTTTAATTGCTGAGAAAGTTTAAAGGCTGCTTCTTGGTTGTCTTTTTCACTCTGTTCTGCATTTCAGTTTAGTTCTTGCCATATAATTTCATACACATGATAGTATTAATTGTTCTTTTAAGGCCTGTATATAGCCAGTTATGTGAACATGTGGTCCCACATAATTACTTTTTTTTTGTTCTACGTGGAACCTTAGAACAGAGACAGGTTGACCTGTCTTTGTTTCATGATGCACATGTTTACATTAAGCTGTACAAGCTTGTAACAGATGCTTGTGGTAGTTAGCCTTTTACAGTAACGGCTAAAATAGAGTTTGTCCTTGTTTAATGAGAGTGATGCCGTTTACCAAACATTGATTGGTAGCTTAATTGGATGTTTACAAACGTGCACAAATGATAAGTCTGGCGATAATGAACGTAGATGACGTTACTAATTAATTTTTATTTGTCATGTGCATCTTCACAGGTACAGTTCTTCAAAAAAATAGAAAAGTGCCCTAGTCAAATTATACAACAACTTTATTATATTGCTATATTGTTTAGCATAGTAGACACTGCAGATAAACAGCATTTAAGCAGCACTGCTTATTTTGCTTGATATTACTTTTTAACCTGCCTGTGGAAGTTATGGCAGTTATGACACTAGTTATTATACTGATGTTTATGTCAAGGCATCCTATGCTGCTGTTGCAGTGATGTAATGATAAATACATGTTAAAAGTGTTCTACAGAATACCGCTTTTGTAGATGCAGGATAAACATAATGTTTCATTAACAAATACACAGCATGATGTTAAACTCTTCCCATTTTACATGTTGTCTCGATAGCTGTTTCCCAAAAATGGACAGTAAAATATTGTTGATAACAATCATGAGTGATGTGTTTAGGATCACATTTAGCTGTATTCCTCAGTCTATTATTAGCATAGTTCAACAAAGTGAATGCCTGCAAGGATTAGCATTAGAATGGGAGAGCTTGTTTTTTTCTGTTGTGGTTTATTTTATTTTAAAATGAACATGCTGCCCCAGGATGTCCTGCATGAAAAACAGATTAAAATAACTCTCCTACAGTATTTTTTCTTCGATCTCTTCAGTGATTAGTGCTTTTAGAAATACTGTCCATATATGTATGTACAGACACAAAAAGATGGTGAGGGTTGTTGGGAAGAGAAAGGCATGTTTCGGGCGCTGCATGCTTCACATTCTTAACTGCTGACCTCTATGGAAAATAACAACAGCCGGGCTTGAAGGTCACACTGCCAGAGCTGGTGGCTGATGCTGACTTGTTACTGGTACCAGGTTTGATGTTTATAAGATAAGTGCTTTTCTGTTCTGTAATTATATAATGTACCATGGAAGAGGTTGTATCAGTTACAACAGAACTTATTTGGGTTTATTTTATGGTTGTATAGGCTTAAAGTTACCTAAAAAAAACCTGATTTCCTGCAGTAATTGGCAGGCAGCTTTGGGATAAAAACAGTCTCAGAGCTGTGATCACAGACCATTTCACTAAATGGTCTAGAGTAATCCCTAAGCAAACCAAACAGGCATTAGCAGCAGTGAAAACCTCTGCTTGGCTGATTACATATAAAGGAAATATCTCTCAATAAAAATAAACATACTCTTTTGGATGACGCAGCCTTTAGATAAAGTTCAGGCCATGTACTCTTGCTTATCATCCTATATTATTTGGATAGTTCTGACTTTTGTTTACATTTTCAAAATGACATATTTACACGATGAACTGCGTTTATCGACAGCAGGTCTGTATTAGACAAGATGAGGAGTTTTTTGATAGGAATTAGTAAATGTTTTGTTACGTTTTAGAGTAAAGTAATATTTATTCCCGTTTTTTAGTTTTTTAGTTATTGCAGTCACATTTCTCAACGATTTTTCATCCACGTTCCCTACTTTTCCAGCTCCTGTTGTCTGCTCATCTAAACCAATGTGCAGACTTCCAAAGGAATTGCACTGATAATTTTTTATGGTATCCTATTAAAAATATCAAATTTATAAATCAAATAACTTTTTTCTGACATTAAAGTAACTAAAATAATATTTCTAACATTACTTACTAATGACAGTCATGATATGGCAGAATGAGAGAAGCAGGACTCAAAACACATGGGACTACAATTTAATCAAGACTTAGAAGATTTAATCCTTTTTATGGCACTTATTGAAATATCAGAACTTTTAAACTTTCAACTACAGAATATAATGTTACACTATGGGAGGATATTACAAGACGTGATGATTATTGTGAATAACTCAGTATGGTTGTGTGTTTGTACGGACTAGCGAATAGAGGCACATGGAAATTTTGGTCAATACCAATATCTGATACTAATGTTGTTATGGCCAATAACTGATATTTACCAATAGCAATTTTTTTTCATCTAAGGGTTATGCTGATTCAATTCTGCACAAAATTAACATTAGCGTAAGCAGTGTTAGCAACAAAGGATTCATTTGACATGATTTGGCTAAATATATTGGGAATTAATCACTGGTGTCAATAAACACTAGACTAATGTGTGGATTCAGACCTGCTGGGTTGTAATATTCAGTAATAAGCAATGAGTCTGCATATAATGAGTTTGTGTGATGTAAATTTGGTTACAGAAGGATTTGTAATGTATTTAAAAACATCGTCATTGTACTTTGAGGAGCCATAACCTTGTGTAAAGAAGCAGGGAGAGTTGACTTCTCTAAATGTTTTTTTTTTTTATTCTCCTTTTTCCCCTTCTTAGGACAGGCCCTTGTAAAAGGAACTCTAATAAACTAATTCCTGGTACGCCTGCCAGACCACACGTTTGCCGTCGGCTATAAAATATGATCTCTCTGCTTCCCCTTTTCTCCACTCGCTTTGCCCTTTTGACCCTTTCTTGTCTTCTTTCTTATTCTGTCTCCTTTATCTTTTTTCCCCCTTCCTTTTCTACCACTTCCTGTTAGGTTTCTTTCTGTTTTTGTCGACAAGTTGTTGGTGACTGTTCTGTGTAATAATTGTTCAGATTTCAGCATTTAGTTGTCATTAGTACTGTAACTATCTTTTACTTGGTTTAAGGCTAAATTTGATCTTATGAACTGAGTTTTTTATTAACAAATTTATAGTGATCAGTCAAAAACTTAAATGAAAACATAAAACTTTTGAAAATGTATGGGATAAATTTGATAATATATTGAAAACATAATATAATTCTGTACTAGGGTGAGTCTTGAGGTACATCACAGTTCATCATAGCTCATGATCCTGATGACTTCCATGTGATCATAAAATCATTATTGATGGTTTTTTTTTTTTTTTGCATATCTATATGCCTGAGTGACTACTTTTCTAGTACTACTTTCTCAGTGGAAACATGTAACATGGTTCCTCATATTTGCTGTGACAAACAATAGAGGAAAACTGGTTCATCTATTGGTTAATGGTGGCTGCTTCTGTTTCCACCACACCAAAGCAAAACATCAAATCCTGGTGATCTTGGATTGACCAGAATGATTACTGGTGGGACAATTCCCTGTCACCTGGACGTTAAGTGGCCGGACTGACTTTCTTGTGTGAGTAAAAAAAATTTCATCGGTGCTGCTGATTTGCCTGCCTGGTACTGGCAGCCACCCACAGACAAATTGATTTGTACTTGTCAGTTGTCAGAAATAGGCTAATACCAAACAGTCAATGGTCTAATCAAGGTAAACCTAAGCAACAAGAGCAAAGCATCAGAAGCGGAACAGGTGGTGGACCCCACTGGGAGCCGTAACAGGCAGGTTAATGTGTAAGGACAGCTAGGGATGAGCTCAAGATTTACATCTGAATATCATGTTATCGTTACTTGTTAAGATTTTTTATTAGCCTTTTTTGTAGCTGTCTTAATAACCGTGGTACTACTTACTGTCTAAACTTCATTCTATTGTTTTTGTAGTTTGATGCTGTACCGTTAAATCTCCTGTCAGCTGAAACATAAAGCAACTGGTCTTGGATATAAAGAAGGTTCTACATAGTATTTCCTAGTATCACCGATAAAATGTCGGTTATTATAATGTGTTAAACTGACAGGTGGATAGTTTGCTGCTTGGTCTGCAAATGTCCACATCTGTCCCCGTCCCAACTCAGAAACAGCTGCAAACGGTGCCAATTAGAAACATTTTATTAGAGCAGGCTAAATACGGATAATGGAACCTTTTAACTTAATGAGTGTGTCAGTGTGTTTATCTGGTTGTAAATGATGTGATTGCAGCCAGTTGGTTAAATGCCTGAGGTGCCTGAGATTTCTGTTAACAACTCTATATAGCAATGACATGGCTTATTTTACTGTATGAAGTTCTTGGTGGGTCCTGCTGGACCAAACATGTAAACATGTTGTTAATACCGTCATTAATAAATGAGTCCTGGTTCAACTGTTGACAGAAGGGAAAAACACTGGACACTAGAGGTTTGTAGTTGGTCTTGAATAATGAACTTTGGTGATGATTTTTATCTCATATGTGTGTGTGTGTATACTTTGCAAGTGTGAGCATTTGCATGTAGTTTATGAGATGGGGTGGCCTGAGTTGTGTGTATGACTCCTGGCTTGACTGTGGGTACCAGTCCATCCCTGTTTTTACAGTGCTCTTCCACATCTGGCTGTGAGATATTTCTCCTGGACAAAGCCACCTGTCATCTGACACATGTAATGTTTCGGTTATGTTTACCCACAGTGCCATTTTCATTGTAGTACACTTCCTGTATGTTTGGTTCACTTGAAGCTAGAGAGCAATGTTTGTCGGTGGACCAGAATTAGCTTCTTTGATCTGCATCAGAGTGCTTTGTACAGTCACATCTCCCTAAACAAACCAGACTTTCCAAGCAAACAAAGCAACCCACAGAAGCTGAAGTACTTGCCAGCTTGAAATGCAGAAGGTATTGTTTCCCATACAGCCACAATGTCTGTGTTACACCCATAGACTGTATATAGAGATGGACGTAGCCTCCGTGACGTCACCCATAGGTTTCTGAAGAGCTGAATTGAAGCTCGGTGGGCGCTTCCTACCATCGCCATCTTGGCAAAGGCATGCATGTCGTCTCGCCCGGAAAATACAAATATGGGCAAAGAGGTGGAGCTGAGAGAGGGGGCTGTGAGCATCATGGTGGATGATTGACATCGAGCAAACTCCAAGCTTTCTGTAGCTAAAAGCTAACTGAGCTAACCCGGAGATAACAGGAGCTAACCAGCTAACGGAGGTAAGCAGGCAAAAGCTCGGTCATGTTGTTAACCGGCTAAAAACCGCAGTTGTTCCATGTCCTTTTAACTTGAAGGGGGAGATCAGGTACCTGTCAATCAAAAGGACACGCCCCTAAATATGCCAAACTTCGAGATTAAATTACTTTTAAACGGGCGAGTTAGAAAAAAATTCACTCCCCCTACAGTTGTCATGAAGGTAAACCTGACCTATTAACTGCAAATGGATTTTTGAACCAGGCTGTAAACATGTTTATTTCTGCTGTGAAGTTGGCCTTTTTAACATGGGAGTCTACGGGAATTTGCTCTGTTTTGTAGCCAGCCCCTAGCGGATGAAGGGGGAACTGTAGTTTTACGCACTTTTGCATAGACTTCACTTTTAACCGAGGTTGCCGCTTGTTTACACGACAAACTGGCCAGGTGCTGCACTTCTGCAATTTAAAGTTCTGCCTTTTGTGCTGCTCAACATCATATAATTTCTTGACATTTGTACATTGATTCAGAATTGTCCACATTGCAATGCATCTAAAAATGACACCCCCTCCACCCCATTCTGTATTGACAAACTTAATTTTGCTGTCCTAATTTACATCCTTTCAAATGTTTGCATGATGAGCTGTAATGTAATCCTTTTTTACAGACATCTTTACTGATCTCTGTCTTGCTTCAGAAAAAGTACAGCTGCCTTTTGAAAATTTCAGCACACATTTATTCAAACAAAAAAAGGTTTCTTGGCAGTTCCACATTGGTATGATTAGAAAACAGATATAAACACTGTGATGTACTCAGTGAAAATTATCTTCTTGGAATACAAACAAAACTACTCTTAAAAAATTCTAACTTGTGATGTTAACTAAAACAGATTGACACTTCCTCAGCAGATATACATACCGCTTAATCTTGAACAGAAAAAGAAGATTCAGGTTTTTACTTTAATTGTGTTCATAAACGACGCAGACGAGACCTCAATGCATAACTTTCAAACCTGGTGGCTGCTTCTAAGAAATCTGGCTATTGACCAGTAAGCACTACCAAAATAAACAACACACTGAGAGGATTAAGTGTGTTGGAGAGCTTCTAAAATTACAGCCCTTAGAACATATCCAGATGTTGTCTTCTTGTTCCTCCTCAGGTAACACACGTGACAGAGCTGTAATGTGCAGAAGAGCTAAGAGCATAGAGAGTGGTTTGTGGAGAGCATCCCTCTTAACATTTTTGTGCTGCTCTGGACTCCATCTGGTGGGATCAACCTGCAAGAAAAGCAGAGGGCCTCACAGGATGCAGCTTGGCTCTGTCTTCTGCCTCGTATGTAATAATCCACTGAAAAAATGCAGGAGTACTGTAGAGGAAGATTTTAATCCTGTCTTAACATGTTTATGACTGTTGTGCCAATTGCCGTAAACATTCATTGATGTTTAGCTCCTACTTTAGCTGGTGCTTCTGTTAATGATGTTATTTTAAATTCTGTTTTTTTATTCACTGATATCCAAGTCAAGATCATTTTCCTGCTTTTATAACTACCTTATTTTTTGCTTCCTTTTTATCTGTCCCTTATTTTTTTCATTAATTAATCTTATATATTTTTTTATCAATTCGTTGTCAGTTTTGCATTGATATCTTTAGTGTCATTGCTTTTTTTTTTTTAAAAATATTTGGTAATAAGTACTCTTGACCAATCAGAACAGCCTAGATTTAGTGTTATTCATCCATCCATCCATCCATTTCTGTACAACTTCGTCCACTTCAGGGTCTTGGGGAAGCTGGAGCCAATCCCACCAATCATCAGGTAGTTGATTCAGGTTTTGTTTGATTAATTTGTTTTTTTGTCCACACTGTAACCATTAGAAATAAAACCTTGACTACTGACACTATGCTTACGGACAAGCTTAGAAAATCTGTGCATTTTGCATGACACACCAAAATAGATTTACATATTCATACCATAACTTTCACTTTTATGTATTGTTGTAAACCTGTCTGCAAGATGTAGTGGAGATAGATAAAAGAGAGGCAGGTTGTGGTGGGCAATCACCACTATATTTGTGTATTTACTGCCATCATATCAATTTCAGTTTCTCCCATCTTTTATTTTTAAATTCTTTTAAAATCTTAAGCATTGTATTTATATGACATTTAGTCCTACCATGTCTTCTGCTAGATCAAACTTTTTTTTTCTTAAATAAAGATAATTCAATTAATTGAGCAGTGCAATACAAGCCATACCATAAAATTTGGAATTACTTTGTTTTGGTATACATAAGAGGCATTATGCAGAAAGCCTCATTTATGCTCAGTTTACATATGTAAAAAGGTATTTCCATTTCAGACATCACTGTTCTTTGCCATCTGATGGTAATATTACCATCTTGCTGTTAGAATAATAAAATAATGAGAGCAAAACAAGCATTCAGTTAAAAAAAACAAGGTCATTCAGAAGTATTTTTAGGATAAACACATTTATATTAATATTCTGAAGTCTTAGTAAATAACTTGAAATTGAGTTATTTTTTTATTCAGGTATAAAAATTGACAATGCAAAGCAAATTTTTTTAATTAACCGTCTCAACGCTTCAAGTGATTTTTTTTTTTTTTTTTTTTTTAGCAAGATGCTAAAAACAGATCAGCATCTCAATTTTTGTTTTTGTGTTCTCCAGTTTAATTAGTTTTCATTTATAACATTTATATAGAGTAATGAATGTGCTGGGCAGGGTTCATCAGGTTGAGTTACAGCTAAACTTGTGTACGCAGTCTAACTACACCTATAGCGTCTATAGGTGTTTTCAGTGTGTACCCTGTCTGAAAAGGGCACTGAGTGCAAGAGACAGGCTAAAAGAATTAAGTCTGTGCAAAAGTGCTGAAAACTGCAAATCCTTAAATGGCAGCTTGAAGCTGCTCCAACACCAAAGCCAATCCTCAGCTACTTCACACATCATTTTTTTGACTTGTCAACTCTGACATTTGCTCATGAATGCATTGATGTTAGTGGGGGTGACCAAGGCTGGCTTCATGTACAAAAGTATTTGGAAAAGATTCTATTCAAGTAATTATTGTAAATTCAAATTACACAATTATATGAATTAAGACAAGGTACTCTTGTCTTTATAAGAAAAAAACAACAAAAAAAACTGTCATCAGTTATTTTAGCAGAAAAAATTGTGGGCAGTTTAATAAGTGTATTTGCATAAGTATTACAGATAATATGCTTATTTCCTTTGAGGCCAGAAAAGAATTCAAAGCTTTATATACATAGTTCTGTCTATGTTCTCTGTATAAATGCAAACAAGGGCCAGGAGTTGTTCAAATGAATATTAATGAACTAATTAGTTTTTATGGCAAATCCTATGTGTCCAGATAGCATGTAATCTCCAATTTGCCTCTAGATCTAAAAGGGACTAAATTAAAATTTTGACCACAAGCCTTAAAATGATCAGAAAAACTTTTAAATGTTTTCTTCAGTTTCTAAAATGGTAAAATATTACAGATATTAGCTAGGAATGCTGTCCAATGGGACATGGACAATATTTCACATGATCTCTCATCTCTTTTCTTCTGAATTACCTGTAATGGCATTTGCTGCCAAACACTTATTTAGTATCTTTAAATGTAAGTAAATACATTTTTCAAGCTAATATGTATCATGGCATGGTAAATTTTAAATTTTATTTTATGTACATGTCTATATTCATATGTCATTCATCCATCTCAGTTCTTTTAAAGACTTTTACTTTTATTTTTAATGAAATACCACAAAAAATTTCAGATTAGAATGACATTCGGAACTTGGATATTAGGATTAAGACATTATTAATCCTTTCACTTTCCTGTTAAACGGCAATCACCTCAAACTGTTTTCTTTGTCTTAATCTTCCCTACATATATTTTTCCACACCTCTGGATCCACTCTGGCCTTGCAGTGGCAGAGCACTAGTCTTTTTGGGAGGTGCATCGGGTTAATTGTTTTAATTGCCTTCTTGGCTTCTACTGTGAGGATGTACAAATGCATGTTTAGACTGGCTTGCAGGCTGGTTACCATGCCTCCTGATGGTAGGATGTTGCAGAGAGTTTTAAAAGTGTCTGGTTATATATTAAAGCTCTTTTTAACTAATGATTTCACTTTTTATTTCACATTGTTAACGTGCCCTGATATATATCAGCATTTGTTGACTCATCTGTATGAGATGCATATTGTGCTAATTTTTGTTTTGTTGTAAATCAACGTGGTAATGTAAAATGAAGACCATGGTAGGCAGTGTTCCCCCTGAGCAGCAGCATTGACAAGAAATGCAAATCAAAATGCACAGCTACCTTTCATCTCTGCTTCAAGTTGTTTTTGCTTTTTTTCATATTGATTATTCTAATTGTTTAGATAAAGAAATACCAAGTGAGTAGAAAACCTTCCAATTCATCTAATTAAAAAAAAAAAAAAAAAAAAAAAAAACTCAGAAAAGGCAATAATGTGCAAAAAACATTCACATGATTAGTTTGGTTTTAAGTACAAGTAGATGAAATGAGAGAAAAAGAAGCAGGTTGAAAAGTGCCAGTATTTCCCTGCCATAGCAGCAGTTCTGTTTACATTTAATTGGCTGTAGCTGTTTCACTCTCCATAGGAGATAGGTGCTTCTGAATCGAGTGGACTTCGAGTGTTTATGCTGGACTTGATGAAAATTTCGTCTTATGTTTCTCTGTACATTTTATACTTTAGTTTGAAATATAATTGTATATGCGACTGCAAACATATAGTCATGCCGATTGTTCCTAACGAATAATAAAGGAACACAGAAATGCCACCTGGTTCCCGTGTCTTTCAGAGCTTTACTTTAAGGGTGAGCCTTGCTACTTATTTAAACAAAAGGGCCTCCATGTTGGTCCTCTAGATAAACACACTTTCCCTGAGAAAACACCGACACAGTTACACTTTAACTTGCTTGGGGAGGCCTTAGCTACATCCTCCTGGACAGTTTAGATCGGACTGGGCTATAGTTCAGACCCACAGTGAGAATCATGTGCTGCACGTGAAACCATGCAGGCCTGTTAGACAATGCAGCCTTTGACAGCCCTATCCCCCGCCCCCTCCCTAGTCCAGAGTACAGTCAGCGCACTGTCTCTTTAGGGCTTGGATGTCACTCACCATCTCTGTTGTGCTCCCCTAGAGCTGACCAGCTGGCTTTTAGGCTCTGGGATCTGAAAGCAGCAGCAAAGGGGAGCTACAGTCAAAGTTCAGCACAGATTAGCCAGCAGCAACTTAGCCCTACCAAGTCCAAGCTGTTCCTGCATAAATAACCTGATAACACTGGTCACTTCAGATGAGTTGAACTGACCCATGCCAAATAATCTCTTCTTTGTACTGATAGAGTCCTGTGTATGTTTTTTTTTTTGCATTAGCTTTAAATGTTGCGACTTAAATTAGTGTGATTTTACCAGAACCACAAATAAAATAGAATATGTTTTACAATCTGTGTTTTTATACATAAAATGTACTGAAGAATTGCACAATGAAAACAGAATTATTTGGAAAAGGATTATTTTTGTTGTCTACAAGAAGCCGTGCGTGGGGTTCAGCAGCTAAGTTCTCTGCATTAGAGCTCAGCTGTTGGCTAGACTCAGTTTTTTCATTAATGACACAATTGCTTCCTCAATAACTGTGTATGCAAAGCATTAAATAGAGATTAATAAGCACACAGTATATTTGTATGCTTCTGTTAGTGGATGAACACAGACTTCAGTGTACTCCAGGGCCATTGTGACAATTAGTTACTAAATGTTTTACAACCTGAACAGCATTTTAAACAACGCAAACGGGATTCTCTTTTCTGCTGATAATGAACATAAATTCATTATTGACAAGCAATATTTTCTTCTGATGGTGTAGTTATGCAGAACTGCCACCTCTCCCAGGCGCAGCAGCAGTCACGTAAACAGACAGTGTTCTGGAGGAATGCTGGACTCCATGACCTCTCGCCCTGAGTGCTGTTACAGTGCACTGAGTTCAGCTGAAACAGCCCGCCCCATGCTGCGCCTCCCCAGAGCTCCGCCTCACCGTACCCCAGCCTGAGGCCCCTCAGGGTGGAAAAAAACACACCTCTTTCACCAAACACCACAGCCTTGTCACATACACATACATGAATAGACACACACTCGCATGTATTGACTGACAAGTGCTCCTTTTCTTTGCCACCTTTTCACAGCTGTCAGGGCAGCAAGTTCTTGCAGTTTCAAGCTACCTTTGTTTGAAAGATCTGCAGAATCAGTTTTGTGTGCTTTCCTCTGTCTCTCATTTTCATGTTTCTTTTTTTTTTTTTTTTTTTTGGAAAAGATCCACTTTTATTTTAAGTGTGATTGTTATAAATAAAAACAGAAATTCATTTAATTTTAAATAACATCTCCAATGGGATGATAGCTGGTTTATTCTTTTCTTACCTGTTAGTTAGGAAATGTATAAAACAACTTGTCAGATAGGTAGTAGATGGATCCAGTCTGGAAAAGACATAGTGAAGGGTCATGGAGACACTGCCATCTGCTGGAGAGCAGAAAGAAGAGAAAGAGCAGGTCAGCAAGGATGGATGCTTTAAGATACTGCTTGGTGAAATCCCATAAACTCACATGTGACAGAACACCATGAAACAAGGTAAAGATAAGAATGACTGAAACGAGTCAATGACTAAAGTTCACAGTACCTCTTTAACAGTTGCTCCCCTGCTATGAACCACTTACATTTTACACAAACAGGGGGCCATCTGCCATGTCATCTGACTGAAGACCTGCTTAAAACGTGGCACGAAGTTAAACTGCAGCTGCTTACATGTCATAGAATACGACTCTTCAGTCGATTTTATGACTGGCTGCACTCTCATAAGCCCTTACAAATGTATTGTTTTTGCACACAACTAGACATGTCGATAAGCACAGACACACACACACAGAGGCACATGCACAGATACACGTGCACACACAGACACACCAGAACAGATAGCTGTTGTCTGAGGAAACGAAGAGCTGTCTGGTGCCATAGCAACCATTGCGGATATCCCACCCTTCTAGAGCAAGAGAGGAGAAAAAAAAGCAGAAGTGGCAATGACATCTATCTGTCTGTCTGTTTGTCTGATTCACATTAAGTAGTCAATTAGAACGAAGGATATGGGGACATCAAGGAATTGATAAATTCATCATCTATGAAGCTGAATAGCAGCTCTTTAGCGGGAACGAGGGAGACCATACGCTGATTGCAAAGAAGAGAAATTAAAGGCGACAAGAGGAAGAGGGCTGTGACAACTCTCTGGGGCATTTCTGCTTGTTGTGAGCACAATTTGCCTAAAAACACAGACACTGCTGCAGTCTGAATCAGCCTTCCTTCTACCACTGACTCCTATTTGAACTGCATTCTCATATGTAATACTATTATTCTGGCCCATATAACATGTTACATAACAGACTGTGCCAAATCCTGACCTCAATCTACAAAACAGCTACTCTTGCTCTTATTTGAATA
The DNA here is from genome assembly GCF_933228915.1 of Telmatherina bonti. Classification (NCBI taxonomy): domain Eukaryota; kingdom Metazoa; phylum Chordata; class Actinopteri; order Atheriniformes; family Telmatherinidae; genus Telmatherina; species Telmatherina bonti. The sequence continues at coordinate 24,792,171 of NC_136628.1, read as the reverse complement.
TTACACCCTATCTGAGCACTGATGTATGTAAAGCACGAGCACAAAACAAAAAGTCTTTATCAGACAGTCGTGCTATAAGCGGGTATTTCTCAGTTTGGACAACTACCTTGGCTATGTATCATTTTTTCATCATTTTGCTTTCTCCCCCCCTCAGGTGACTGGACGAACCTCTGCTGCAGATGGAGAGCATCTACCATGTCCCACCGGTAAGCTGAATGCTCGCAGAGCTTTATTTCCTCAAAAGCCTGCAGGTGGAAGTCACACCTTCTGCTGTTTTTTTAGACAGATTTATAATATTAAAAGCAGCTCTGTTGGAAGAAAACCCATTTTGTTTATTCTGCTCAGTGCAGTTTGGTGTGATGTGATGAAGGGACATATTTTTGATGACCACTTCCCCACATTATGAGAGTGATAGTCTGTTTTGGTTTTGCCCGTGTGATGCTGCTGTTTTGATGTGCCAGAAGACAACATGAGGTGACTCACAGCATAGACATGACCAAAATCTTTTTTGTTTTTTTTCTTCTTCTCTTTTTTTCTAATCTAGCATTGTTGTAAATGTGAGAGGCCAGCCAACTTTACCATTACTGCTGCGCTTTGAAGCACGACTCTGAAGTGAGCTTGAAGCTTGTTAGCGAGTGTGAACAGTTTCAGAAGGTTGAATAAGACTTGAGAGATGCGATCACTTGACTAAAAGCAGGGGATCATAAAATAAAAATAAACATGCCTTTTTGCTATTTTGATGTGTACGTATGCTGTAGTGATGACCACATAGGAAGTAACACACACACACACACACACACACACACACACACACACACACACACACACACACACACACATATTAATTACTCTTCAAATTATTGGACTTGATGTATTTGCAGAATGTATGAACATGAGATATTTCATGTTTTGTCGCCTCTAATTAATTTGGTAATATAAATATTTGGATATATTGGTCCAGTGGAGTGGTTGTCTTCCACCTGGAAGTCTGGTGGTTTGATCCCCACACAGTGCCTTAAAGTGTCAAAGTGTCTTTAGACAAGACACTGAACCCTTCAGTGCCCTGATGCATTCATCAGTTTGTGAATGTTGAGGGGGGAAAGGCTTGCATTCTGTGCAGAGAATAATAAATTTAAAAAGGATTACCTTATGAGTGCCTATGTGTAATGGCGAATTGAAAAAACAAAAGTGTAACACTTTCTAGAATCTAGACAAGGTAAAAAAAACAGAAGGGGGCCACACACGTGTGGTGTATTTATCCATTTTTATTGTTCAGGCCTGCAAAACTTTACAAAAAGTTTATTTTGTAAAACATCTTTTGTAGAAAATACAACAAAATTCTGTGCATTCAAAATCTTGGTTCCATTTTATATCCAGTAGATGATAAATATGTAGTAGATAGCAATCCATGCGTAGCACGGATTCTCCTGTAGGGGTGTTGTACAGAGAGGTGTCATCCAAGGCAGGTAGCTGTTGGATTCTCTGTAGGGCCTTTTTGCCTTCTGCAAAGCTGCGGTCGTACCACACCAGGATGCCGTAAATGATGCAACTCTCTTTGCAGCAGGGGTAGAAAGATGTTAAACAGCTGGCACAGCAAAACAGTTACATTTTTGTTCTGGCATTGAGAATACCAACAGGTTAACTGTTTCATATCTTTACTTAGCAACAAACACATCTTAAGACAATTTAAAAGGCATGAAAAGTAAAGTTTGGAACAATTTTGTTTTGATCCAAACTTTACTCTTTTTTTTTTGTATTTTAAATTGTCTTCACATTTTATATTGTGCTGGTATGCCAGTCCCTGCTCTTCCTTAGTCACTGCTTTGTAATGAGTGCAGAATGGGATTTTGAGTCGTTCTATTAGAAATAAGCATCTGTTGTGGGCCGCGCATGTTGGTGTAAAATCTTTGAATTTTCCTGTGCTTTGTTCACAAAAGTTTAAATGTGTTTTGTGAAAAGCACTGACACAGCCTTAAACCATCTCTGAGCCTGGCTTTTGGATTTGGAGCAGATAATAGTCTAGATGGTCCTTGTTATCTTTTGTCCCCAAGCACATGGCAACCATTTCTTTAAACAAACAAAAAGAAAAAAGAAAAAAAAAAGATCGGGTATTTTATTCATCTGGTCAAAATACCAGTTCCCACTGTGTCCATCTAAAATGTCTAGGGTTAGCCCAAGGAAATCGATGCTGCCTCTGGACAAGATTTTCATGAGGCTTCTTTTTTCTACAGTAACATTTCAACTGGCATTTTGGAAATGCAGCTCTATTGCTGCATTCATGAGCGCTTAATAAAAGATTCTTAGAGTAGTCTCTAACCTATGTGGTCATAAGAGCTGGTGATGAATAATGGTTCAATGTGCAGCGGCGTCTCTGAGAAATCAAAGATTTTGGATATCCAGCTAAGGCATGTGCTTTGTCCTATATTTACTCAAATTTCTCCCGATTTCTTGACTTGTTTAGCGTTATGTACTTTAGAGGGAGAAATGTGCAAATTATGCCCTCTCTTTTTTTTTTAAGTACTCTGTCTCCCAACAGTTAAATCATATTTTTACTCTTTTGTTAATGACTTAATCTTTACTTTTCAGACATTCAGCCTTTGTTTCAGTGTCAGATGATCACTTAAGTCGTTTTCGGTTTGAACCTCTTTGAGTTCCTGGATCTGGATTTTTAATGCCAATTATTTTGGATTATAATCCTCTTTTCCCGCTCCTATCATCCCTTTTTAAACCGTTTTAAGAATATGACCTCAGACAGGTGCAGTGGTCTTTCACTGCTTCTGTACTACTTAAATAAATATTAAAGGTAATGAAAAACATTAATTTGCTTTGCTGTCCACATGTTGGTCCTCTCATACCTGGCATGGCCCAGAATGTCTCAGTTTAGCCTCACTTGTCTGGTTGCCTACGAACCTCCAGCCTGGGGAGGAGTGTGGCTGGCAGGGGTGGAGTTGAGTGGTGGATCACCAGCCAGTTACATTCCTTGTCTTGACAGCACTGAAATGTCTTGACACCTGAATTCAACCAATCACAGAGAACTGCAGCAAAGAAAGCAGCACAAGTAATAAAAGCAAAAAGGGAGAGGAGAAAAAAATAAATACAGTGAGAATTTATTCAAAAGGGGCGTCTGTAGTCCTGTTTTCACAGGCAAAAGCAAAATAAGAAATGTAACAAATAGTTCATAGATGTCATTAAACATTATTATTACAATGCTTAAAATGTTATTCGTGAAGTTGTCCAGCTACATATTAAAAGTAAAAATAGTTAGTCATCATTTCATAGGCATTCTCCCAGTCCAGCCTTGCCCCAGACAGTGGTTCCTTACAAGATAGCTGGTCTTGTTGCCTTGAAATAATAAATTCTCCTTTCATTGTTGAGAAAGACCACAAGATACAAAAGAGGAGGTAAATGATGGTTTGTTTGAAAAACAGTCATTTTCTTGTTCATTCATTAACTTTACTGTTTAATTTCAGTTGAATTGCCAAGCAACTCATGTTAATATAAAACAAACTGTCACATATGATGAATATGGATGAAAGTCGTCCAGTAATACGAGGTTAGCATAACACCAATCACTGCATCTTGTCAAGAAGAGGAAATGCAGATTCTTGTCGTTGTGAATCCCATTAGTTAAATACAATACCCTCGTTATCTCAAATATAATGAGTTCCTCTTTGTTACTGTGCACCACCCAAAACTCAGTCTCTGTTCATTCTTCAGGAATCAAACGAAGATGTGGCTTGTCAGCTTAAGTGTTCGTCAAATGATTCACAGCAAAATGATAATAACATGTTGCCTCATCTGACACACTGTGGCAGTACTGTCTCTACAGCTGCACATGCATGGCAAATATCAACCAGCAGACGACTGCTCTAGTAGTTTCTGCACTTTACTGGACATCCCCCTCCCCCCACCTTAGTGTAGTGGGAATTTTCCTTGAACAAGTGAGCAATCAATATTCGTTGAAAGCTTAGATAAGCTGTCTAAAAGTTATGCTCTATAGTTGGTGTGTTTAGATGATTTTTGTTAAACCGAATGGACATCAAATTATTTTATTTAAACTGTATTTATTTATTTATTTGAATTATTCTAGGATGCAGGAATAGTGATTTATAAATGTAATAACTGAGGACCAATGCAATATTTGATGCTTAGACATTTAAAAGTTTAATTTGTAAATACAGTTTTTACATCTGATGGGGTTATTTTAAGGCATAAACATGCTAAACATTCTAAATGCTCTGGATATTTATATTTCCATTGTCACACAAGTATCAGAACCATCATTTCAATCAAACTGATCTATAGCTTATGCAAGTTTCATTACTATTTTCTAAAACTAAGTTATATTTTATTATTTTTTTTGTTTAATTATCTTATCTTAGTTTGCCATAAAAACAAAAAAATCTTTCAGCTGTCACAAATATGCATTTTGGTATAGATCGGAGTGGAGGGAGGCTTTAGATGTTGAAAATATAGTGATAATGCCAGATTTTCTCAGTGTAAATGTGTTAATGGTGATAAAGATTTTTAAACTGGAATGTTTCTGTCCAAACTTGGCAAAAATATGTTATGTCTGTAATTGCAATTTAAACAATCTCTCAGTTTATAGTTTGAGAATTTAGTCAAATGAATAACATAACTTGCTTAATTTGTGAACAGAATAATTTAGCATATTTTGGTAGTACTATGTTAAACTTACAGTATTTTTAGTCATTTTTTAAATGAAAGGTGTGAAACCCTTAAAGGCTTAATTGCTGCAGTGAAATGGGTTATGTAGTGTAAGTCTGTAACTCATGTAGTATATATTACAATTTGAAAACTTTGGACAGCTCTGTATTTTTACTTGTTAAGCTATGGAAATTAATTCATTGTTCTGTTTCTTTCACATCTCTATGAGGTGTTTCAGAAGAATAATTTAACTAAAAAGCACAAAGAGGCATAAAACATATTTTTATGTTTTAAATGGAATATTTTGACAAAATTTTAACTTGCTGAAATTTGAAGTTCTTCAGATTTAACAGTTTATGGTTGATAAAAGGGAAAAGGTCTTTATGATGCTCATGTGCAAATTTTACAGTAGCAAAACCTCTCAAGTGCAATAATGTTATTGTGTATGCTCATATATTAAAGTTACTTTAACATTCAGCGATAATATTTGAATTGTGTTTAAATACTTACGTAAACAAACAAACAAAAAAAAAACCAACAAAAAAAAAAACATTAACTGAATTCAAGATTAATTTTGCGTTTCTTTTTAGAAATTTTATTTTATGTGCAGTACAGTTACATCTCTGATTTCACCACTTCAACTCATCAGGACCAGAGAGACAAAGAAAAAATCAGCTCAATGTTAAACATGCAGAAGGCCAACCTATTCTCTTACTGCATATCTGTTAAATTTTACTTCAATTTTTGAAAGCTGTAAAGTTCATAAATTGTTTAGAGCTGGAATTGAAGTGAAAATGAAATGTTTAGATGTGGCCTGACATTATTATTATATTGCTGTTGATTTTTTAATAAAATGACCTCTTGTTTGCAGCAGTTTTAGAAAACATTACATGTATATTGGTGTAAAGATGAAAAGTCAGGTTGATTTGTCTGTTTATGTACTGAGGTTCAGTCTAATGACTGCATCACCACACAGAGTTGTGTGTACTCATTTGTGTGTGTGTGTGTGTGTGTGTAATTGACTTAAAGAAGTTGAGGAGGATTAACCTCAGAGTGCACTTGGTAGAACCAGATTACTGAACAGTGGCATGCAAAAATTCGGGCACCTCGGGACAAAACTTTCTTTCAGTTGGCATGAATGGGTGAATAAGATATATCCATTCCAAAAGCTTTACTTTAAAGCTGTTGTTGATATCTCAAGCAGAGTATCAGTAGAGGAAAAGGGCTCAGAGCACAGTCTGGCCACCTTGCATGGTCAGTAACAACCCCTTTGGCAGCAGCTCCTGGTTTTATAAGTTCTTCTCATTTAGAATCTGCCCCCAGGTTGTAGGTCAGGGTCCTGTGAGGGCCAAGGCAAAGTCTTCCATTTGAATCTCTTCAAGAGGAATTTCATTGATTTTGTGGCAGGATAAATAGTCGTTAGAAATAGTTTTCTTTTTTATCAACCATTTTTATACAGAATCTGTGATGTTTTTTCACAGAATTAGCTTTTATTCAGCAATGAATACATTAATCATTGTATTTCTGCCATGTTCCCATTGCCACTACAGACAAGACCAGAGCATTAGAAATAAAAGTAGTAATGATAAAAGCATTTCACTATGAGGCCATTATTTATTCACTCCTCATTCATACTTGATGGTGTTGGTGTACATGTGTAAACACAACTGTCCTGGGTTTGACTGGTGGAAATATGGGAGACAAACACCAAATGTCCACCAAACGTGGTAGACCACGACCAAAAATTCAACAGGCATTCATACACCAGCAATACAGACTTGCCCAAGAATACAACAGCAGATCATATGCAATGAAGTAGGAGTTGACCTTTTAATCTTTTGGCTGGATGACCTGCTCTACCGCCTGAGCCACTGCTGCCCCATTGTCACGTCACCCCAATGCTCAACAGCATGTAGAGGTGCTGCTCTCACTGATATCATTACTGCAAACATATTCTCTCACAGAGATGAAAAGTGAAACTTTTTGAGCTGTCCAAAATGCACAAGGTTCATTCAGATGTTACTCTGCAAGTCTTGTCAGGCCGGATTACATTCCAGACATACAGAAAAGTGTCTCCTTTGATGACTCCTTCACAAAGGTCATATTTGTGTAAGTGCTAGTGCACACATAACGGATGGTGTTTCTCATTCAAGCAAAGGTTTTGATCATCTTTTGATTAGTCTTATGAACAATGTTTGAAGTAGGGCTGGGCGAAATATCGAATATACTCGAGATATCGTGGCTAGTCCTCTGTGCGATATAGAAAATGCCTATATTCGTCATATTCGAGTATCCTGTTGTCACGCAGTTGTTTTTAGCTGTGGGTGGGGTTTTTTCACTCCTCCTCGACTCTGCACCGCTTTGCACAGAGAGTTAAAGCAAGCACACCTTGTTACGTACATAACGTGAGCTACGTGCTACGCCATGAGAGGCAGCATGTAGCCACTGTTGCCAACTTGGCGACTTTCTCGCTAAATCTGGCGACTTTTTTTGTGAAAAGCGACAAGCGACAAATCTAGCAATTTTTACTGGAGTTATTGGAGACTTCCCTGGTGTTTTGGCGACTGACTTTAAAGCACATATTGTAAAGTTATTGTCAGAATGAGAGTCTCTCCCCGTCCTAAAGCACTCAGTCGCTCCGGCTGCAGCTGCAGCCAGTCAGAGGAACAGAGAGGACACCTGCACGACTCCACCTACAGTCAAAATGAACAGCCAAATCCGCCACTGATCCTGCTCTGGATTACAGAGTGGGACGTAAATTGCAAAGTTTTTCACGTCACGCAAAAATAATTAATTATATTTGATTACATTCACAGCCTCTGTCACTTACTCACCTCATCCACTGTGTGTGTGTGACACAAGCATATTTATCTAGCTCGTCATGTCTCTAGAAAGTACAGAAAGCAGTGGGAATCAAATCCTGAATTAAAAACTGGCTAAAGCCGTTTATTGGAGACGATACAAGGACATTCTGCCTGTATTATAAGACAGATTTCTACGCTAAACTCTGCAATGACATGTTTCTGCCACTGCTTTAACTGTTCAATAAATACGGTTTTGATCAGTTTGCTTTGTTACAATTTCATCCTTTTGGCATGAATGTTTAAAATCAGCATATCTTGATGCAGTATGAACAATTATGTTTTACTGGAGACACAAAATCATCTTACTGATGTGATTGTATGCACCAAAGCATTAATTCAAGGCTAAGGTAAATATTGAGATATATATCGTATATCGTGACATGCCATAAAAATATCGGGATATTACTAAAAGGTCATATCGCCCAGCCCTAGTTTGAAGTTTCATGTTATGTTTGTTTCTTAAGTAAAGTGGGACTGTATGTGTGTAAATGGGTTGTACATGTTTGTGTGTGGATGTGAAGTCATTTATGTCAGGTGAGTAGATGTAACTGGTAACCAGTGCCTTGTTCTATAACTGCAGGTACTTAGCTGCTCACAAGAGTATTAAAAACATGATAAATATTCTGTTATGTTGCATTTAGAAATTGATTTAAAAAAGCTGCAATTAATATGCAAATAAACACTAGTTAACTGATGAAATACATAATTCAGTGTATTTATAAATCTTCATTGTGTCACCTGGCCTAACAACAACAACATACATATACATAAATATACACATACATCCACACATACACACATACATACATACAAACATTCATACATACATATGCATACACATAAATATACACTTACATACATGCATGCATACTTAAGGACACTACAACAAAAAGATAAATCAACTTTGGAAAACGTTAACATAAAGAAGAAAGAAAAATTTATAATAATGAAATTATGATGATGATAATAATGATGATGATGATGGCGATGACGGCAATTGTGATGACGATGAGGATGAGAATGTTTGTGATTTCTTCTTTAATTTAAAATCTAGGAGATCAGTTTGTATTTTTATGTATCTGAAGTAAAAGATGATATATGCTGTAGGGTGATTCAGTTTTTGCATCCCAAGCTATAACAGATATATATGCCTTACTCATTGAGATGATGAACCATTTATGTGTGTGTGTGTGTGTGTGTGTGTGTGTGTGTGTGTGTGTGTGTGTGTGTAAATGTGTGTGGTAGAGGATTCAGTTTTGTAGAGGAAATGTGGTTGAGTGACCAGTTTGTTTCATTTACTGACTGCAAGTGAAAGTGCACTGAGTCATCAGACAAATGCAGGAAACCACAGAGGAGTCTACACACCCTTACGCTGTAAGCTTACACACACTTGATTTACTTGATTACTGAAATTGAGAACTTTTTTTGCACTTATCATGACTTTCCACTGTTCTGAATCACGTCTTGCATGATATTGGGAGGACACACCCTGTTGTGCAATTTATTGCTTTTGAAACAAAAGGAGTTCTTCTATAGTGTGAAAGACATGGCTGAATCATTCATCTGAACTATTGACCTGAATCTGGAATATTCATTGTATGCTTTTTTCCTTTAGCTCTCTGACCCTGGATTTGAGACATGTTACAGGTCAGTTTTGTTCTTCTAGTGGTGTGGAGATTATTTATTCCAGAAGAGTGAGATGACTTTTTTACTTAGGGCTACATTGAAAAAGGCGTGTGTTCAAACTAATGAGTATTGAATTATATGGTGTTTCTTACTTTACTGTTGCCAGTCGTCACAGTATCTGTGTCAATATATTATATATAATATTAATAATAATATTATATATAATATATTGTTAACTTAGTTTTATGTACAGGATTTTCTGAAAGCTTGGTATATGTGCAGCTTCAGAAATGTATTCAACATGAATAAAAACGAGTTCACAGCTTCTCCAAGCACAAAGATGAGAATCCGTCATATAGCCAAGAATTACTGTTGTCATGAATGATGGAAAAAAAAACCTGTTATTTGACCAATCCTACAGGCGAGTGTTAAAAGTATGAATTTATATGTTTGTGTTAACTCCATAGATGTCACGTAATGTACTCTTATACTATCAAGTATTATGTAAAAATGATGTAAATGAAGAGTTATGTATGTTAAATGTAATTTTTTGTATTTTACAATTTTGTTTTAAGCCTGTTCTAACTAACCTAAATCTTAAATAGAGCCATTTAGAGACTTTTCTAACAAACACTCACTAAATGCACTGGAAAGACATAATACAAAAGCATACAAACCAGGATTTTAGTGAAACACAGAACATGTAACCATAGTCATAACACTGAAATTTAAGATATTCTCCTATAATGTTGCAGTCCTTAATAATTGCTCACTTATTTAAGAATCACTCGACTAGGTGACTGTATTTTGTTAGGAATTAAATGTAAAAAACATTAACTGACAATGATAAATAATTACTGAGAACAGGCAACTGATAGCTTGTCACAGTTCACTGTTATTGTTATAGAAAGACTTGTAAAAGTTAATTATTTGTCTACTGTCATTCTCTTTCTTAATAATTACTCCCATCTCATAGATTCATATCATTGGCTTTTCTCTTCCTCCCCCACAGCAGACATGTGTAACAGTCTGGTAATGTCTGCGTAATGGTGGCATTTTCCAAATAAGAGTTCTCTGGTAGTTGTTTATCAAAATGACTCAATGACGCAGTTTCCAAAGAACGATGTCCAAAATGAAAAAAGGGTAACTTGTTAAAGGTGGAAGGCGTGACTACTGACTGTAGACGTTACGAGAATGCAGTGTCTGTGACATCACCTACAACTTTTGAAGGAAGGTTTTCAAATAAAGATCTGGGTTTGCTGACCTAAATCTGGGGAGGAGGCCCGCTGTGACAAGCAATTTGAATTATTATGACCTTCTGTAAGAGGCCAAGAGTCCCACCTTTCAACAAAAAGTGTAAAAACTAATTTTACTCCCCTCACATAACTCTGTCCAGTATTTCACAATATTGATGGGTGATTATGTTGTAATACAGTCTTTTTATAATTTTAGCAGATCTGCATTTGGGAACTCATTCAATGATTTTCTATGCTACTCAGTCCAGTTAAAGTGGAACTATTATGTGCATTTCAGGCTAATTTATTTTTATTTCTGAAACCAGAAGGGCTGGGATTGATCGAGTTATTGTCACAAATCGCTTTATTTACTTCAGACCGACCCTCTCCGTAGGCTGTCAGATCAGCCCGCGGGCAAAACGAGTGGATTGAGACTTTTCCGCATTAAGCCCCGCCTCCCGCCACTTCGCTACATCGAGAGCGCGCAACGCACCGGCTTTCGCCGTCATTGTAACATCTCATAAACAGAAGGCTAATATGAACTCAATAAAAAAACAAAATACAATGTCAACACATAGCAAACAGCCCTACATGTTGGAACCTGAATCAGAGCCTGAAAACAAAGTGGAAAACAGCAACCCACAGCAAGGAATGCAACAGGATGTCTCTCTTTGGTAAACTCACCAGCTATCGTTCGAAATAACTTTATCCGGCGTTTTCCACCTGCCTGATGTATTTGTACATGCCCTTGTTAACCAGTAGAAGGTAACCAATCACCGAACCTTATCCCCCGGGACGTCACAAGGATTTCCAAGTAGAAAAAACTCTCTAAAACGACGCGTTTTTTGTCGCCATGGAAACCGAACGGAGAGCGTGCTGGAACTCAAACTCAAACTCAAATATGTGTTTAGGTGATAAAAAAACAGTGCCGTTCACATGTCTGATGAGGATTCAACACTGTAATGCTGTAGAAAGCTCAGAAAACTCCAAATACCATAATAGCACCCCTTTGAGGATTGCGTTTGGCTGGTGCCTATCCCAGAGGCAGGGTACACCCTGGACAGGTCTCCAGTCCTTCACAGCATTTGGGAACTCTCACCTTTATTGACTTCATTAAAGAAGAGTACATTTAATCACAAATTTGCAATGTTGGTTGTGGCGACTGTATCATTCTGTTGAGGTGTTAATTAGCAATATGGACAAGTTATCATTAGGATATCAGGATATCAATATATGCAGGTTTTATGTGGACAAGAGAAAAAACATCCTGAATCTGGAAAACTGTGGTCCTGTGAACTGTTATTGAACTGCGTTAAACCACATTTGGCCCTGTTTGTAGTTTGATATTAAGTGTAAAACAACAATATTTAAAATTTAGTGTTCACAAAAAGACTTTCATTTTCATGGATCAGAATTGAGTATTTAAAAAAGCAGCATCCATCTTGCATCCTTTCTCTTCTCTGAGATCTCTCCAGACAAATGACTAAAGACAAAAGACAAATAGACTAAGTCTATTTTCTTTTACTTTTTCTCATTTTTTGTGTCCGTGTTTCCGCTGATAATGCCTAATTATTATTTCCTTGCTAAATCAGAAAGGGTACACATTCAAAACGGAAAGTGTGTGACTTGGTGCCATCAAGCAAAATACAGCTTTCACATGATGTCCAGGGTTAGAAAAAAAAAGTTGTGAAGATCCGTTTCTCTGCCTCAGGACACTGCAAGGCAATTAGTATGCACAGGGATATGCATAATGAATTTCCATGCACCATCAAAATGAGTCAGAAGCACAACGATTTAAGGTTGGAAGCAAGCATGGCTTTATTGCTTATTTGTTGTAGATTATACACCAAGTGAGGTTAATAGCTCCTGGAGCTTTGTGCTTGTAGTCTTGTTTTTTTGTGTTTGGTGCAATAATTTTTAAAAATTTTATGACAATCTTATCACGTACTGGCTTGTAATATGTAGTGCAAGAGGTAGTACAGAAGAAAATGAAAGTGTTGTGTTAGTTTGTTCTCGCTTCATGCATTTTCATCTAATTGATTGTCCTCAGTGGTTTGCTGCTTTGTTGCATGAACTTTTTGGGTGATTCACTTGACATTCAGTGCAAATAGCATTTTAGCACAAATAATCAAAATGATACTTGCAGACAAATTAAGATTCAGTCACAGTTAAAACATACTTCGCACACAGATGGAATAGACTCTCACTCGCATGCCTGTTGGCTGCGTTTCTTGCTGATGTCCTCCAGCAGCAATCACAGCCAAATAGAGCAACCACACAGCGTTTAGAAAGGCATGCACAGTTCAGAAATATTTTTGGGGTTTTATTAACTGACAGAGCTAACAGCACACAAACTGTGCTGTACTTATATTTCACGTACATACCATCCAAGGTGCCTCTTGACCATACAAGTGCTGTCATCAAATTTAGCATACACACAAAATGGGGCCTGAAACTGGCATATATCACTTTCCACGCAAATTGTGATCCATTAAAAACAAACTTGACAGAAGAATGTCTGGTGTCTCATGCAAACTCTGATCCATATGTACACTGGTTTTGGAGGCAGGGGAAACTGGCGACACAGATGGTGAGATGTGGAATTGAAGCCAGAGGAATCAGACTTTTAATTTAACTTCATATTAAATATTGACCACCTTTATCATAAGCTTTAAGAACAGCAGTGTTATTTGTGCTTGCATTGGTAATCCATAGTTACACATAAGAAGCTTTCAAATTTATTATAAGAAAGACCTAAAAGCGAACTGAAATCTTTAATGAAAGTCCAAACAAGATTTCATGACAGTGTTCTCGCCATCACATTTCTCTCTTCAGGGTGATGTGTGCCACATAGTTGTTTGACAACGTAAGGCAATCAGATTGCTGTAAACATTTACATTTTGTGGTGACACTCATGTGTAATGCGGAATGAAAAATGCATTGACTCTGCTGGAACACCTTGCAAATGGGAGAATTAAGAGGGAACGCGTTTTCAGGGATCACCAAGATTTCCTGGCCCATGATGATGACTGGCTAATATGCCGATTTAGAGTCCCTGGAACATTGCTCTTGGAACCATGTGCTGAAGTGGATCCAAGATTGGACAGACCTATTTATCAGAACCACACTATCCCTGTTCATATACAAGTGTTAGCCACTCGGGAATTCCTGGCAACCACCTTTTACTAGCGCGAATTAGCTAACAGGGATGTATTTAACATAATCAGCAATTAATTAACTCTGTGCCTGAAGCCACTTTTAGCAACGCAACATAATTTTGTGAGATTATCTATAGGTCTGGGACATGGCAGCCAGTGCTAAGTAAAATAATGCCTGCCATCCTGGATATAAATTGTTAAAATGACCAGTTGATACATCAGATTTCCCTGCAGTGTGGGAGGCCAACATTAAAAGACAGTTTACATCAATGTCTATTTTTCCAAATTTAATCAGCGCAATTGACTTCACTCATATTGCTGGATGGGCTCCATTATATATAAATAGAAAGGATGTGCATTCTATTATTTGTATAAGCCATATGTGACAATGGCCTGGCTCCACACACGACTCCTTCATCCTAGTGCAAAGAAATGTAGCAAATATACTGCCTGCAGCTGATATACGTGATGAAATTCTAACTATTTGGGCCTGATGTATTGATGCACTCTTCCGCTGTAACCTACAGAGGACAGTGGCTACTAGGGGTTAAATCACCAGTTTGATCACCATACGATATATTGATTAAATGGATAACAACTTGATATATGCCGATATCTCAAATTTAGAAACGATATGCTCTGAGGAGGCCACACAACCTCGGACTAAAGCATGGCATCCATCGCACTCCTGGCCTCCCTGCTCCTCCTCAAACTGATGACCCTGACCACAACCCCTCCCTGACAAGACGACTTTCAGCACAGAGTACTGCTCCATGAGGATGTCATGCAATTTTTAAGACAGCCATTTTAAAAAAAAACTTTTTAAGAAGTTCTTTTAATGTGTTCGAGATGTCAGACATAACTTCACACGAATCACTCAGTGCTGTTCTAACTTCTTACAACTCGTTAGTTGTTTCTCGGTGTTCTTGCAGATCAGCCTTCCCCAACACCCCTCCTCCTCTAGACTCACCATGTACTTGAGGTGCACTGGTGCTGGGGAGAACCAAAATGGCCATTCACAACACTTTCTTTTATTTGTCACACCGCTACTGTGGCTACCAAAAACAATTATTTTGTCTCTCCACCTCACTCACCATGACATTCATTTCTGTCTTGGTGAAATAGCGTTTTTTTTGCTCCTTTCTATTATTATTAGCCATGAAATAACATTGATCAACTGGATCATTTAAATACACATTGCTATTCATGAGATGCCTTGCATTGACCATTTATAGTTGTATGTGTAGAGGGCAAAACATAAAGCGGATCCTTGTACGTGAACATTGAGGTGCAGGTGTGATTTATAAAGGGGGGGTTGCTTGCAGGTGTGTGTGCGCATGGCGTACGCCATTTTTGGCTTTTGGGCATACATCCTGTGCAATGTTTTATAAATGACACCCCTAGATGGGTATTTGATACTCTTGGCAGAATTGCTTTTGAATTGCGGCCTCATCACCCAGCTTTGATGTAAATTGTGTTATTTCCTGTTGCAACATCTAATTGAGTTCAAGTTTCAGCATCTAATTCATGGTTTAAAGCTGCCACCACTGCGTTCAATATCTAACTTTTACTTCTGTAAACATCTGGTCAATAACAACATTCACACAGATAGCTATTTTTAACTGTTGGACTGTTTCTAAATGAGACAAAGTGTTATTAAGCTTTAATAACCTATAGACCATTAAGAACGTACAGGTTTACTAATATCTACATAGTAACCAAGTTTAGAATACACATATCTGTCGTTTCCTGCTCCAAGCATGGATTCATTTAGGCTAAGACAATCAAAAATGCTGTTTACATGCCAGTGTCTTTTTCAAGGTGATGGCTTAATGAAGTTAAGTTTAAAAATACAGCTGCACTTATAAACATAGCCATTCTAGCCAAACAAATTGATCTTGGTCTCATCTGACCATAAAACTTCCCCCAAAGGATTTTCGTCCAAAAAGCCGTCTGGAAACTTTATTCTAAACTAAAAGGTGTCAGTTTTGGGAACAAGGCTTCTTTCTTTAGCAGTGAGCTCCTTGTCAGTGAACATATAATCTGTAGACAATAATTTATAGCAGAACTTTGCCTTGGTGCTTCCAGGATTGTTCATGACAATTCTAACCAACTCCTTTCAGCTGAGTGTGACACTCCGTCATCTCCCAGACTAAAAATATCTCCACATCTGCAGTAACTTGTACTTATATACAAACAAATGAGCTGTTGATGAAGCGATCGCAGTGGTGATAAATCAGCTTCACGTAGAATATGAACTTATCTACAGAATCTACAGTTTTCTGTCTAAGATGAGCTCAGTGAGTTCTTTGGATTTTCCCATTGTTCTGTGGTTTTGCTGTCTTTTTATGTTGGCACAGAAAAGCTACCATCTTCTGCCCCTAAAAAAATAACATTTTTAAATAATGGAAAGCACAATTCATGCCTAATATTGCCGTGGCACGCAAGTTTTTTATTATTGTATGGGATGTTTAGATTGGAGGTGAAAATGTTTGCTAAAATTCTTCTGCAGACTATCATTTGTCAGCTGAAATCTATCTATTAGGCCACCCCCCCTTCTGCAAAGCTGGCATCAGTCTTGTGGCCAGGCACACCATTTAATGGGGAATTAGAAATCCCCAGAAGCTGTTAATCACCACAGTCATTCACATTCCTCATAGACTCTAGTCTGCTGTGGACCTCTACAGCTGGGGAAGGGGGCATGGTTTAGGGGAAGCTGGGCCAATGCTATTAGACCCAATGGTCTTTAATTAGAGGGGGAGCTTGGCAGGGACTGATGGAGGAGAAAGGCTCTCAGGATGTTAGTCCTGGGTGAGAGGGTTCACACACAAAACACTGCCTTTTCATCACTGCATGACTCACTCAATTTGTGTGCAAAGTATAGTGTATATGTAGATGTGTGTGTGTATAAGGTAGAGAAAGTGAGAAAATGTGTGTGTGTTCTTTGTACATTTGTGTGTCCGTGAATGTGTGCACGAGTTTCTTACCTCATTGCTCAGGCATTCCCGAAGAGAAAGTGGTGTGAAGTGAAAGAGCGGCTCTCACAGTGTGGGTATTCATGGATTGGGCCCCCATGGGCCAGTCAGGGCTCCAGTGTTCACAGACAAAGCCTCTCCAGCGGGACCCAGACACACTCACACAGTAAGGGGAGCAACAGAAGGGGAGGAACGCGAAAGAGGGGGAGAAAGGTAACGAAGGGAGAGTAAATGCAGAAGGGGCAAGAAAGTGGGGGTAGAAGAAGAATGTTTGCATGGTGGCACCCTCTTTTTCCCAATAGTGCAGGTGTGAAGGATTGTGATTCATAAAGGAGCGACTCCAACCTGCTGATCTCAGTGTTACAGTCTGGAGATGTTCATATAAATAATCTGATTTCCCTCATATGTTTCTAAATGTTGTAACAGATTTCATATAGTTACAACAGAAGTACTAGTTTGTCCCACCTGTAATATAACTTTCAAGTACACTAAGCACCCTTCTCTAATCTCCACCTTTGTTCTTTTGATTTTTTTCCCCTTCACTACCGGCTGAGTCCAGACTGAGCACACAAATCCGGCATACTCTCTCCTCCTGGAGAAGAGGCTCCTCCTTCTCTCTTTACATGAGCCAGTCTTCTCTCTCTCCTTCTGCCCGCTCTACTCCCTCCTGCATTAAGCCAGCAGCTGGAACTCTTACAATTCTATGAGAGTTTATTCCACTTGGCCGTCCCGTCACTGTTCCCCCTGCCTGGCCCCTTCCCTAGATCGGGTAGCCTGGTTCACTGTGTCCTTAAACAACCCGTGTGCATGTACAGGAAAGGGGCCCCACAATGGGGAGGCCCATCTCTAATCCTTAGTTTTTCAAGAGAAGCTTGGACTGAGAAGTCTCTACACTGACTTCATTATCAGAATCTTTATTCCTGAGTTTTACTAATAACAATATTGATGTTGTTTATCAGATGATATGTAGGTAATACATGTAATACATAATAGCTTATGTATAACATGTGGGAAGTAATAAGCTAGATGTCTTCAAGAAGACTCAGACTGTCCTGCTGTAGGAAAATAATTCAATCACTTTAAGACTGAATGGCAAAATAATGATGTGACATCATTATAGTGGAAGAAAAGCATCTTTTGCTTGGGCTGGATTTGCAGGTGTTTTGAATGCACTTGTACTGATTTGATTTAACCTACTTTACTGTGAGTAAAACATGCAAAATACAAGAGTATATGGCTGATACTGCATACAGTGAGAAACAGTTAGAAACTATGTCTTATACTAGTGGAGGATGTGTAAAATTTTGAATTGAAGTTTAACTATCTGTTATGAAATGATGAGAATTGTCTTCTGGTTGTTTGTCCCTGACTGTAGACATGTGTAAATGAAGATCATGCTTTTAGCTTTATTTTGATTCACGTCACATCTCGGTCAGACAAAGTTATGCAGTTTTATGACACTGAAAATCTTTAGGCATGTATGTAAATAAAAAATATCATTGTTGAGTAAATGCAGGTCGATAATCAGGTGGAGGTGGGGGTTATGAATTCCCCACAGCTAAAGCAGATTCAGCAGCTTGTGAATGGTGTAAATTAGGATGTTATGATATGTTCATGCGAAAACTGGATTAAATTTATAGTGCTCAGCAGTATATAATGGAATAAATTTAGAAAAAACCCTGCGATGGATTTGCAACCTGTCCAGGGTGTATCGTGTCTCTCGCCTGATCATTGCTGGATAGGCTTCAGCCCCCCTGCAACCCTTAATTGGATTAAGCAGTATCAAAAATGAATGAATGAATAAATTCAGAAAAGTCAGAAACCATGTTTATGTTCTCATTTTGGTAAAACTCACTGTTGGTGACTTTAAAACAGTGTGTTCATGACAGAAAAGCAGTCTTTTCTACTTTAAACCATAGCTTAAATGAATGGATTTTTTAATATGAGGATGATCAAGCACAGTAGAGGTCTTCACATCCGGCTTCAAAATCCCTTTGACCTCAGATCCCCTGAAATTCCCCATGAGCAGGAGGCCATGACCGTGGCATCTGCCAGCAGTGGCAGGAGTGGCAAGTTATGTCTGAGTCACACCTAGACAGATGCTCTGTATGAAGTCTCAGCAGTGAAGCCACGCCATGTTCACTCCCACTGAAAGTCTCATGGGCAAAATGAGTCATTAAATGTTGATCCTGCCTGCTTTGGCAAGGCTACACAAAATGATGTAAAGTGGATATTTGACATAATTTGGGTTGTTACTGGATTGTGGATTTCGTTTGGTGTGAAATTGTTATGAAATTTGGGACTCATTGTAAAACATGAAAGTGTGTATGGAAAGAGTTTGGTAAAGATTTTAGAGGGGATAACATCAGTATTTGAGATTGTTGTGTGAGATCTTACACTGGAGTCAAAATTCTGTCACAGACTAATTTAATGTTCAGAGAAACATAGTCACACACCCTGCACTCCCTTTTGGGCCTACAAATATTCTGTTGTTCTTGCTGAGGTGCATGTGATACCATATTTGATTTAGTCAAAGATGTTGTCTCAGTTGGGACGGGCACTGAAAGTGAGTTAAATTAATTTCACTAATATTGCACATTTCATCAATGAAGGTAGAACATCAGGCTCATGTGTCACAAGAGGTAAAAAATATTCTCAGCATGAAGTTGTTGCAAATCTTAATATTTGTGGTGTTGTAACATAATTCTAGGCTTTAGAACTGCCCTTCAAATAAATATATAGGTAATTTCCACAATCAAATCTTTTTTTTTTTTTTTCATAATTTACACATTCATAGTTTTGGATTGTTCAGACTAATTAAAACTGGCTGCAGTAATTAAGATCATGTTCGATATAAAACTTGAAATTACAGCTGTTCAACCCAGTATTAGTTTAGCTGATATTGAATCAGGTGTGACACATAATATAATATTCTATCTGATAAATGACTTTAATATTTGATCAATACCAGAAAATATTTATACAAACATGATTTTTCTTTGGCATTATTCCTTGTTCTGAAGGGTTTCCTTAAGAGCACTTAATAAATGATCAAATATTTGATCTTAATAGTAGGAGTTGTTTTGTGTAGTCATTCTGTTTTGCAGTCGAGACCAAGACTGACTTGTACGTTTTCTGGATGGTACAGGAACAAACAAGTTGTCAAATATTAGCCATACATGCATGATCTGGATCTTAAAGAATGCTTTCACACTTTCTCTAAGTGAGTCTTGGATTTCATTTGTGATCTTGTGTGCAGAGGTGCACATTTGCATGCTTAAGTTTGATGAACATCAGTGATTGGACACCATCCTGTGTGCGCTGAAATCTCCTTCACTGCAGACAGTCTAGGGTGCAGAGATGGTGTGGGGGGTGGGGAGGTGGGCAGCGGACATGGCAGCAGACCAGAATCAATTGGCAGTGTAATGAGATGGCCTGGTGCCAGGTAACCATGGAGCTACCCTCTTTGCCTGTCTACAAGTGCAGAGTTCAAAATGAAACTGAATGAATGAGAGAGCCAGGAGGGTGGGGAAGGAGGGCAGGGAAATAAGGGTCTGAAAACGGCAGGAGTGGAGGCTGAGAGAAAGAAGGAAAGAAAGAAATGTCAAAAGAGGAGGGTGGTTGATGAGGCACTGTGAACTATTTCTGAGCTCTGCTGTAAAATCTAACTTGAGCCCTTTTTTGGAGAAAAGGAAGATGATGGGGATAAACCTTAGATGTAACCAAAATGAACATCCAGAATGACTGTTTCTGTCCACAGTTTGTTTCTGCACACTGCCAGATTAAAGTAGGCATTTAGGGGAAAAACTACAACAAGAAAGAGATTTGGACTCCCCCCTTTTCTTCCCTGATGTTTATGTTAAGTTGCTTCCCTGGTAAATCTGAAGGAATTGCTTTAATTTCCCTTTTTTATTCCCCTGCTCGACCCCACACTCTTCCTCCTGTCACGGAAGATGTGTTAATATTGAGGACTGGCTGCATTCATAAAGTGATTAGCACTAGCCAACGGATGCTACAGATTTATTTAACTGAAGTAATTAGTGCAGTGATTGTATCTTTTTATTCCCAGTGTTTCCCCTGCCATGCCATTGTGTTAACTTCTGGAAGCAACTTAAAGAAGAAGGATGCTGTAATGTCCAGATTTTCAGCAAAAATTTGTCTGATTAACTCGGTTTACATATATGTACAAAACCAACTATTTATCCATAAAATTTTCTCTGAAATTCATTGTAAAGTTCTCAGAGAAAATATAACATTTTAAAAGCTCTTTTTCGATGTCGGTGTTAACAATAAACCAGAAAAACATCATTTTTTTGCAATATATGTGAGTTAAGTAAGTATGGAATAGTCCTACTTTGACTGCAGTCATCAGTTATTTAGTGTTTTCTGAATAGGTTTTTTTTTTTGTACCGCAGCAAAGAAGCTTTACCACCTGTAAAAAGTGGCAAAAAAGTGGGATGGGTGCAGCTATCCACAAATCTCCAGGTAGCCAGATACGGTTTCAGACGGGTTTTGGTTTTGCTATAAATTTTTTTTTTTTTCGTGGAGGAGCAAGTCAGTGGTAAGCATGGCTGAACGTACATATTGGATGCTATTTGTATTACGAGCATTAAAATCAGAGCTCTGCTTATCCTGATATGACCTTTACTTGAAGCTGCATTATGTTTTCCGATAGGCAATATTTAGAGGGAGGGACCTTATGGTTTACAGTACAGTCTGTCTGTGCATGGAAAGGCTCAGTCAGCACCAGGCTTCATGGCCTCTGAAAAATGTTCAGGCACTATCTAATGAAACAGCCTAGACTAAGACTTCTGAGTGTACACTGACAGAGAGACGAGACAGTGGGCCAAGATGTCTGTGGTGTGGATTAATGGGGAGGACTGTAGAAAGGGTGCCGCAGTTGTGCGTGAGCAGAATATTTGATGGAATAAGCAAGAGGAGGGAACAATGACGGACAAGCAACTGGAAGAGATGGGATAGCTGAAACGGGGTAAAGAGATAAGAATGGACTGAAACATTAGGAAACTGAAATGTAAAAGAGTGACTGAAAATGTCGTGTAATTACAGCTGCTGTGTGGGGTCATCAATCAGATGCTCTCTTGTCTGATTGCACAGTACAGTGTAGCTCATAAACATTCATTCTGTTGCAGTGGGTTGGTTTGGGATACATTCTTTATGAGTTGCTTCTGCAAAAACATGTAATATACAGTCATTTCCAATGAAGAGAAACATTTTTAAGTATAATCCATGTTGGAATCAAACACTGACACAGTGAACAAAGCAAATAAATGTGGTTTTAACTATTTCAGCTTTCTCCTCCATCTTTATTGTTTATTTGTTAACATTTGCAACTAATCAAAGGTAACTCTCATCAGCTATTTAACTAATTCTAGTTTGTTGAGATATACTCCGGGCAGTAATGTACACCAGCAGATATTGCAAGAATTTAATTTTGTTTTTCTATTTTTATCTACAGCAGACAGATGAGTACCATACCATACCAAAGCACATTTAAAACAGCAGCTTGACTGAGGAAAGTGCTCTACACAATAAAAAGAAAAGCCCATATAGTCTACAGAGATAAAATACATAAATAATAAGTAAAGTACATCTAACGTCTTAATGTCCACTTTCAAATGAAGTGAGCAGCTCAACAACAAATACATTATACTTGATAACATTATCGGATATGAATATTTAAATGGTCGTGCATCTGTGCCATTTTCAGTTTTGATTCAGCTTCAACTTCTATGATATTATAGTGTAAATGTGCCCCATATACTCCCAATAAACCACCAGGGTTATTTATGATCAGGCTTGTTGGGTCTGTCTTTCATACTCCACATACATCATAAATCCATCTCCACATTTATGTTTTACAGTCTTTATAGCCTCGAACGTGAGTGGATTTTGCAGACGTTACTCAAGATTTAAGCTGTTTGTGCAAATTCTTCAGATAATCATGCAGACAAGCTGGACTGTGGGTGGTTGTTTCATGTTTTGACTGCTGAAGCCAAACAATTAAAATCAGCCATTTGCAGAGGCTGAAAGTGGCTGATGCCAAACTTTGCTTGTTGTTAGAATCCTGTCTAGAATTGATGGACCACAATTTTATTTGGTGAGCCCCATTCTAGTAAGTAATTTAGAAAAAAAAGGTTAGGAACTTTAGAAATGCAAGCACACAAATGTCGCTCTATAAATGTGTTTTAACTAATCTAAACTGATGACGCAATTTTCATTAAAATAAAAATGTCCTATATAGTCATGCCCATGTTGTGATACTCTGTTGTGATGATTTAGAAGTTGTAGCCATTGTTTATATTCAAATGAACTTATTGTTCAAGGAGCAAAAATTACACTTGAAGTGAAAATTGTTCTTCTTCATCAGGTGTCTAAAACTAACAGAAAAAAAGGCGTCACTGAATCATCCTGAATGTTTATCTAAGTCATAAATTCAGCTCATGACAAGGAAGTGTAAAGGCATTGTAACTCGTTTTATCTTATTTATTCTGTGCTGCTGCTTGGATGAGATTAAATTGTTGTAGTCTGTTAAACCTTCGATGTAACAAGAAAACAAACATCCCAAGACGGCATGAAGGAACACCAGAAAATAAAGACTGCCTTCAACAGGAAAGAGGAATTTTTTTTTTTTATTGTACTCCACAAACTGTATTGACACCACAATATAAATGATGAAGTATATTTAAAGACCAGAGAAGTACAAGAAATATATCAGAGTTGTCATCAGCTGACATTACTTGAAAGGACAACTTGTTCCAGTGAGACAGTCTGTACACGCAGAAGAACACAATAATCCTCTTTTAAAAGCTGGAATCTTGGGTCAATTCTGGGGATGTGAATCTTTAACAGCTGGTTAGTCATCGATGTGGTCACCATTTTAAAACTGGTTATTGAATCAAGTCACCTAAAATTTCTGCATTATAAATGTCTGTAAGTGGTATATAACTATATAACGAAGCAATGATCTGAATAATAAGGTAAAAAAAATGTATAACTTCAGCTTTTCTTCTTTTGCAATCAAAAGCAATGCCATTTACCAAGGCTTCCTCTTTGTACAGCTGCATTATGACTTTTACAACCATTTCTGAGTTGATTATAAGCCTAGAAAATAATCTTTTCCTCAATAACTAAAGATACACACACTCACACATACACACATTTTATTTTATTATATTTTCTGGCAAGATTCCACCGTATAAAAACATTGCTAATGATTTTTGCCTGTGGCTGGCAGCTGTTTTGCTTTCCTCCATTTTCCCAGGCTCCAGGACTGGCTTTAAAGGGTTACCTTGTTTTGGGGTTTGGGGTTATGCCCATGTCGGTCACTCTGTTTTCTTCAGCCTTCTGTTTTTTGGAGAGGCCCTTCTCTGTGTCGGCACTGTGACAGGGTTTTTGGCAATGTCCCGAAAGTCAAATCTGTTCATTTAGATTCAAGTGGTGACCATGGAGCAGACAGCAGCCCATTGGCATGCTCTGGCAAAACTGGTATCCAGGACACTTAATATCCTGAACCCAGCCTTTGCCCTTTTTAATGACACCAACAAACTGATGTGCATGGGTGGAGCGCTTTGTTTTTTATTTATCTAGACTTTAATGTTTTTTTGTGGCACATATGGGTACTTGAACCTGTTTTTCACATATTAACTTATTCATCTGTGACTAGATGCCACCGCTAGATCCATGGGGTATTTTAAATGTTTTTCTTAAGGGCACTTAAGTGGAATGGCCATTTACTGTTTGAAGAGCTTGATAGAGTAGTACAAAAGTATAGAACAGCTATTCTGAAACAATGCCTTTGATTTGCTACAGGTTGGCTTACAGATGGCTCAGCAGCTCAAATGTAAGATGTATATTGGAAATGAGTTGTATTGTTTGGAAACAGTTGCCCATGTCTGATTATTCTATTAGAAATAACTATTTCACAGATGGCTCGTTACAGAAAATGAAGAACAAGATTAAATGACAAAAAAAGATGAGAATGAAGTTTCAAAATGATCAACAACAATGATGGTTTTTATTCATTTTTCCATTAAATTTTATAGACAGCTGCAGTCTTTTAAATTGGGATTTTTGTATCCATTTAAACACTTAAAATCAGTCTTCATAATTACTATTGTTCTGGTTGACGTTTTTCAGCTTTCATTGCATTTGCAAGCAGTTTTTGTCTGTCTTGAATATGTAGGGCTTCTCAAAGATGGCAGATAAAAGAGATAATAAACAGAATTGGCCCCTGGATAGAGCCCTGAGAGACTTCACTAGAAGTATTCTGATGATATTATAGTATAGTTAACTGCAGCAATGAAGCTACCTAACTATATGGTGACTTAATATAAGTAAATGGGACGGATAAAAATCCCCCATAGAAATCCTTTTTGATGAATCAGTGGTCTTGGCTATAGTTTAATAGTTATTATTATTATTATTATTATTATTATCGGCATTACCTTGAAATGTAAGAGACAAATGTAAGAGACAACATAGTGAAGACACTATTGCAACAAAATCTAAATAAAAAGGCAAACTGTTAAATGTTAAATGGTGATATTATCATCTTTAAAAAAAAATATAAGTCCCTTGGCCAAGCAAAATTTGTCTCAGAATATTACTAAAATATAAAATATCCATATCATCATGTTATTATCAGATTATGACATTGGATGATCTCATATCTATTTATGCACAGGGAAGTAAAATAAAAACAGCATCACAAGCAGCACCTTCTCACATCAAGGTGTGAGAAGGTGGGAGATACACGATAAGTAATATTACGTACTGTTTTACAGTTGTAGCCTTCCCCTGCATGGTGGGCCGGGTAGAGTTTCTTATGGACCCACAACACAGCTGTACACTACTGATCCACTCAAAGAGATGGAAATAAAGGAGTGAGACGAGGGAACCGGAAAGAGATGCTCGCTGAATCGCCCAGCCCTCCCCTCAGCTGGACAGGGAGCACTTCTCCTCCTCTCTGCTCAGAGCTGCTCTCTCCCGGCCCTCAGCCATTTTGGAGAGGGGAAAAAGTAGCTGCTTTTTCTCTCCCTCTCTCACTACGTGGCATGGCTTTGGAAAGGCTTTGGCTGCTGTGTTTCAGCAGCAAAGAAGACACCCTTTGCAGCTTGCACTTTGGAAATGATGTTGATGCAGAAAAAAAAAAATTCTGACGCGAAAAAAACCTGCTTTTAGCTTCATTTTTTTTCAGTGAATTTTTCTGTACCTTGCATTTAGCGACTAAGCTTATATCCTACTTGCTGTTTTCTTTAAGAACTTCTGCTGTACTTTTGTTGGCAGACCTTTTCCCTCTTGTCTCTGTTAAGTTGTCTTTTTTTTACATCTCATTTTGCTTTTATGTAGCAGTGTTAAGACAAAGGGAAATGTCCAAATTTTGGCAGCAGTAAGAAGAGACAGAGCTGTAGCCAAGGATCCTGCTGGGATCCAAAAAAGCCATGCAGAATGAAGCACAAAAAAAAAAAAAAAAGAAAAAAAAAAAACACCACCCTTTCCTTTGCTTGGTCACAAATTCCATTTTCTCTGTAGCCAGCCCTGCGTTGCGACTCCTCCTCATTCACATCTTACCGCATTCAACCTTTTGCCATTTCTCTCTTGCCGTACCTTTTTTTTTTTCCAAGCCGATTTGAGGTTTTTGTACCCTGGAAAATAGGGACTGGACAACGGGTTATGAGGGCGTAACAGGGAGCGAACGAGGAGATGTTATCTGTTTACTTTTGGGTGTTATCTGAAGATTATTTTTACTGTTACTTTCCCTGTATTGCTTCAGTGTTGCCTGTAGTTTTTAGTCATTTGTGTGTTTTACTATAAGGGTGTGCTTGGATTACCACGTGCTTGTAAGTGTGTAGTTTTGGAAATGTGTGCATTTCAACATGTTTGAATGTTAGATATGTTTTGTTCACAGCTCGTTTGTGATGATTTGTGTATGTTTTTATAGGTTTATTGATTTATGCCGAAACACTGGCCTACACTACTCTTCAAGCCTGACTTCATGTGATTCCAGAGGATATTTGACCATCAGGTTCAGCCTGTGCCCTCCTGGTATGTTGGCGATTTAGATTACCCTATTGGCGATGATTTCTAATTTTATAAAATTATTTTGCTGTAGTGCATGTCTTTTTATGGCGTTTACTATTTGCTTTTTGAAAAATATTGCTTTTATGATTGTTGGAAGTGTCCAGGGAAAAGCAATATGGAAATGCATAATAGATCAGATTATTACACAAACTATTTATAAATTAACATTTGTATTTTCAGTGAATCCGGCAATAAATTTTGTCGTCGTCCGGAAAACGTCTTGAACTTATTGTAGAAATATCTGTAGTATTTCTGTTGGCAATTGTTTGTTTGGCTCTTTTCTTTTTTTAAAAAAATTTACTAATAGTTTTCCAATGTTATTGAAGCAATTTATTCATATTCTGCTGTTTTATTTAATCTTATTCTTCTTTAAATATTGTATATACATATAATATTTAATTCATATTTGATTTGAATTGATGCATCAAAATAATCATTCAAATGGGTATCTTATTTTTTTTTTAACAGCATACCGTGTATTATACTGAGTATATATATTTTTAAAAATCATGTCTACATAAAAAATGTGATAGGTTGGTTATAAGCATGACACTTATCACACAGTCATGTACCCTGACTTGTTCAGTACAGCATAGTGATATTCAGAGGTTTATATATATATATATATATATATATATATATATATATATATATATATATATATATATATATATATATATATATATATATATATATATATATATATATATATATGTGTATATATATATTTATATATATATATATATATATATATATATATATATATATATATACACACACATATATATATATATATATATATATATATATATATATATATATATATATATATATATATACACATATGTATATGTATGTGAATTATTTTTACTCTATGTACGATCATACTATTAATTGTAATTTTTTTGCCAAAGTAAAAATGAAAATGAACTCTATTTACACAATGCTTTTTGTTTTGGCTGTAAAATGACTTTCATACAATCAAAGCTGTGTTCTGTGAAAAGTTAATGACTGTATTTTGTTGTCTGTTGTGGCTTACATGCCAGGTCTGAAAAGAGGTATGCTTAATGAGAGGCAGAAAAAGATTTGGATTGTAGCATAACTTGCTATTTTAAATGTTTTGTGGGTTTTATTTCTCTTACATGCTCTCAAAGCGTTAATGCCAGCTGCCACAAACCCGTAGATCCGAACTTGTGGTGACTGGCTGCACAAGCTCGTATCTATAGGTATGTGTCTTCCCGGCAAATACAGCACCTGGTCGATGCCTTTAGGAAAAAATACTTGACTAAAACAATCATTTATAAGCAGGTTTTGACTGTTTAGTTATACATACTTGAATTACTTTATAGACTCTCTAACAATTAATCAACACTGAGCCTGATTCCTGGGATACAGGATTTTCCCAACCAAACATATCCCTCATGTGACGTCTTTATGCAGCGACCCCACCCAAAGTGGGAAGGCTGGGCCGAAAGACTCGACATTGTGCATGATATTACAGAAATTCAATAGGGCAGCTTCAAAGAAAGATTTGCACGGTGCTGCATGCTATTGTTTAATCATTTATGTAATTTGATGAAATTAAAAAAAAAAAAAAAGAAGAAATAAATGAACACTTTCATTAGATTTTCTTTTAGACTCCAAACAAAACAGCAGTCAGTATTACGACAGAGTAACAGTGTAAGCTGAGGTGCTCACCCGCCAATCAGAGCATCCGTCCTGCAGGTTCCTCCGGTGTTCCGCAGGTTGAGGTAGTAGGTTGTATAGTTCAGAGTGACACCACAGGAGATAACTGTACAGCCTCCTAGCTTTCCCTGAGGAAACACAACTAACTCTGTTTACCGATGGTTTCTTTAAACACTCACTACTTTGTGATATTAGGATGTGAACCTTTTTTTTTTCTCTTGATTGTAAATGCTATATCTTAATATCAAGTGGGGTTTTTGTTTGTTTTCGTCGATAAAATAATGGCCTCGAACTTTCTGATTGTATTGTTTCACACAAGGTGTCACATATTTAGAAAGCACAGGCAAATATAACACTGACTAACATCAGCATTGCAGCTATTTTTTACCTCACATTATTAGTGGCCGGAAGACTCAAAGAAAGTCATCAAAACAAAGGATGATTTGCAGAAAATTGTTTTAGAGTTGGATAAAAAAAACAAACAAACAAAAAAAAATAATAACCACCAATTTGCTGTTGCAGAGAGGTTTTTGGGACGCTCTAATGAAAGAGATGCCACTGAAGGGAAACACCATACAGCCGCAGGGGGAAGAGTGCAATCTTGGCAGTCAATTATGTACAAAGTTCAGTTTCACTTAACCAAAACGATACATTTCCTCTGCGCAGCTATGCGGTAAAGATACTGCTGTGATCAAAACAGGCAGTAACAACTTTCACTGCTTCAAACCAAGAAAACCACAGACCCCTGAAATCATCTAGGTTTCTGACAGCAATTTGAAATACACTGATCTATTACTTAATGTGGGGGTTTATTCAAAGAAACGTCCCGTGATTGGGCTTGAACTTTGCGACTATTAGCTGCTCTTCACAGATGTATTTTAGATCTCTGTGGTTTAGATCTCTGCTGGAGGCTACATGCTTTAAACGACTGCTCTAAGATGGTGGAATATTTAGCAATGGTTGCTTATGAGTGAGTTATATGACAAAGGTCATGCAAGTAACTCAGTCAAACTTTTTCTAAAGAGATTATTATTTTGCAAAATCTGTTCAATATCACTGCTAACTGGAAGCAGCTCTACAAAAAATTTAAAGCACAGTTTTGAAAATGAATCCTTCCTTCATTATCTTTGTGTTTCTGTAAAAGTACAGTAATGCAGCTTTTGATGTGAACAGGTCCAGTAGATATAACAAAAGCACTGGATGAAGCCCTGATAAGGTGGTATCCTGAAAGGGTAGTATGCTGCTGTGTGCAGATGTGAAGTGTGGGGAGAGTCATGGTGATGAAAGACTGTTTCCACTTAGACTCTGCTCTCTGTCCCAAGGCCACCGGGTTCGATAGAGGTGGGGTAAGGAGCTCTTTGGGAAAGAATTATGAAGGGGCCCTTGGTAGAGGGCAGATTTGGCAAGTGTGTAAGCACTCAGTTACAGTAGACACAACATTAATCTGATGGGCTGATTTTGGCAGTATATCATTTCTTTGCTTTGTATATTTTCGTTCTTGTGCAGGCAAAGTGTTTTTCCTTTCTTTTAATGCATCCCTTTTTGTGTGAGGTGTTTAGCTGTGGTCCTGGGGTAATGCATTACAGTATACAGCAGGAGGCGTACTGGACCCCACTCTATATAAAGCCCACCCTCCTCGAGGAATCTCTATGTCTTAATTGAAAATTTGTGTAGATACTTTGATTTGGCGGGTCTCATCTGGATTTGGAGAGGAAATAAAGGAAGATACTTTGGGATTGTGTAAAGGAATCTGTTGATGAGAACTGAAAAACATAATTATGCTTGTTTCTTGTTGTTTACTTATTGGGTTTGAAAAAGAAAAATCTCACGCAGGAGTTTCAGATAAAAGCAGTGGTGAGTGCGATAGTGTGGGGACCACACAGGCTATTTCTCTGCTGTCACTGATCTAAGCCTGTTGTGCGTTGTCTGTCAGAGGAACCCTGTTCCGGTAATTTCCTCTTCTCCCCATTTGTCTCGCTTGTCCTACCATCTCGCCTCTCTTTTTTTTCTTTTCAGAGGCTTTTTCTACTACTTTACAGTGACTAATACTGATAAAACATAAGACTATCTAATCAAGCTTCCAGTTACATTTCCTTTACCGCTCCCTGAACTGGTGCTTTTTCTCTCCTTTGCTCCCTCCTTTTCTCTTGTTCCCACCCTCCTTTTCTCCATGAAATGCATGCTGTAATACCCAGTCACTCTCACAGACACAGAGGGCGAGAGAGACAGGAATTGAAAACTGGACTTGCCGACTGGAGGAGGATTTTCTTTTCCTTAAATGAAAAGCAGCTTGAGAACAGACATTGTAAGATAAAAAATGTAACTGCCTTTTTGTTTTTTTTTTTGCCTGTGCTTTTCCTTCTTTTCCTTCTCTCAACTGTTACTGTATGCTCTCGTTGTCTTCACCACTTTCTCCCTCACTCCTCTTCGTTCCTGTATCTCTCCGTCTTTGCACATACCAGGCCTTCATAATCTAAGTGTTTTCAGCTGTGGGAGGAAATGAATGGATATTTATTTCTACTTCCCCACTCTGCTTCTGATGTTTCGATGGCGTATGTGTCATGCAGAGGGGCAAGCAGAGGTTCCACAGTTTGCCTGCACTGGGGTCTGAGCCTGCTATCCATGAAGCATACAAGGCAGACGAGGGAAAGCAATTACAGAGGCACAAGCTCAGACTGAGAGGTGTGAGAGAACAAAACTAAAGCGTTGAAGAAAGAAGGAAAGAAAGAAGATGTGAGAGAGATGAAGCAAGGAGACCAGGCAGACAGATAGACAGTAGTGTCACATGCAGAAAGAGGGTGAGTAGCAGCATGCAGAGGCACTACAGCAACAGGCGTTTTACATTTTTTCTTCTTATTCCCTCTTGTGGTTGTTTGAACGGTCTGTCTTTTGTCAAAGCTTTAGTTGTATCAGATAGATTCAGAGAATATTTTGCTGTGTTGTGCTTTGTTTTGTTTTTAAAAACAAGTCTAAAGCTGAGATCTAAAGCTGGGATTCATATGAACAGTTTTAGAGAATGCTGAGATTGGACATTATTGAAGCAAGTGGCATGGATGTTTAGATTACTTTGGAAATCTGCACCAGATTTCTTTTGGCTATTAAGTTACTTGGGTTGAGTACATTGCCTTTATTTTGCCCCTATCCTTTCAGTTTTTTCTCTTCCTTGTGGTCTTTCTTTCATTTCTTCTTTCCCTGCTGCACTACTCAGCATGCATGTGTGGAAGCAGTACAGGCCCATTAATTTGCTTTTTTCCCCTCAAGTGCTTTGGCATTTTTCCATAGAACCCCACTAGAGTCCATCTTTTTCATTTCTGTTTTCATACGACAGTTTATAGTGGATTTTCCTGTAATTGTTCATTTCTTTGTGGACGTTTTATGTCACTTTTTTCACTCATTCTGAACACTTTCATGCCTTCACCCCGGCCCTACTACTGTATGTTTCTTGTTAACTCACTTTAACCCTCTAACCTCGCACCTGCCCTCCTTCTCAAGGCTCCCTGTCTTCCTCTGTCTCTCCTTCTGCCTCTCTCTGGCTGCACATGGCACAGACTTGCATGTCTGAGCAGCAGACGGCTAGACAGCAGCAATCTGCGAAAGCAGCATCGTGTGCTACAACAAATAATCTATTACGCAAAGCCTGAGAAAGCAGTGCTAAAATCTTCCTCTTATTTCCTCTCCAGTGCTCTGTTTTTCTTGCAGATCTTTGTCTTTCTATTTTGTCTGGCCACATCTTCTCTTTTTCTGCTCTGCTGACCGGCGCAGACACAGAGGACTGCGGCAGCCTTCCCCACCACAGCCAACTGGGTGAGTTTTCCCTTTCTCCTGCCTCGCATCTCGTCTCATCACTCCTCCCAACCTCATATTTCTCCTCCTTTTTTTATCTTGGAGGCAGTCAGATTTTGGTCTGTCCACCTGAAAAATACCGTCAGTCCCTCCATAAAGTCAGAACCGTGTGGGTGACAGGTGTGGTCTCGTGGGACTGACAAGCCGGTTGTGATTGGAGAGCTTACTGGTATACAGATTGGAAATGTAGAAAACATTGACTTTATCCTGTAAGGAGGGTATTTTAATCATAATAATGGTCGTTTTATTTTAGATTCTGTTGATGTCCTTGTCATCTAACTGTTTGTGTGTGTGTGTGTGTGTGTGTGTGTGTGTGTGTGTGTGTGTGTGTGTGTGTGTGTGTGTGTGTGTGCACGCCCTAAAAAATTTTGCCAAATGAAAATTCAAAAGAGGCCGGCTTTGGCAGTGACAGGGAAGCGATATATGCTGAGGCTGTGCCATTCTTCTGAGCATCATGTGAGGGAAAAGTCCTGTCTGGTTGGGTGTGAATGGCCATTCAGTGATTACTACAGTATGTGTGTGATGTGATGCACTTGTGATTTACAGTGTGTATCTATATTCCACTCCTATGATTAATACAAAAATGCAATGTTTTGCATATTGTGTAAAAGTATTTATGGATTTACGGATAAATAGTGGGGGCTAGAGGAACCGAACTGGCCATGTTGGCAGAGCTAAAAGGTGGATTGCAGCTCAGTACAAAGCCAATAAAGACAAAGTTGTTGCACTGTTTCAAGCTCAGCCATAGGCCACATGCAGCCAGTGATCCACTGTATGTTGCATAAAGAAAGGCCAGACAAAAAGCAATCTGTACCTCTCTCATTCCCTGAGACCCTAACTTGTGACGTTTTGCTGTGATGTGCACGGGTTGGGTTCTTGGGAGCTGCGAGGGGCACTCGCACATCTCTGTAACCTAAAATAAAACAAACCAAATAGGCTTAATATGGCGGAAAGACACAAACAGTGATAAAAGGACAGCTTTTCTTTTTCATCTAGACATTGTGACACATTTGATCCAACCCCCACTGAAAAAAAATGGAGATCATTTTAGAAAGAAGAACATTGAGTTTTTTTTCCAGGATATGGAGGAGTTCAGACCCAGCAGCAGGCACAGCATGTGGGGCATAAGATGTGGGAGAGGGGGTGATGAAAGAGGAATGTGGGTATAAAAGACATGTGACTAGGATGGAGGTTTTGTCCAGATAAGGCTTGGTGACGTCGCAATACTTAGTCCAGTTACAGCACCATTGGTTTTTTTGAGTAGGTACAATAAATGTATGAGGATTTAATAACTGAGCGTACATTGATATTACATATGCTTACATATTGCAAAGAAACTACACAAGGACCTCACACAGCCTTCAGAAGACAGATTATAATACACTGTGCAGTATATACTGTTGTGTGTAATGATGCATTTACATGGAGATCCTGCTGGGAAATATTACTTTCATTGTGAATCTCATGTTCAATAGAATGATAATTAGCGCTTTGGCGTGTTGTATTTCCTACATAAAGATAACAGAACAAATACAGCTTCACAGGTGTCCACAGGCTCTTTATGCCTATGTTGAGAGCAGCACAAAGTACTGGTGAGAGCGTGACACTAACAGCTCAGTACACTTGTGTTTGACCTCATAAAACTCATCATCTTCCTTTTATATACCTATATATACGTACTGTCTGTCTGGGTAATGGGTGCATTTTTTCATATGAATGGGAGATTCTGAATGAATACACTCGAGACATGGTTGAGTGAGAGTTACAAGTTCATTGTGCATTTATGTTGCAGGGTGCTACCCTCATCAACTCGGGTGAAAGCAGAACTGTATTGATATAACCCTACATTTAACAGCAATGATGTTTTAATTGTGATTTAATGCATCTTTAAGTCAAATAGGATTGGTGTGACTGTATTTGTTTCAGATTTTTGATGTAGTACTGCATGTGGAGGTCACCTTAGGTCCTCATCTGCCATTACATTTGTGATAATCTCAGTTTCCTAAAGCCACCAGCGTTGAAATGTGTATGGAGAGAAATAGATATAATGCAATAATGCAAACATGATATGTGATTACAGTTGTAGCTCATTTCCTGCTTCATTCGCAGCTCTCTCCTCCCTGTTTCCACACCTACCCTGCACAACTCTCTGCATTGTCTCATTTTCATCTTTATCTGTTCTCAAGTTGTGCTTTGTTTTTTTTTTGTTTTTTTTAGCTTTAGCAGTATTTGAAGAGAGACACTGTTTATTGTTATGTGCTCATTCTTTCATTAGTTCAGATGGGATGTAATTATGTGGTTCAAGGACAGGTGACTTTGAGCTCAGATGCAATTTTCAGCCTTGATTTGAAGGCACTTTAAGCAACAGCAGACACAAACAGCTGTTGGAACGACATATCATCTCCATGAAATTTAAATTTATAAAATGAAATTTTTACACAATGGTAAAATGCTCGTAATGAGCATATAGTTCTATAAATCTGCAGCCTTTCTCATTGCCATGTACTTTGTATCTAATTGAGCTTTTTTCCACATGGTTTTAGTTTAGCGCATAAGCTTACTGTTGTTAGAGGATATATGTCATTAAATTTAGCCATATTTTATAGTTTGATGTCAGATCTTACTAACAGACATTTAGGTACTCTGTAACATGCGGTATCTGTAACATCTGTAGGATGTCTGATCTAACTATCACTTTAAATCCTCTTGATCTGTCATCAGCATTGTTGCAAACACTTCCCTGCTGTTGACAGCTCCATACGGTTATGTTTGCTGAGATGAGTAAGATGTTGCAGAGGTTTGACTTTCATGTGTGTTACTATAATTCTTCTTTTACATTTTATGCCGTTTTAAGAACATTTTAATTATCTAAACAATTCTTATCTGCAATGTGTTCTCATAACAAGTAATAATCCATTAATTGTTTTAATGTATCTGCTTTTAGAAAGTAAATGTTTTAATAAGATGTACCAGTTCAGATGTTGTTTTTTTCCTTTTTTTTATGGAGCAGCAGGGGTGCAGTACCAGGGCATGGGGTCAGTGTTTAATCAGCACAAACATACAGAGAGGTACATCAGTCACTCAGTAAGCAAAAGGGAACAAACAGGAAACATGTTGAATATTTGCATTGTGATCAAAGTTGTGATTCATGTGTGTGTGGTTTTGAAATATGAACTCTTGTTATTAAAAAAAAAGTCATAGCAACAGAGATAGATTGCGCATGATAAGATTCTTAGTGTAAAAAAGCTAGTTTCTATTCATGCCAGTCAAGGATCCACAATATATTTCAACTGTATGTCAATATGTGTGTGCACAAACCATTATTAATGTCTGCCATGACAGCATCACCTCAGGCTTCTGCTAGTCTTTTCCTTCCAGCTGACCATGGAGAGAACAATAACATTTTAGCTTTCATTCAGTGAAACCTCACCTACAGGAATGTATGGTGGAGTATCGCAGAGGAGTGAAAACTATTCATAAGCATTTTTTCCTTTGGTAATGAGGGAAAAATACCTTACATGGTATAATTTCATATTATTTATTCCTGTAGTGTGGTTGTTAGATAAATTTGAATCATTGCTAACCACTACAGAAGTTGATTACAATAACTACCCAAATAAAGAGGTAATATGAGGAGGGTGTGGCCACACAATGGTTTATGCCAGAGCTATACCTATCGTCATACATTGTAATTTAATTAAAACAGGTTTGGTGAGTTTTCATCGTAGAGTTTGATGAGAAAATGTAAAGGCAAAATACATGCCGTGGACATAAGGTTGGTGTGATTGCAACAAATCGAGTTGCCATTCTATGCATACCATAAAAACGTCTGATCTACACACAGAGATACAATCTTTGCATTTTAAATGTGGCCTTTGTTTCTTTCCTACAGTCTAAATGTATGAAAATTATTATGTTGCTGTGTATGAGTCTACAGCTTATATCAGGGGGTGGTTACGTCAGCTTCACATCTTCCTTCACCTGCCATTTCCAGCTCTGACACTCCTGATACTCCTGTGATGCCTTCTGATCACTGCTTTAGTGGCTGAACTAACATCTGAATCCAGCTTACCCCCTCCTCTGCCTTTTGCTGGTTATAGTAGCTGCTGTTGCTTCAGCAGCAGGAGCAGGTGTGTCTACCTCCTGTGCTGCCCCTCCT
Source organism: Telmatherina bonti (assembly GCF_933228915.1). Classification (NCBI taxonomy): domain Eukaryota; kingdom Metazoa; phylum Chordata; class Actinopteri; order Atheriniformes; family Telmatherinidae; genus Telmatherina; species Telmatherina bonti. Next base: position 24,755,856 of record NC_136628.1, on the reverse strand, counting down.
CCCTCCTTCCTGTTCTCTTATCACTGCAGTACGGCAGCTCTGTCTGGGAGGCAGCCATTCCATTGTTCTCGCACCCCCTTCACCTATCAGTGCTCCTGGGGGTGCTGGCGCCGCTCTGCCCGCTCCACCTCATGGAAGGAGCTGGCTCCGAATCACTGTGATACTTGGCACTTTGGTGCCCTGAGCAGGTTACGCTCATAGCTTTCTGTCTGTTCTCTCCCTGGACAGCGCTAACTACATTCTCTGCTGCAGACCGCCGCCATCTTGTTACTGCCTGAGCTGCTGGTCTGCCCGCTTCTGCTGCACTCAAACCAAACAGTCTAACTCAGCCTTACTGTCTGTCAGCATCGCGATCCCGCCGCTGCTGGTTTGTTCCATGATTGCCCAGCCATTGCATGGCTTAATCATTAATCTATGCAGCTAATGGACACACCTGGAACTTTCAAGTGGGTGTTGTCTCACAGTGGACGCTGCAGACTCTTTTGTACTTGTTTGTACAAAAGGGAAGTATATTCAGTGACACATACAGTTCCAATAACACTGTAACAATGAGGCTAAATCAGTGAAAACATTTCCACAAATGCCACATACAGGAGTAACCTTCACTATATTTTGCCATGATTTCATATCATAGATGAATAACTTTCCACTGCCACAAATATAATGCAATAAATCCACTACAGAGTGAGTGTGTCACACTTAATGTTAAGTTTAAAAAAAAAAAGATTTATAAAAGGTTATCTTTTTCTTTTTACCTCAGTTATGTAAAACATAGTGTTACATCAAATTATATAGATGCAGAGAGTACGATTTGGCTTGTGGAGCTGCAGATGTGCACTGCTTTGGTGAATAATGTGAGTAGGTGGAGGCCAGAGCGGTACAATGGTGAATTCAGGAGGTCTTCACTACTCTCAGACACTCTGCCAAAAAGACACTATCTATGAAATCATAAATACTGTGGAGAAAACAAGCTACCCTTAGAGAATACATACATGCATCTGAGATTAGTGGGAGGTTTGCATTTTTACTTGTCTCTGGATACGCTGGCTGTGTAGCTCAGTACTGATGCAATATTCACCATGTCAAAGGTTGTCCTGTTTTAGGTTTAAAATACTGCCATCGCTGTATCAGATTTGAACCTTTTTAATGGCATTAAAACACCCTGTGGTGCCACTCGCTGGGTGGAGCGGGGCTGTTTAAAGAAAACAATGCAGAACACCAAAAAATTTTAATGTGAACGATGGTTTAACAAAATGTAGGAAAAGATATTGGAAAGTCTGTCACTGTGTAGTTACTGTACATATGAATATTTACTTAAGACTAAAATGCTTTCTTAGTTAGTACTGAATATACTAATATTGATACAGTAAAACATGATAACAAGACAAGATGTTTAACAAAAACGTTTACATCCAAACTTACATAGCTGTGGTTTAGGGTGCACCAACATAAATTGCATCAATTCTCTATATGAGGCCATTAAATAAGTCATTCATGTCTCAAAATGTCTCAAAAGCATTTTGTCTATTTTTTTTCAGTTTTTATAAATTTATGCTGTATTGTAAGAGATTGCGCTGCTTTTGATATTTCAAGTTCAGCATGTAGAAGGCAGTGTGTCAAAATGAATATAATGACAATACACACAATAATTATAAAACACAAGAAAATCAAGAAAACATCTGTATAGAAAATTCATAAAATACATCCGAACAGATCATCACACGGGAACATGTTTACATTTTTCACTGAACTGATCATATAACACCGACATAATGTCAACGCTCACTGTGGCATTTTACCACAGTTCTCTGTATTGCAAAATGAATAGCCGGCTATATTATCTTCATGCTGGAGACAGAAATAAAAGAAGTGCATTGGCTTTCCTGAAGTTATTTATATTCATTGCAGTAGAGTACACATCAATGGCATGACGTGGTGCAGTTTGCACATGGAATGGAGAAAGATTTCAGCAGTGATGAAAGCCAGATGTCTGAGTTATGCATAGGAAGTTGGATTTCTACAGTTTTTGCCATATGAAAGTAGCAGACTGTTTTGTGCTGCATACTTCTAGTTTACAAAATCCTGCCACATATTCAGGCTTGAGTTATCTCGCATAGAAATCAGGTCTGAGAAACAATCATCAAAATAAATCACAAAAACAGAACTCCATAAATAGATTTAGTGTATGCATTTCAGTAGGAGTAATTATGAAGAGTTGCTTGCGAGTTACCTAGTTACAGTTTGCATAGTAACTAGTGCAGGGTTTTTTTTTGGTTTTTTTTTTATAGCAAAACTTAGTAATCCTTATCAGAAACACATGGTTGTAAAAGACTGTTGACCACAGTGATGGTCAAAAAGAAAAATTTAAGTAGGCTGTTGTATCAGTTTACTCTGCAGGGTAGCAACATCAGGTATGAGCTTCAGATTATTTTAATATTGCACTTTATTAATCACATTCTTCTTTGTGACATCGAAGGAATGAGCTGCAATTGGTTAAAAAGGTATAATAAGTTAGTCCCAGAAACTTTCAGTTTGCAAGAGCCTGAAAGGGTTTTAAACAAAAGTCATTTTCAACCTGGAAAAGTAAAGCCGAAACTTAAAATCTGTTGACTTCGACACTAATTGTTTTAATTTTCTAGTACATGGTGCTCACAGTCTACTGGAGGGGAAGTAAATCTATACACATCCTGCAGCAGAACCTCTACTGAAACTCATTTTCTCCTCCTTCTATACCCTTTCTCTCCTGTTCCTTCTCCTTGCTTTTCCTCCTTGCTGTGCACACAGTTACACACATCTGCCATCCTTTTTCAAACACACACGCTTGCACACAAGCACATCATCTTTTGTTTGGAGTCAGACGGCATTGAAGGCAGATCCTGTGGCCCTTCTGAGGAGAATGTTAATATGCCTGCTCTGGTCTCTCAGGGGATCTGGAGAATGGACTCTGGCTGCTAATGCACTGTCACACTAAACCCACACAGCTAGCAACAAGAGCACTGCTGCCAGTACTCAAATGTATTTAAAAGTAGCTCACAACTTATTGAATCTTTGCTTTAGATTGCCTCCCTACAGAGGGGGCTACCTTGCTCACATGGATTTTTCCACATTTCTTATGTGTAATTATTTAGATTTCACTTTCATAAATATTATATGAATGTTTTCCATAATAAAGTAAATGTAAAGGATTATAAAATATCTTCAAAGATACAGTAATCTTTAATTAACATTTAAAGACTCAGCTCAATTAGTTTTACTATCTTCACAATGCAAAGTAAGTGTACTTTACAGTCTATAAGTATCAAACCTAAACTAGCTGTTTCATTTTCTAGTTCTGCTGCAAATGCTGCTGCAGCTTGATTTGAGTCAAATGTACTTAGCGGAATTTATTCAACATAATTATGTAGGCACACATCTGTCTATCAAGGTTGGTGATGTTCGTAGGAGGAAAAACGAAGCCAAGATGTTGAAAACAATTCGGTAGGACTGTATTATGTCAAAGTCTGCATCTTAAAAAGAACAAAAAAGGTCCTCTTGTAGTCAAGTTTCCATAGCTTACTTGCTCCGGGAGCTACGTCCCAGTTAGCACACTCTAAGTATGGAAACACCATTGTCTTATTTTCCAGTTTACTTCTTTATCAACATGTTTTATTACTGCTGAAAAGGTCTTAATAACTACAGCTGTCTTTGTCACCAGCATAAAGATTGGATTATGTTCCTTCAGGTAGCTCATGTGGCTGCTTTGTTTAGTTTTTTTATTGCTTAAAAATATCATTTTTCCTGTTCCACTTTGCCCACACGATCCATACATTCACAGTAGACTGACATTTACACTTTTGACAGTCTTACATTCTTACTCTGTAGTACAATATAGTTCTATCCTGGGTATTATCGTTTGACATTTTACACATTTTGATTGTCCAAATATACTACAAGTCAAATGTTTTCTTTGAAAGTCACATATTTCAAAGTTTGGCTTCGAAACAAAAACAGGGCAGATAAATAATGAAATAAACAATGGTGAAATAAACAATTGATGGAATACTTTATAAACCAAAATGAATACTAAATGTTTAACTCATCCAAGTCGTCACCTTTGGCAGATATTAGTTGAACACACACGTGCAGTTCTATCTCTACTGGAAGCAAAGTCGGTCCAGTGAGCTGCCTGTCACTCAGTCTCAAACTCAGGATCTTGTCTACTGGTCCAATTGTTGTTTTGAGTTTGCAAGAGTGTTTTCTGTCAGTTTTTACAGGCCGTTTTTGTGGTGAAGGAGACTGTACTCTTTGACACCTGGACTCTCTTAGCAATTTCTTTGCTGACAAGACTTTAAGTGTAATTATAGTCTGTCTGTCTTTTATTGGTAAATTCCCTCCTCTTTTGCCATTTTTATAACAGCACAACACTTTCTGCATTACTTTTACCACCTTGTACCACTTCAAGCTTTTCACTGAACTTGAACTGCTTGAATTGTAAATTTTAAATAAAGTGAAGAAGTAAAGCTACTGGGAAAATTGGGGCGTTCCACAAATTTTGCTGTGTAGCGTACACTTTAAAAATGAAATGCACTCATGAATTTATATTGTTACATAACTCTGACCTGAGCAACCTTATTAGATAGTAAACTTTGTTTGAAAATTTAAAGTATTACAACTCTCAGGTCCCTCCCTAGCCGTCTCTGCTATGATCGCAGGGGTCTGCATCCAAAGCCACTCATTTCAGAGTGGACTATCTTGTATCTACGGGCCAGTAGCTTCAGCAACTTTACAACTTTGGTATTTGTGTTCACCCACACATGAACGATTTGTGAAAATGATGTATCAAGCAACAGGAGTCACATTCATGGTCTAATGTTTAACCCCATTTTCAAAAGAGTTGGGACATTGTGCAAAATGGAAACCAAAACAGAATGTAAAAAAGGCACATCTCATTAAATCAATAAAATGTGAAGATATCATGTAAGATTTTAACATTTCATGGAAAATATCAGCTCATCCTGGATTTGATGGCAGCAAAACATCACAAAGAAGTTGGAACAGGGACTTTTTTAGCGTTGTGTAGCATCCCAATGTCTGTAAACATAAGGCAAGAGAGGAGTTCTCTCTGTCGCAGGATTCCAGCAGCGCAACAGTTCTGGGCGTTAGGATTTTTTGTTTTATGATGCACTGAATGTTTTCTATTGGTGAAAGGTCTGGACTGCAGAGAGGCCAGAGAACCCAGACTTCTCCACAGTTTAGCCACACTGTTATGTTTGATGTATGATATAGTACTGCATTCACTTTAATTTACATTTTACACATCAGCCCAACTTTTTTAAAATGTGAAGTTGTACGGTTTTGGCAGAGAAACGGTTTTAACTTTGTTTTTCTAAAAGCTGTAGACTCAATTCTCTTTGGCGTGCCTCGATGATCCATTCCTTTATCTTGCTTTTTTAATGTCCATTTTTATCTAAAATGCCCTTTAAACCTCAAACATTGGACCTTTCTGTTTGACACATGAGGTAGAATCGAGGTTTTCCTTGCACTGTCCACTGTTTTTTGTACAGTAATGTGAACATAAATTCAGGTATATTTTGATCATGTTTAGACACAAATTAATTGATGAATTGCATAATAAGCCAAATATTCATTAAAAAATAAAAATAAAATAACATTTTTAAAAATATATCATAAACCCTTATCCCCTTGACTCGTGTGTTCAATTAAGTAGGAGTGTGTGTTAGTGTTTTTATTTTCTGCTGAGGCATTCCAAAGCATTTACTTTTATAATTTGCCATTTGGGATGTTGTTGGTCTGCAACCTCTTTGCAGAGGGTCTGCAACCATCAGCAAATAACAGTGTGCAAGTGTGAGGACTATAAAAAGAGATTACTTATATGTGTTTGCACTTGTAACTATTGCAGTAGCTTAGCGATATAAAATTCATTCAAATGGCCAAACACACTCACACAGTCACACATGGCCAGCAGACCATAAAATGTCAAATAAAAATCTAACAATGGAGTGTATCCCTGCAGGGTTGCATCGGGGTGTATTGTTAGCTTTAAGATAAACTGAAAATGTGTAATTCTTCTAGTCTTTTTTTGTACTTTTGTATGTCAAAGAGTCAATATCCCAGTCTTATCCCAGTTTATATATATATATATATATATATATATATATATATATATATATATATATATATATATATATATACACATAAAATATATTCATATATACATATAAAATTATATATATCTGTTGCTAAATAGAATATTAGATATTAATAGAATATTAAAAGGTATGATTGTTGTATAGCTATATTTACAACTTGCATTCCTTGTCAGCTGATGGGGAAAATTTAACCACAGCATTGTTTGCCAGCTGCCAGGGGTGTTGTCAGGATCTTAAAACATTCGGGGCTCAGCCCAGGATAGAGATCTTTGGATTTTCCAGCAACAGTTGCACCATTTCAGTTATCTAGACTAGACCATTCTCAGTAATGTCACATTATGCCGCCAGTTTGCGTGGCAAAAAGCTAGCTGCCATAATTGAGTGAATCTGTATAGATAATCATGTGCACAATAATAGAGAGCGAAAGGGACCTACGGTGCCAGGTTTTTTTCAGATTTAAGATCCAGACTGAAGAAAACAACTGGAAGAGATGTGCATTTGGACACACTGGTCTAACAAAGACTATTCCAACTGCTATAAAAAACAGACATCTCTTGGTTTCCTTCAAATTATGTAATCTTGTTCCCACTTTCCTCATGATCTGGTGATGTTATTACATGTTAGCCAAATGCAAAATTACCACCAACCATGGTGATCATGGGAATGCAACAGTACATGGTGAAGAAACACTATTAGGTTCAAGTTATCTCAGAGCATTCATTCCCATTTAATAAAAATGCAGCTTCTACCTACAGTTTTTTGTATTAAGTCCCTGCTTGTTTTCCTAACTTGTTTTTACAGCAGTAGACAGAGTGACAACATCATAACCTCATATCTGCATAACTGAACAACATTTGGATAAGAATGATTCTGAAACCTGAGCCAATCTGAAAACAGGTGAAATAATGGCTGATTAGGGAGAATTCGGTCTAAATTTTTTTAATCCTCTGCTTCACCATTTACAACCTCAGTAAGAAAGAAGAACTGCATCAAAAGCAGGCTACCAATGATTCATCCTCCGAAAGGGAACAGCCTGGCCTCCAACAGCACATTTGAAGAGAGTTTAGATGCAATTCAGAATATTTCATTTAGTAGTAAAATCAAACTACTTTGTATAATGTTTGGGATTAGTTGTGGCCTATTTAAAACAATCCAAACCTCCAAGTAAGTAATCAAATTCATGGGTTAAAGTGTAACTAATTTGATTCCTGAGTGGGGATCACCAACTCTGGACCTTGACAACAAGCTGTTGGTGATTCATTATATATGAATCAGGTGTTGATGTAATGAAACATTCTATATCTGCTGGACACCGGCCCTTGAGGACTGGAGTTGGCGCTCCCTGCTCTAGAGAATAAGACAAACTAATGGTCATCATGGCATCTGGTTGGAATTTAGGATCACAGTGAAATTTGCAAATAACAGGCCTCTAATTGTGCCCAAAATATAAATGAGCATGGATTTGCTGTGCTAGAAATAAAGCTAATTTAGCTTCTAATACTAAATCATAAATTAATTTCCCCCTCAGCTCAAGAAAGGCCATCTAAAATTTTTAGACATTCGATGAACTTCATATTATTACAGTAGACAATGATGTCAGTCAATACTGCTGGACAAGCAGCGATATGTGTCAAGATGTGACAGTAATAATTTAATGATAGAAATACATTCAGATTTTGTGAACTCCTAATATGATGCAGATGCTTTGTTAAATACTACACCCTGTACCGCCTTCCACAGAATTTACTTGGAAAGCTACATTTCTCAGCTCTTTACGAAAAATTAGCGATACTTTTTAGAAATATGAATAGAAGTAATATTTTTTCTGTTTCACTTCTTTACTGTGTAGTTTAACTTTTCCAGTACACACATGTAGTTTGTTGCATTTTCTTTCCTAACTGTGAGCAGAGAAAAGGGGGCTCCTCCCCTCTTCCTCCCCTGTCTCACTGAAGTCCTTTCATAATGAATGGTAAGGTATGATAATAGCATTCAGGTTTCCATAGAAATTAGTTCGGGCCCCACTGTTACTCTCCACCCCCCTCTTTTTTTCCTTTGAAGCATAAAGACACAAGTCTGTAGCAAACTGTTCCCCCCTTTAGAATTGTCAGCTTTTTTTTTTTCCAGTTGATTGGATGCATTAATGGAAAATCCTACAAACGACAGAGTGACCATAAATAAAGAGACTGTGTGGTAAGAAGGATTCGTCTTTCTCAACCACGTGACAGTAGAACTGTTATAACCAGACATCTGAGGTGAACAGTGGGCTTTCCCATGTACACTTAAAAAAAACCCAAACTACCCACTCAGACATGAGTCTGCTGCTGAAGAACGATCCAAGACTCAAGGGAGCAGATGGGGCTTTTTCACCACACAAGGCATCTGCCCAACTCAGGTTCCTTCCAGCTGCTCGTGTGGGCTTTGAAATTGAGCTCTTGTGATCTCAGTTCTCCATCAGCAGCTGCTCTCTAGTTAAACAAAGTGCAGATCTTGGCTGTTATATTCGCAGTCCTGTTTATGGAGCTCTGTGAACATTTTCATGTCATGTTTGTGGTATAAAAGTTTGGTGTTGTGATGAAATGAAGCGGTGTAACTGCAATGCCATGTAGCACCATCAGACATTATGTTCTTACTGCATAGACATGAAGTTTATGTCTAATACAATAAACAAGGCATTGAAAAGGGAGAAAGAACACTGATTTGCAATAAGTAATTATGTGAAAGAAAACAAATATGTTCTCAACATAAAGTTCCTAAATGTAAGTAACATAAAATAAATATTGTTTCGACATCTTACTGTTATTACAATACACAAGAGAAGTGTATTGTGGATGAATTTCTATTTCTAGTGGTTTTAAAATGCAACCTGGTTCTTGAATGCACAGAATTTAATTGTGTGTTTTACAATGACAATAAAGAATCTAAGAAAACACTTTTTCCTTTATCATGATTACAGATTTACTCTAACAGCAGAAGCTAGGGATGCTGAAGAACCCAAAAAGACCAGTGCCCTCTGACTGGTTAACACTACTGGCCCGGACAAGAATTGAGCCCTGTGCTCAAGTGGCAACAATCCTGCACACCAGCGAGATAAAGTATTTCAAGCTGCATTTATTTTATAGGATAGTATACACTTTATGTTCCCTAAGCTGCTGTGGCCAAAGTAACCTCTGAAAATGTCAAAAGTCTTATGTTTGGGTGAGATTATGTTTGGGTCATATATTTAGCTTCACTTTTCTCAGTAATCTTACAAGAATATGCTGATAAAACACCAAAGCAATTTCATCCCAGTTCACTGGTCTAAAAAGTACACTTTAATTTCACAGTGTTCAGAAGATACATACTGTACAAAATGCGTCCAATATTTCCTTTATGGGGATCTGTTGTTCTTATAAACAGGTATATCAATCAATAAAAACCACGACACACGAGAAATGACATGCAAGAAATAGCATCTGACGTCTTTTGTTTTTTTTTATCATGGTATCAACTCAATTAAAATAAAAAAAAAAAAACAATTGGAAGAAGTACTTCATTTGACATGTTGATTCACGGCCTGGTCCAAAAAAAAGAAAAAAAAAAAAATTGCCACTAAAAAAAAAAAATTCACAAACTAATATTTGTTGGACAGTAGTGATGAATGTAGAGTCCAACCAAGGTGCACAACCTTCTCCAGTACATCTCAAATGTTCTCAAAGGTGGTCAGGTCTGAACTCTGTGGTGGCAAATCCATGTGTGAAAATGATTTTGCATGCTCCTTAAAACATTTTTTTCATAATTTGAGCCAGATGAATCCTGGTATTTTCGTCTTGAAATATAGCTTTTCACGTTACTTTTAAAGGCGGTGGCAGCGTGGACTGTCTGATTTTTTGTGCACACATCCAAAACCCTAATAAAATAAAAAGGGAAAGGTTTTAGAAAATTACAAATAATTTTATTTTTCTTTAAAAAAAAAAAAAAAAAAAGGTGGAACATTATATATTTGTTCCAGTTAACAAAAAACAACAAAACCCTTGAAAGTGGTCAAAAAATCATTTCATCCTGTCTCACACCACCTGACACTGATTTCCACAAAAAAAAAAAAAAAAAAAAAAGAACCCCGCCCCCGGACGTGACATAAATTATCTGTCTTCTCTCACCGTTCTCACACTCATCAAAAAGTGTAAAATAAAGTATATAAAAAAAGTGTACATATAAATCTATCTGTGTAATATAACCTAATATACAAAAATATAATGCAAAAAATAATTTAACTTATATAACAGTCATTTCTCATAAAAGAAAACAAAAAACACACCTTTTATACACCTATCACCCAGAAACAGGGTAAATCTGAATTCATCAGACATCTTTTTTCCGTTGTTGGCATTTCCACTGGCTGTTTTGGACATGCAACATCGCTGATTCAGCAAAGAAAAGCAAGAAGTTCAAAAGAGAGAAAGGGACAAAACAAAAGTCATTGTAAGATCGTCTTTTGCTGGCTGGAGAGAGCTAACAGGCCATGCAAGATGCACGATCAATGCCAAATTAGTCAGATCGAGGGTGTGTGACAGGTAAAACCGCAAAAGTTCTGTAGTGTATCTTTAAGAAACCAATGTGATTGTGTGGACTCCATCTTTCATCCAGTCCCCATCCCGAGCATGAACAGGGTAGTGGACCACAGTGGAAAGGAAAGAAATATGCATCTTTGTTGAAACAAATGTGTTTGCTTTTTGGGCCATTTCCCTAAAAAATTCTGTGGATTGCAAGAACCTAAAAATAAAACCTAATGACATAATTATTTAGTAGAATTACATCAATCATGTGCTATTAATAAATTAAAATTTATGCTCTGGGGTTTTTTTGTGAATTGGACTTGCTTCCCACAGATGCAATCAAATTTGCGCAGATAAAGGAATCTAGAAACAAATTCTTTGGCACATCTTTTGTGTATGTAAGCAGTTCATGCAGGGCCCACTGCTGCCTTAAGATGTCTGCAAAATATCTAGGAAGATGGCAAATAACAAAGTCTTGCAATGCCTGGATTCAGGTTGCCACAGTAGAGCATTGCATTGTGACAAGATGAGCAGACACTAACTTTCCCTGTCAGTGGTTTGTAATGTTCTGGCGGACTTTTATATGTAGAAACAATCAAGCTTTAATCGCATGTATTTGTGGTTGTAAATATATTAACTTGTAACACCTTACCTCTAAATATACTAATAAAACACTATTTATGTGTATTTATGGTATTAAATAGCACGTTCTTAGATTTAACCCATTCATCTATACATTTTCTGCCATTTTCTGGTTGGGTTGCAGGGGCGGCAGCAGGGAAGCCCAGATTTTCCTCTCCCCAGCACATTTGCCAGCTCATTGGGAGGGATCCTGAGGTGTTCCCAGGCCAGTAGAAAGATATAATTCCTCCAGCATGTTCTAGGCAGGGATGTGCCTGGAACATCTCACCATTGAGGTGTCCAGGAGGCATCCCAACCAGATGCCCAACTCACTCACCTTTACTGGCTCCTCTCGATGTGGAGGAGCAGTGGCTCTACTCTGAGCCCCTCCCAAACGACCGAGCTTCTCACCTCATCTCAAAAGGAGAACCCGACCACCCTGCGGAGGAAACTCATTTCAGCCACCTGTATTCGCAGTCTGGCTCTTTCAATCACTTTTCACAGCTCATGACCATAGGTAAGGGTAGGAACATAGATCAACTGGTATATTCACCTTCTGGCTCAGCTCCTTCTTCATCACAACGGACTGGCACAGAGTCTGCATTACTGCAGACGCTGCCCATCTGCCTGTGAGTCTCACGCTCCATCCTTCCCTCACTCGTGAACAAGACCTTGTGGTACTTGAACTCCTCTACTTGGAGCAGGACCTCATTCCCGACCCAGAATGGACACTCCACCCTTTTACAGTTGAGGACAATGGTCTTAGATTTGGAGGTGCTTATTTAACCAAAATAGGCAAATCCTGACCAATAAAGATAATTTGAAAAGTGTAAATAAGAAAATATGAAAGAAATCTGAGTTATCCCCTCTGTATAATCCCCGGCGCTTTGATTCCAGGCAACAGGAGTGGAAAAAACTGATTAAATGTAGGAATAATTTTGAATTAAACATTGAACTTTTCAATTCAAATCAAATCAAATCAAATCAAGCTGTATTTGTATGGCTTTTCATACAAAAGCATAGCAAAGTGCTTAACAACATAAAAATAAAAATAAAAAGCAGTGTTACACTTCGAGACACACACATGCACGTTAACCACACAAGCACACAACCCAACCTTTCCACTGAACATTCTCTTTCTCTCTCTCGTTTTCTCTCACCGTGTCTTTCTGTGTTTTTCTGTTGTCTCTTCTTCTTGATTCACTTTCTGTCCCTCTTCTGTCCTCTCTGGTCCGGTCCAGCAATACAAACTTTGTAATACAAACAATTATGTAAAGTAAATAGAGAAATAAAATAAGAATCCAAAATACCATTGTATCTATAATGCTTCCCTTAGCAAAGTAAATTTGCCCAGCAGAACACAGCATCCAGAAAATCATTCTGCTTGCTGAAACGCTGGACAGGACAAAAAAAAAAAAAAAAAAAGAGTAACGTCACGGTTCTGTCTCTATTTATGGCTCTATGTCTTTTGCTAATAGATGTCTTATATTCCTGTGATTCACAAAAAGGAATAAAAATCTGTTGCAAGGTTTATCTTTTCCACTAGCCTCTATATGTAAATCGCTGAAAAACCAAAGCAAAGATGGCTGACTAAAGAGCCCATGCATTTGCAACTCACACAGTGTAAACTCTTGGATGGCCATTCAATGTTTTACTCCTGATTGCAGTTAATATAATAACTGGATTAGATCAAGGCCATAGAATGTGTTTAGAAAACCTTGCTATGATCTCATTGTGTTGATAAAGTTGCAGATGTGACACTGCAGGTGCTCACTGAGTCTTTGATGGAATATTAAAATTTAAAAAAAAAAATACTGTAAATGTGAGGCATTTGCAGTTATTTATCTTTAATGCCGTGTATCACAAAGTTTCACCAACAGAGACAGTTTATAGCCCAAAACATTGTCAAATCAGTGGCGTTCAAACCCAACAATCTAAATCCAAAACGACCATTTGTAACATTGTTCTGACTGGTTCGTGTGTTCTTCTTAGTATGTCTGAAAAGCGCAGAGCATGTTCCTTTAAACTTCGCCGGCATAGGCAGTCCATCGCTACATCTTGCTGCAGTAAACATGAAATCAGCTACACTCTGTAGCCTCCATCTTTCTGTCATGGAGCTGTTTATCGTAGCTCTCTGTGGTCACTGCAGCCAAAGGCCCTTTTGGCCAAAGTCCACGTGGCACAAAAAGGCCGCAGCATTCCTGATGTCTGTGGCTAATCTGTGGTGTCAGCTTGTGTTAACACTGCACCGCCAAATTTGAGGGCACACAGGGCCGGGGAATATTAAAAACTCCCATCAGCAGCATTCCTCCATAGAAGGGTGGGTCTGATGAGTGCAAGGGTCACCTAAGGTTGAACAGTGGTTGTGTGTGAGAGCTGCTCTTACTGTAACGGTTTGATCCACTGGACAGGAGGTGGGGCCAAAGCTGGATGGAGGGAACACACTTCAAAGAGAGAATGCTTTCTCCTTGTCCGTCCTCATTGAAAATGGGCTAAATGAGCTTTGTGGGGGATTTCGTTCCTGCTGTTAGACAATTCAGACACTCGATGGAAGATGCTGAAAAGGACAGGAAGTCATGTGGGTAGTTAATTATTTGCGTCTCAACCTGCCAGATGCTCTTTGCATCCCACACTAATTGACCCAAAATGACCATGAGATATTGTCGTGCTAAACTTGCGATGTCTAACAACTGTAAAGTCGAACTGGTCCTGAAATCACCACGTGTCAAATTTCACAGAGCCATGAGACAGAGACTTTGTTCTGTGCAGGCATTTCTCTGCAGATATCCAATCATGTAGCTCCCTTGTTTTATTTAAATAAACAAACACTGAACCTGTGAGCGACAGTAGTTTGTGTGGCAACATACAAAGAGAAAAGAGAATACATACAAGCTTTCTTGGTTTTAACAGACCGCACCAAGTCATACTTAATTTTAATATGAGCCATGCAAAAATAAAAATAAAAAATCTGCAGATTCTAGATTTCTGAGGCTGCCGTGCAGACGTGCAACATGTGCTGTGCTCTCCCTGACTCCCAGAGGGGCAAGGACAGGAATGCATTCAGGGTCAGGGGTCGGACGGCCATGTTCTCATGCAGTGTTGTAGCTTGGCAACAGGTGCTGTGCAGGAGCTGTTGCCAAGTTTGAAGATTACAGTAAAAACATTAAACATAACATACTGCCTTTCAGTTTTTTGTAACTTTTGTTTGAGAGGATTTTGCATCAAAAACAAAACATCCAGCTTTTTATTTTTTTCCTTTCAAAATGAATTTAAGTAACAAAGCGAGCTGCAGCTGGAACGTCTGTGTAAGAAGGAGTCCCTCTTAGCTGAGAGGCTGGTAGTGTCTCGGGGAAATGATAACTCTGTGCCAAGGTATTCCTTTTCCCTCCTGAGAGAGGCCTCATAGCTCAGCACTGTGAGGTCAACAAGTACAGACCATTACCCACTGCCTGTGAACACACGCTCACAAAAAAAAAAACTTAAATATGCAGGGCTGCTCCTTTAAGATGGTAGGACAGGAGCTGCCTGCATGCACTCAGAGATGTAGCCGCAGCCAAGATGGAGCGGACGGAGGAAACAGAAGGACAGAAAACAAAGATGTTCCACTGAAGTGAAAAAAAGGGATAGACTTATGTTTTGCTGTTTCTGCTGCAAAGCTGTAAAGTTGCAATTATTCATATTGTAAAATTAAGGGTGTCAGTTTGCTGATTGCACTGCTCAGAGAAAAAGAGTCTTGTTGCTAGGAGAGGAGAGATTCAGTCTTCTCTTATTGGCCACTCGGATGCGTAAGATGGCCCAATGAGAGCCCTCCCCTGAACAGCAGCACAATAGTAGAGCTACTACCCCCACATGCAGACCTGATTAATATGTCAGGCATGTTTTATGGGTTAACGTGAATCAGGCGAGATGTATTGAAAAGACTGCAGCAGAGATTTAGTGTGTGTGGATATGTGGCTTTGTGGGTGTGTAAGTCTATACAACTTACGTGCCAGGGGGTGAAAGGGGGGTGCAGCCACGCCGGCATATCCACTATGCTGCGATGAAATGATGCTACTGACTGAAAAATGTTCACATACACACCACGCTCCCTCTAATGTAATCAGCTAACTGAAAACAGACTGAAGAGGAGTGGAAATAGGATCGCTCACATGTAGACGATTATCACGAGAATGGTGCACAAGAAAGTGAAACAGAAGGAAACTAGTTAACTGTTTTAGCACTCCGATGGTACTTAAAGAGAGAGCTTGTACTCTTGATTTACAACACACTGTGCAGTTGTCAGCATGCTGTGGAACAAATTCGGCACGGGTTTTGTAACCTTTTTTTTTTTTTTTTTTTTTAACTTGGCTGACAAAGAAACACCTTTTCTTTACTGATAGGGGAATGCAGGAACATTAAGTCAAAATGTTATTCCTATTTTTATTCAGTTATCTTTATGTTGGAATTGAATTGTTGAATTGGCATTTGGAAAGAAAACCCACAGTTTGAAAAATAAACTTGTTTAATGCATGGCCTATCGTGCATTCAAAAACCGTAATGTAGAAACTGTTCTTCATCCAAACTCATTTAACATGGTTTAACACAAAGATCAGAGATGGAGAACAGCTGCTAGTGGCAATTATGCTGTGTATAAATACTCTTAAACTGCAGCTTTGCACTGATTTGAATATTGTGTCTATTCAGTTGGAAACATATTGACAAATCTCTCCACTATATCGATGCTCTGTGTAGTAATCCAGTCCAAACCCTAATGCACCTGGACCATGACAGAGTGGTCCCTGCAAAATACCAGATGCTGAAACTGAACACCTTTGCATTTACTTTGCCTATTGAAAATCTCATTCCATCTCCATGTTATCCGAAAAAAATCCAATAATACTGTAACAAAATGGCTTTAAATCATGATAAAGGACTGTATATGATATTTAAACAAGCATCATGATCAGAGGAGAATTACAGTTTTCCTCATCTGGCTGATTTCATGCACATTTGTCTGTTTTAACAAGACTTTTGGTCATGCATGAGACAAGCTTTGGTTTAGCATCACATTTGTCACAAATTTGAATGAAGCACAGTGCAGATCAATAAATTATAAATAACCCCCATTTAAATGTGCTGTATACCATACTTTGAAATAATTGTGAAGCACCACCCATTTTTGATGCATTAGCCAAGTAAAGAAGAAACATGTGCAGTGAATTATTATACCATGATACAACCATGAAAATCAACCTTGCTTTGAACTTAAATGATTAATTAAAAAGTCATTAATTGACTAAATTAAATAAAAAATTGAATTATATTTTTTTTAAAAAAAAACACCTATTTATTTTGTCAGTTAAAAACTGGACTGAAAGAAAACGAGAGGCAAAAAGTTGCCAACCACCAAAGAAAACATTTGACAGACCTTCAGAAAGTCAGTAATACTGCTCAAGGCCAGTTTTAAACATTTAAAAAAAAAGTCTGGCTCCTTGGATAGAAAATATGGTGTAATGAGAAGCACTCAGAGAGCGCAGACCTCCACCAAGGCCTTGTCATTTTTTGTGTTTTCTGTTCAATGAGAAGCTCTAATGGCAAACTTATCCGTATCTCCCCAAAGTAAGAAGTCCTTTAAAGTTTTTCAAGTGCTGATCCAGATCACCTACAAAATGTTGTCACTTGGTCTTTCTTACATTTTTAAATTTTTTTCTGAAAACTTCAACAAAATCCATCCTTAACTTTTTGAGTTATGTTGCTCAGAGACAGACAGACAGACAAACCAATGCTGATGAATGCATGACCTCCACCTAGGCAATGGTAATAAGGAATGCTAATAATAAAGTATGCCAATCCTTCATAACTGCATGTCAGAACTCACAGACTGTACAGTCTCTCAGGTGTTTTGTCTGATATGACCTTAGGACTAGCTCACAGACATCTCTCTCACTCCTGCTGTTTGCACCAACGCAGGCTGTCCTTTTCCAGCAGGCACCAACTTGTCAGTAAGTCTCTTTTGCATATATGACTTAATCTAATTCAGTAACTGCTTGTTAATTGTTTATTGGGTAATCTGTTTCCACCCACAGTTAACCTGAGCAAAAGTCTCATCAAACTAAGCTGAAACACTGGTCTGCATGAGAATGGATGCACCACAGGCAAATATGAAATTAAAGTGTAGGTGAAATATTGATTCATGGTGCCTTGATTCTGCATTTTGACTTTGATTAGATTTTTTGTTTTGTTTTTTTTTTTTTTTTTTTTTTTTTTGCATTTTATTTGTATTGTATTTATTTTTATTTGGACAGAACTATATTTACTGTGACTGAATTACACATTAAGTGTGTGTATGTTGTAGGAAAATCTTTGTTTATTTTCTGTTCGCAGATTTGTAGTTTTTATCATCTTCCAGCTTTTTTTTCAAGAAGTAACTTCATTGCTTGGACTAACTTTTGTGGTTTTTCGTCATTGTGTTCACATTTTTAGCTATTTTTAGGTGAAAAAAACTTTTTCAAATAGTTTTTACTTTCATAAACATCCCGACCCGTAAAACAACAAAGAAAGCAGAGCTGTGGGGAAAAAACTCCAACAAAAGAGAGAATACAGGACTTAAATTTATTACAAGGGGCTTTTTGGTGTATTAATATTGACAAGAAACAAGATTTTAAAGCAATCAAATCTTGTTTCAATTTTAAAATGTTATATCAACTCATGAAAGCAAACCATTAAAGCTACCATTTATTATTTATTGTTCTTCATCTTCTAGTTTTGGTGGAATCTAATTTCCAAAAAAAGAAAAACAAACAACATCCATCGGTAAAGGTCCAATATTGTCATTGACAACAGTTGGCCACATTATATATCTGATATCATGATTATAGGAGCTCGAATCGGTGCAGATCCTTGTGGAAAAACTCTTTCTGTGAACATGCTCACCTCATCTACTGAAACTTTTCATCAGTTTTTACCAAATTCCTTTTATTGTGGAGGCTGCAAACAGGTTGAAAAAGAACCCATTGTGTAATTAGTGTAGAGTAACTATTTAAAATTATCTCTTTATCAGTTCTTGTGAATTGGTTCCTTGACTTTTCATCAGAACTGAGCTGAGAAGCAGAGATTTATAAAGAGCTGAATTCAGCTGATTGCTCAGCCTTTCTGCACTGAGAACAGTATACCAACATCATGCAGGTTCTTTACAAAAGGAGTCTTCAAAGAGTGAAATTATCTTTTTCAAACACATTCAGGGGAGATTTGGTGGATGTCGTTGAGTAAATATAATACTAAATAATCAAATGCATAACTGAATCCTTGCAACAGGAATAAAGAGTTCAGCTACGTCAGTTCTGGAGGAATCTGGTCAGAATGTAATAAATAGCTCAGGACAGACCATTTATGTACTTTGTCAAGTTAGATATTTCCAACAGCACTATGCGGTTATCTTGGCTCAATTACCAGATGTGTATGGGATCAAATAAAATAATCATGATCCTATAGACATCCAGGAATTCAGCTAAACTAAACAGTGGAATGTGGTGTCTTTTTTTTCCCAAACTGTGTGAGGTGAACTTACTGTCTCAGACTCAAACCCCTGTTCTTCAGTACTGCAAGCCTCTGAAAGGCTTTGTTCTCTGGAGTGTCTGGCTTCACACATCTCTTGAATCTACACAGAAGGCAGTAGCTTTTAGAGTTATTCATATCACAAGAAACAAGCTAAAAATAACTGTTGTGCATCGTATGCCAAAGCTGATCAAAAACTACTATCCTGCCAAAAAACACAAGTCCTGACCTGAGTGTCTGCAGGCTGCTTCACTACATGTCATTCTGCTTTTTCTAAACCTCTTGTAGCACAGACTATGTTAAAAAGAAAAGAAAAATGAAGATAAACTTTGTTTCTGTGGAAATGATTGTTCACATGTTAAAATGAGTAATAATTAAGTTGAGTTTTGCTCCATTAAAATCAGCATGTATTGACATGGGAATGAAAGCATTTGTTGTCAGTAAACTTCACTGTAAAAATCCTGAAAACCTTCTGATTCATCACTGTGATTATATTTTTCTTCTAATGTTACTTGTCTTCCAGTGGGTGTGCAAAGTGTATCAACACACTAAAGCATCGATGGTTGATCTTTTCTGTGGAGAATTACATGGAACTTGATGCCAAACTGAAAGTTTCAGACAAATAAAAAAGTTGATGGCCGCATGTTGTCACCAATATTCTTTATGATTTCTCTCTTCTTTGACAGTCGCTATTTTCTGCCATGAAGTACCATCTGCAGTCCCGGTTGAAGCCATCAATAATGCATTCTTTTCTCCCCAAAAACATTTTTACATTTGGAGTTGTCCTTTTAAGAGTTTGGTTCCTGTTGCTTCCACCGTCTGTCAGGAACACACACAAATAGTTTTTTTTTTTTTCCCTTTTGTTCGCACCTCTATGGAAATTCGCATCTGTTCTCTGGCCACACACGCAGCCTAAAAAGTAAAAGCTGCAGTAAGTCTCCTTTTTTTCAATCAAGGTAGACTTCCTTTTTTTTTTTTTTTTTTTTTTTTTTTTTTTCTGTATCCTTTATTTTTATGTGGTTGTTTCTAACGGAGCCAAGCTGTCTCACGGTGTATCACCTATGAAGTTAAGGTCAACACTGGTCACATTGAACTGGTCTTGCTCAAAAACAAGACATCCTGGTCAGCCATAGTATGCAGAAAATAGCATGCAACAGTTTCTCTCTTGTTGCCTTATCTCACTCTCTTTCTTTTTCTCTCTCTCTCTTTCTTTTTTCTTTCTTAAAATACAAACAAACACACGAACAAATCCTGCTCAGGTAGAAAGGGTCTGACTTTGCAGTTTCACATCACACATAGGACCTAAATGCTGTCAGATGCTGCCCTCTACTGGACAGTCTTTGTATCGCTCTGTTAAGGCAGAAACGAACACATTTTACATGTTTTGTATGATTTTTGTTAATTTTTAGTCAGTTTTTATTCCATTATGCATTTCAGTGTTATTTAAATTATTCAATGTTTAGCTCAAACTTGTTTATTGACTCCATAAATGAAACAATTAAACTTCACATTTGATAGTCCTGTTCAAATTTATATGTGAAGTATGTATGAAAAAGGAACTGTGCATTATGTATCCACCTTCGTGGACACTGTGCATGAAAGGGTTATTTGTAAAAGTTCAACAATGGTATTAAAAGAATATTACAAGGGAAAAAGACCTAAAAATAAAAATTAAAACAAGTTCATATAATTAAATTTGATGTTGTGTACACTGTTACTAGTATAGAATAAAGTGCAAAATGTAGAGTTAGTTCTGGAAAAAGGGTTCTTTATCCCCTCCCACACATACACACACACACACACACGCACACACCCCTTCACCCCCCCCAAAACAAAAAACAAACATTTACAGACTAGTGTGACACCTTAGAAGATCTTACTTTTGTTTTGTATTTTTCTTTCTTTGTAATATTGACGCAACTTAAATTATAAATCTCATCAGCAAATACAAAAAGTGTCCTCTACATTTGATCGTGCTTTTATCAAACGGATCTTGTGTAAATTCCTGGTGTGACAGATGTACAAAGAACTTTGTAAACACGTTTAAATGATCACAGGAGAAAATTTTAATAAAACTTTTATTAAAAGCATATAAAAATGACGGTGTTTCAAACCATTTGGTTTGTGTTGAGATAATAAAGCATACAAAAAAGAGATTTATATATATAAAAAAGTCATTTCAACTGAAGCATCTTACCCTGATGTGTTTTGAAGGGAAGTCACTTTCAGATTGGTGTTTGATGATTATTATTGATCATTTAGTAAATAAAATATTATACGTTTTTACTCAGTTAACTAAAATGTGCTCATAAGAAATTGAGTATAAAGTCAGTAACATGGCATTAAATCTGTTTTTAAAATATACTGCATCAGTATAATAACATAAAAACATAGTGGTTACTGTTTAGTACCGTATTTTTCATGCTTTATATTTCATTTTGTACCAGAGAGAGGTTTATGCAGAGGCAATGAAGGCCCCATGGAAGCCATAAGCCATGTTAACAGGCACATTGGCTTGTCCCAGCTCCTTAAATGTTTTGGCATCCAAAACCAGGAGGAACGTCCCTTTATCCTGTAGAGAAAAGTTTGGTGAAGTTAATATCAAAACCCAGAGGAACTATGAGCAGAACAATGTTAGTGGCAGGATATGTCATCATAACTGATGAGAAGTCAAAAGGCTGTCAGCTGCAGGAGATCTTTCACAAAAGACAAAAGAACAGGCAGCATTAAATATTCATCCCAGGTCAAGTGAATGTGCAGTGGTCGCAGGTATTTATCTGCTCCTGCTCAATTCTGTGGAGTTAAAAACATGACCGCCAGGTTGACTTTTTTTTTTCTGAGGTCAGTGCTCAGGCTGTAAGGGCAAACACAATTAACCTTGTCTTTTATTAAATTAATTGACTTAAGTGTCACACACTGTGACGTATAAGCTTTGATCCACAGTTATAAAAAGGCAAAACAGATCTATGTTGGCAGTTTGTGCAGCAGCTCGCAGCTTTTTTACTCTAAATCCAACATTCCCATCAAAAATCCAACTATCTTTCAGGTTTTCCCAGAAATTGTCATCCATTACAGCCAGTATAAAATAACTTAATAACTATCAAGGAATAATTAGAATGGATTTACTAGTGATTGACGACAATTACAGGCAATTAAATGAGTTAAACACGTTGTTTTAAACACAAATGACACACGAGTTTAATATAGCACTTACACAGGACTAGAGTCAAATTAATATACAAATTACCTTGTAGTTTGGAATCTTATAATAGAATAAACAGGACTTCACACAATTTCACTTTAAATAAATATTTGCAATATGTTGAATTGACCAGTTGTCTGAGATTATATATAATAAATACACTGCTTTCCATTATTTTCCCATGCTTTATATAGTTCTTTCAAAACTTGAAACTGACTGTTTATTAATGAATATTTATTAAAGGGCTGATCTCCCTCATAAATACTGATGAAGAATTTCATTATGCGTCCAATCAAGACACAGCTCAGGCCTGAACTGCAACCTCTGAGAACGCCCTTGACTTCCAACTCCCTGGATTATTTCATTGTTCAAATCATAGTTCAGAAAAAGGTCTTTCAGTAAGTCACAAAAGTCCTCTTTGAAAACATGACCACCTCTTTCTCTAACACTGAAAATATAGAACATTAAAATGATGTGAGCACACAGTGAGCAGCATCATGTCTCTTTAACCTGCTGCTCCTGAAAATGATCAGGTCTAAACCAGGTCCTACCTGTGAGGGTGTGAGAACCACAGACAGGATGACACCATCATCCTCCTCCACAGCATCAGGCGTTGGCACAAAGACGGGCTCTGATGGGTAAAAACCCTTTTGGTACCAGACCTGCAAATATTTCATATGCAAAATTTTCACTTGTTTTAAAAACAAAAGGGCAGTTGCTAAACTTGTGTTATTATGTGGAGGATCTTGTATTGACAAGTGTATAACTTGTTCGACTTTTACAAGAAACATATTTTTCTTTCTTTTGATATAATTTTGAAGGTGTACTATGTTTTCACAGCATTTTTTTATCCACTGTAATTTCTTTGTAGCTAATTTATATACTAATTTCTAACCATGTCTTGCATAAACACAGATTTTAAAATGTTTAGCTCTGTCCCAACAAGACGCAACCTGGTGTATAGCCGCCCAGAAAGGACTGTTTCCCCTTTTGACCTATACCAGGTGTGTTTTTACAGATTGATCTTGACCTGCACCAAGGTTAAAAGAAATATTTGCATTTGAATTTTCCACTAATATGCAAAAAAATGAAATTATGTAGATGTTTTCTTGTAATATGTAACTTTCTTTTCTATAAAATAACACAAGATATCATTTTGATGTTACTGTTTGTCAACACAACATTCAGACAGATGGAGTCAGAAATAGCCAAGTTAGCTGAAGACCGAAGCAATGAGGAGAGAGCAGCCAATGTGAGGGTAGAGCTGTGGTGCAAAGCAACAACAACAAAAATCATTTAAATGATGAAGAAGAAATAAAAACACCACCACCTCAGCACAACCCTGTAGGAATTTACAATATTGTCAGATTTCTTTTTGTAAATACTATTGATGCACTCTTTCTGTGCGCCTTCACTGTACTGTCTGCTACCTCAAATCGACAAATCAGAGACCTGCAGTAGTGACATCAAATGGTTTTAGTTCCCAGACAAAAATCCTCAACAATACTTTTTAAAGCACAACTGGAAAAAAAAACCCAAATAAACAAATATCTTACAAAATCTGCAATTGGCACTTTTTTCAAGTACTTTTTCAGGGACTATCGTAAGTTGGTTCCTTCACATAGGTGGTGTTTAAGCATCTTGTAAGACGTAACATTTTGCACAAATCAGTCCCCTTAGATATGACAAAAGCAAAGTTTCTCTATGTCGTTCTCAATGATTTTTCTCCCCCCACCTCTTTGAACCCGGCATGAATGATCTTTAAAGTCTGTTTGTAGCAGCTGTTAAAAATACTAAATGATGTCAAATGTGTTGCACAGAAAACATGCCTGCTCACACACATTTTACACACACCTTGAACGTCTTGTCTTCCAAATCCATCTTGAGCAGAGAGTCTCCCACCAGGTGTCTGAAGCCGCAGCCGTAGAAATAACGGTACGGTCGAGTGTTGCATCTTGCATAGTTGATCTGAGGGAACTCCAGGCCGCCATATTCACAGAGGTCATCTCCATGGAGATTCTCATGCTGGCAGAACACCTGTTGGCAAGGAGAGGATCAACTCTCTTCTTCTCGTTCAATGGTTTCATTAATTTGATACAAAGGATTTTGATCTTTTAGATCAATTGAATTTGATCAGTCTTTGTTTACAACCCTGTTGCTGTTGGGTGAGATGTTTTATCCATGTTGAATCTCCTGTATATATAGTAACTTCATGTTAAATCGATGTGATCACATGAGTGTAAAGGTGCTGTAGATAATTAGAAAAAAAAAAACCTGAATGGAAACTGGATACAACAGGAGGGCTTAAAGGGTTCAACCCTGTGTTACACCACTATTATATAGTAAATGGACTTTAATGCTTTTCAAGTCATGTTGACCACTCAAAGCACCACTCTACATGTCACACACACACATATCCTGGTAAACACATTAGGGAGCAATGTTTACAGTTAGGGATGTAGTCAGGAGAAGCCTGGAATTGATTCTGCTTTGTGAACCACTGCTCTTCATCCTGACCTACAGCCGCCCCCCCCTACATTTTATATGATGGGAACAGATGGCAAATGCATTTAGGAATGTACTTTCAACTGAGTATTTGCCTCTAAATGCAAATGAAAAGTTTTAAAAGTTTGTTAGCTGACAGGCATCTCAGAAGTCCTTATTCTCAAAAGTAAAAAAAAAAAAAAAAGAAATGTCCGTACACACATCCCACATGCTCAGTTGAATATTTCATTGTTTTATGAATCACAGTAAATCTAAGTTTAACCATTGGGACATGTTTAGTGGTTACAAGGTTGAATACAAGTGGATTTTTTTTTTTTTTTATTTTTACAAATTTTTGCTGTCTTAATTTGTGGATTTGCATTTTGGATGACAGGAGAGTCTTGTATGTAGAACTTAATAAAGTGGGGTGTCACAATAGGGACATCTTCCTCTGAAGATTCATCATGCAATGATGGATCAGAGTTGTCTTAACTATATAGGCTATCAAGGCAAACTCTATTTCTGCTAAATAAAAAGCATTGTATCCACATGCACTGTACCTTTTCTGCACTCAGTTTAACACAAGATGCCCCGCTGGAGGGTCGAGTGTTCAAGTTCTGGCCTGTTGGGGTTTCATTGGTCACATGTAGGGGCAGGACGAAACGGCGAGGGAAAGTCCTGTCGGTGGTGTTGTACACCTGTGAAGGACCAAGTAAAGAATTGATTGAATAATTTTTTTAAATATGATAGCAAGTTTAAAGCTTACATTTTTAGTGTATTTTGCGAATAGAAATATGTATCCTATGAAGTAAATAGGTGCCATGAAAAAACGGTGATTTGAGGACAAAAAACCCTCAACAATAGAAAGTAGCAAATCACATACTAAAGAAATTATTTAGTCTCATGAAAATGCAATAAAAACTGCCAATGTCCTGATAAACAAGAGATGATGATAAGAAGCATCAGGTAATGAAATAGATAATATGGCAAATTGTCTTGTTTAACACATATAAGTATACTGACTTCATCTAGGGCCTCTCCTGACTTGCGCAGGTTCTGGATGAGGTAATTGTTGATGGCTTGTCCGTCATCAGAGCAGCATATATCAAGCATCAAGAATCCATCCTCCTCAAAGGCGTTGATTTGATGGAAGATTGCGATAGCTTTGGTGTGGTATTTAACAGGGCTGACCTGCAGTTCAGAAAATGTTACTGGACTAAATAAGCTGGATGGAAACACAAGTTTAATTTCACAACTGTTTAAAGTATGATCCCAGATTGTCTGATTTACATCTCACCTCGCCTGTGTGCTTGTTAACAAGATGGAAGACAGTTTCCTGTTTGGGATCCCAGTAGATACCATTGCTTAAAGCCTTTCCTCTTATCTTGCATGTGACAATTTTCAGCAAATCCATCTTAATTGGTTGCTCAATGAACACCACGTAGTTCTCAGACATGGCTGGAAGCAGGAGAAGGGTGTTATTTAGATTCTTAGCTGAGGGCAGCAAATGAAAGAGAGACAAAATGAATAAGAGGCACTCGGGAGAACTGGCTCACCGAAGCTGTGGTAGTAGGAGGGATGGGATTTGTTTGCAGGCACAATAGAACAGAGGATTTTAGCTCCCTGCAGGGTGTCTTTGCTGTCTGTCTTCTCTGGAGGTACCCTGATGATATTGTACAGAGCTCCTGAAGTGCCATGAAAATACTAAATTTATACATTTTTTACAGACATTTGGTTTGTTCTGAGATATAGAAAGTGGTCGTCCAGTGATGTCGCTGATATTGTAAAGAAACACACATATAAAAAAAGTTTTAATTAAACTTCATTATGTGTCATAACCTTTGCTTCCGTAGGAGTTGCCCATATTGTAGGTGGTGCCATCTGGATCATAGTGCGGGTGGGCAGTGGCACCATTTACAGCAATGAACTTGCTCCAGTCAACCTGCAAATCAGAAAGGGACAGGGCTGTTTTAAGCCCAGTGGGCTCAATGAAGGAACAAGCAGGACACATTGACTTTAGTTCAGAGGTTAGTCTGGTCTATTGGGAGACTACAGGATGCCAGCTGGCATCCCTGGAAAGATGCTAGCATCGTCTTCTTTAACTGATTTCACTGTTTTGTTCACTAAAGTGGCAGCTAATAATATAACAGCAGGCATATTCGTCAGTGATTGTGTCACAAAGGTTAGGAGCTTGATGCTTTGGAAATGCTTTATAATCACACAACCTAACCAGGACTTATAAGCAGCACATTTTCTGATTTTTTTTCAAAGTTTTGACAGGATCTGTACATGCTTTAGCATTTGGGCTAACCTCTACAAATGGACTAAAAAAACATAATTATGGCTGATATTTCCAGATGCAATTCAATATACACAAGCATACACACACACACACACACACACACACACACACACACACACACACACACACACACACACACACACACACACACACACACACAGTACCTTTTCCAATGATTCTAGGTTCTCTGGGTTCACTCTGTGTATGAAATTAGTCTCTGTGCTGACATAATAGTCGCCTTTGTATTTCACAAAGCTCACACTTGCATTGTCTGTCGGTTCTGTAACAAAGAAAAACAAAAGCCATAAAGCTTTGCTTTCTTGTTCAGACACAACTTTCAGCTTTTAGTTACTCTGTAAAGTTTAGGAGGGAAAACATTTTCTGGTACATTCTTCATGTCCCACAGCCGTGCATGATTATGTAACCCTGGCATAGAGCTGAGTGCACAACAGCCCCCACCCCTGGCCCCACCACAGATTTAGTGCAGAGGAATTTGTACAAACTCAGACTGTAAATTATTCTTTTAGTCCATCTGATGTGAATTTCCTCTTGCACTCTCTGACTCTGCTACTTCTCAAATTACCAAGATGGTCTTTCTGCATTGTAAAATCTGTTTTGTACAGTTATTCAAAAGTCAAACTGCATTACTCTTATCGGTCATCATCCTTCCTCTGTTACTCTCATCTGTTATTCCTTTTCTACTCACCAATCATCTCAAAGCGAGAGAGGAACCTCTGAAAGAAGTTTTTACATGGGTCAGGCATGGCAAGGGTGCCAAATTCTGACATCATGATTCGGTCCTTTTCACTATTCTTCTTGTAAGCATCGCTGTTGAGGAATCGGCTTCTGTACGTCACTTGGCCTTCCTGGATCTTGAACTGGTGCAGCATAGCCATCCCATCAAACCAGTGATTGTAGCTGTTGTGAAAAAGAGTTTTTAAGACTTAATTGCTGTTTGGAAAACTTATTGTAACATGGAGCAGAATACAGAGATTTCCCAGCTTACTGTGTATTTCCAAACTCAAACTTCCCCGGGCCATTGCGAAGGAGGTTGCCATTGATCCAGGATGGGATGGTGCCCTGCACTTCAGTGGTGATTGGCTCAGGAGTCTCCTCTACAGAACGTAGAAGTGGAGCGATTGTCTCCAATCCTGTAGCTGCTTTGATACTACAATCCTTTGCCTTGCCATTGTCAACAGACCCGGCCTTATCTGTAGAAAACACAACGACAGTATCATACTAAGTTTCCTGCTTTGTTTTCGTCAGTCAGATGGACATTGATGGTATGTCTGTCTTTGATTCTGGGGCATTCAGTTCCCTGTCTCTCACTTTGTGGTTGATGCACCAATCAACCCTCAAAGTCCAGTGAAGCCGTTGTACTGAATAATTAGAAATATGAAATTCTTGACAACAAAGTCAGGATATGAGAATACAGTAAAATATTTCAGATGCAAGTCTAAACACTGCTCATATGCAGCCTTCTCTGAATTTTGTTGCTTTTACAGCATTTTACACAAGTCAGATACCCTGCTTTGACTGTTTAATCTTTTAAACTTCAAATGAACATACTCAAAACACTGATCATTGAATAGGTACAGACTCACTATTAGTTTATAAGTCAGGCTCTTTATAGAATATAAATATATATCTTTGTCTTATTTTCCCAGCAATGACAGCTCCAATAATAAAACCACAGTTAAGTTTGCTTTTCATAATGATTCTAACTAATGGAGATGGGTGGTTTTTTTTGTTTTTTTTTAGATGTATTGCTCTCTCTGTCTTTCATTTGTATAAAATCGTGTTCAGAGAAGTGTTTTTTCAGAGCATTATGATGTCTACTTTCAGACATAAAATGTTTCATCTTTATTACTGAATCCTTTTAGATATTCTGTAAAATGTTGGTCTGTTTTGTTTAGTTGCAGAGAAATTTAACACCAAATCCTTTAACTGTTGAGCATAATTCAACAACAGGGTTATTTCCAATACTTTACAAATGTTAAAACTGTAAAAACAAGAAATGAAGGAAAAGGAAATAACATAACATAAAACATAATAACATAAATAACAATTAACACATGATCAAGTTTTAAAACTCCCCTTTAAAAGCAAGAAACCCATTTGTGCTTTTAGATAAAACCATTGAAATGTACACAAGCACAACAAAGTGTGCCAAATTCAAAGAAATCAATTAAATGTGCCCCTGAAATATTTTGGTCATTATAAAGAGGATTATCTTACAGATACTCGAAAAACAACACGATTTCAAGCTCATCTGCTGCTGTGGTGCAGTAATAACCAGTTAATGACACTGACACCTGGTATAAACTCACACTCAGCCTGCACTGCTTCTTCTTATCCAGCTGCATGGAAACTCACTTTTGTTGCATAACTGGACTAAATATTTGAGCCACTTCGGTATCATCATTCACAGGCATGTGCGGAACAGCTGTATATAAACAGATGTACTGAGCTATAAGCTAAGACAAACATGATTTTCATGCATGTGGAACATCTCCTGGTATAATAAATAATAGACTGCAAGGTCTAACCTTCCCTGAACATTGTGGAAAAACACAGTTAAGATTCAAAATGTAGAAAATTCAGGAAAAATGATTAATTGTTAATATTAAGACTGGCTGGTCGGTATGTGTTTTCCTTATGAACGGATAACTTTGATGTCAGCATGGTTTAATAGAATTTATTTGTACATATCATCACTGAACATATCCTGGTATCAATATGTAGCACAGCTAAACCTATAATTGGGAAGATCTATTATGTTGTTTATATTCTTATGCAAAAAAAACAAAAACAACCGCCAAGTAATAAAAATAAAACATTTAAATAAGCATTAGCAGAAGTAAAACTTCATAGAATGAGCAATCTGTTGTATGGGAGCAGAAAACAGAAATATTTGGGTCAAAGTAAAGGTTTGAGACCATTTTTTTATGAAAATGACTATAAATCAACCAAAAACAGCCATGAATTATCCTCAAAGTTGCATATATGATCAGTGCAAATTTCAACCCAATCATGTGGAGAATTGGGAATTAATAACTTGAAAACAATTGAAGTTCATTTAAGCAAGATTTAATTCATTCCTGAAGTTAATAGAAAATGCTTTTTGAAAAATAAAGGGTAAAACAAAAAACGTGAGTACAAATGAAGCAGAAATCAGTGATGTGAACAGAGTGGAGTGTGGATCAGGATGGAATGGCCCTGGATCATTGATTCATAAATGACCCTGGGTCATTTATGTGATCAGAAAATATGGCCAGAAGACTCCTCCTTTAGTGGATCTGTCCAGACAGAGAGATTAAACCTCTTCAGTAACACCTGGAGCACAGTGAGATTGCTGAGCTCCACTGCAGCAGTTATGACTTCACTGATAACAAATGTGTGACTTTAATTATCTTATAAGAGTCAGCTGAACCGTTTCCACCTTACCCACAACCACTGACAAGGACCGGCTTGTTCTCACAGGTTTATCATCTTTGGATGTGAAATGAATGCAGTATACATGCAGTATACATATATGCTGTGTACTTTATATACCTATAGATTCTAATGTTGAGAATATAAAGGTGATATAAATCACTGTGTAAACAGATGACCTTGACATCATCACATCCCTTTCTTTGGGATGTGAAGCTTCTTTCAGTAAAGTGTTTAGGCTTGTGTGAAACACAGATTAAACTAAGAAGGGGTGGAAATGCCTGTTGCATGATGCATTGTTGACAACATATCTCATGCCGAAGACCTGCAGCAACATGCAGTGATCAGCTGTTTCCACGTTTCGCTTTTTGCTTTCATGTCATTTAAATGTCTGATGTTAGTTTGACTCTATAAAAACCAGATCTCAATCTGTTCGCAAAGGAAGCAGAAACTGTGAAACTTCAGTGCAGTTTTTCCATTTCTTTTTCAGAACACTAAACATGCAGCTTTTAATCTTTTTAGAAATATCTATATGGTCATTTTGAGGGTGTTAAAGAACGGAGGAAAAATTAAACACAAATTATTATTGAAAGGATCTCTAAAGTCTCTAAATTCAACTTTTGTACTACAAAGCTATAAAAATACCTAGAAATTATGCACACAAACACAATATTTTCACAAAGCATGCTTGTTTCAATGTTAAGAGCCAAATTTTAGTCATACTAAAACGAGCACAACTTAATATCATAATATTACCTAGGCGGTATAATCAAGATATACCTCTTTTAATAACTGACAGGCACCTTAAACTATTTTAGTTGTGTGAATAATATTTGGCCATTTGTGTTTGTTTGTTGGAACAAAGGTCAGTCATACGGGCAGCTGGAGCCAGTGGTAAGTTCTCCATTTTGTTTTCTTAGGGAGAGCACAGTACAGTGTGCCGCTTATGTAATAGCCCATGAAGCACAGACTTTAATTTATCAGACAAGTTTTTCTACAAAAACACAACAAAATGCTGACGTACTGACCAAGAGCCCCACTCCCAGTCTCCAGAGGTTAAACATCAGCAATTTCTTCTAGCATAATAACAATAAACATGACACACACACAATCAAACAAGAACTTTTACCAAATATGTTTTGGTTTTTATGGGCGATGGAAGCACATAAAAAATGTTAACAATAAATTAAGCAACTCAAAACAAGTTGTCTTTTTAAAAGATTTGGGTAAGAGTCGTGTCTGGTATTAGAAACATATGTGGACACAAAGCGGCCAGAAAGAAAAGAAAAAAATGGCATGTGAACTGACTTCCAAACAGTGCTTTTAGAGATAGCATAAATCTAAGTTTGATCACACATTGACTATATAAGTATGTGGAAAGTTACAAACAAAGCTAATAAATCCAGAAACTGTTTCTGTTATCACTAGATTGCATTACAGGCATGAAACCAGGACTTTTCACTCACAACTGGAGCTTAATTTAAACGTTTTTTTCATCACATTATCATGTTTGTTGGGGGGTAATCTGTTTATAGATTGAAATTAGATTATCATTTTTATCTTTAGTCGATTAACTAATCTCTAAACTTTAAGAAATCGCTTTTAAAAGCAGCCTAATAAAAAAATAAAACAGCAACTGTGAGATAAATACAGTGATGTTAGCTTTCTCAGAGATGCAGCTGTGTCGAAGCATCAAGCAGATACTATAAAACTCTCAGCAATGCAATTTTTCTAAGTACAGTTTTGCAATCGATTTACTATGAAGTGACATTAAGTCTGCACTGTATGTGCCGTGTTGTGTTGCAGCTGGTTATGGGATCTCCACTGAGCAGGGCGCGCGTGCTGCAGGAGAGTCAGCTTTAGTTTCCCTGTACAGTATCTCAGCTGAAGTTGCCACA